>NC_077227.1:673746052-674070250 GCF_027887165.1 Monodelphis domestica
TAGGGACTTAGGGGAGGTGACATGGGAGAAAAACCCCTATATAAGAAAGAGCAGAATCTCTTGAGAGAGGCTCTGGAGAAGGGAAGCTCTTGGAGGACAATCTTTAAGGAGGTCTCGCTGGAGCTCCTCTGAGGGGACTCTGTCCCTCTGGAGGCTCTGGAGAGAGGCCCTTTGGAACAGTCTCTGACTGGAAGGCTCTTTGGTGAAGCCAGCTGAGATGAAGCTGGCCTGGTGTCACTAGAATCCTTGTTTAGGCAGACCTTTTGGTGAGTGTTAAAAGACTGACTGACGGATTCTCTCTCTTAAGACTCAGGTCTAGGCCATATTGGCTTGAGGCCCTTCATAATTATTCCTTTCCTACTCTTTCTCTCTTTCTCTAATTCCTCATTATATTATTAATTAAAAATCTCTATAAAACCCAGTTGACTTGGGTATTTGAATAATTGGGAACATTTCCCTGGCGACCACCTTATATTTGATTTAAAAACCAAGACACTGTAGTGAAACATATTTTCTGCGGTCAAATTTACTCACCCTCTCTTATATCTATCACAATTTATATCTTCCACCATTTTAACTCACTACAGTTTATGGGATTCACCATTTTAAATCTCACAATATGTTTTCTAAACATATATAATATATAACTAATATATTATCATGTTATTATGTTAGATAATATATTACTAAAACATATCTAATTTATATATAATACATACCAAATATTAACATATTTAATATTTTATAGATAGTATAACTAATTATATAAACCATACATTATATTTTATAGATAATATAACTAATTATATAAACCATACATTATATTTATATGTATATATTTATATATAACTTATATGTAAGATAGCATTAACATGTTATCTTACATATAAGTTATAAAATATATGCTAACATATGATAATAACATTATACAAACTAATATGGTATATTATTCAAAATAATAATGAAGATACTTTGACATTCACATAATAATAATAATTACAAATTGGTTTCATGAGCAAATAAAAACCATTAAGAACTTTAGTAGTAATGCACATCTTTTTCCCTTATTAGGATCATAGGTCTATAGATAGAAGGAACCTCAAAGGTTACCTCATGTAACTCCTTCATTTTACAAATCAGAAATTCAGGCCCAGGGAAGCTATAGAGTTTCATATTCTTAATATTTATATTCCCCTCCAATTCTATCACATTAACTGATATATATCACTTACTCAGTAAATATTTGTTTCATTGATTAAATTTGAAATGAATAAATAAATGCAAAAAAAAACCAAATTGTAAAAAGACAATTCACTACAGATAAGTCCTTTTTCAATATTAAAGATCTAATATACCAGGAACCCTTTATAATAGAATGAGTAATAATAACATTTGATTTGTACTTAGAGAAACCATTAAAAACATAACTTATAATAACAATGCAGCAACGTGTTTTATAACTGCTAAATCAATTTTTTTTGTATAAGTTCTAATATTCAATCTGCATTATAAAAGAATCCTACACAGACCTGGAAGACACTCTGTGGATCATTAGGATTTCATTGATGAGGGTTCATGTGTACTATGAAAGCTGAATTCAGCAGGATCTCATTACATAAATAAGATGAAAGAGGAACCATCTATATTGACCATTTATATTGTTGCTAGCTTGTAAAACTGGATCATCATTTCTGGTAACCATATTAGATTCCTACTCTAATGGAAAATCCTTTCTCCAAACTGAAACTCAAATCATTTATTTGTCCAAAATTATTCATGATACCCTTTTAGCATAAAATTCTTACAAAGATCCCTGAAAGAAGTCTGCTTGCCATAGAATCACAATTAAGATGGAAGTCACTCAAACTTTGCCCCAGAGTGCCACGATCCATGAGTACCTGGGAAAGTCCTTTTGCAGATGATGGGAAATTAGACTGAATCTTGAGGTAAAGCAGGGAAGCCAAGCAGTAGAAGTGAAGAGGGAGAGTATTAGAGGCTTGAACATAGATGGTGAAAATGCCTAGAGTCAGAACAAAGACATAGAGATGTTCTGGAGTGAGGTTTTATGGGCTCAAAAAAATAATTGTTAAATTTTCAGTGGATGCTACAAATCAGGGCTTGGTTTATAGTTTTGTAGCTTGTCTAGACTTAAGAAAATGATGGAGAAAATGTTAACGATGCTGATTAAACTTTAAGATACTCTTTATGTACATTTTCATACTTACCCCAACCTCCAGAGAACAGATAGTTAGACAATTTCCAGCTCACCCCTGAGATACAGTGTGTTGTATGAGGAATAGAAAAGTCAAAAACATAGTTGTATCATAGTACATAGAATGGAATAGTGTATAAGAAACTTGAAAAAATGGGAAGGGGATAACTTGTAAAGGGCTTTAAAAGCCAGAGGACTTATGTTTTTTGTCTGAAGATGATATTGAGCCACTGGGATTTATTGAGTAGAAGAGTGGTCTTAGTTAGATTAGATAAATTAATAAATTGGAATTCTTATTCTTCAGTGAGTCCCTCTAAAATTCAGTTAGTATAAAATCAGTCTGTCAAAACTTCATCAGCCTTTGGGGAATGATTAACATTAAATTCTAGGACTAGACCCTAGACCCAAAGTGACTTCTACCAATATGTAACCACCTGACCAGGCCCTGCCCAAAATAACCACCTGAACTCTAAATCATTTAAATATAAGCAGTAGGCTCTTGAAAACAATCCCTTTTTTGAAGAAAAATAAGAACCTAGAATATAAGCAGCGTTCCTCTCTGCATTTGTAAGAGAGGAAAATGGATCCAGCATGCAAAAAAAAGCAACTCAAGTAAGGAAAGGGCAAGGAGGACAGAGGATTCCATAAAAGGAACACGGAAGAGCTGAGAGGAAACTGCCAGATCACTTCACTTCTCTTTGGGGATGTCAAACATTGGTGTGTCTGTGTGCAGCTGATCAGGTACTTCATCTAATTGCCCCAAGAATAAAAGTGGATAATACTTCAAAGATTGCTTTGGTAGATGTAAACAGATTTTCCCTGATCACTCACAGTGGATAGTTGCCCCAATTTTACAAAGGAAATCTCTCCCCAGAAGGTTGTCGGAACATCCGGGTATTAATAGGAATGTGTGGTCAATAGATAAAGGACCTAGCCTCACCATCTTTGGTTCAAGTTTTGGAATTCTCTGTATTTCCCTGGTAGCCCCAGCTCCTGTGACTGACCCATCTATGGTGCTGTTCCCTGGGAATGACTTGAGAACAGATCTTGTTGCCCCTATATCAATCAGAGGTTTGTAGTCTTGTTCCTCAACTTTTATCCACACATAAGGTTCTTGATTGTGGTGGCTTTGAGGGACTGGCACCATCGCATAGTCTTTAATGACTCTACATTCTCCAAGTCCTGAACTAGCTCTTGCCCATTACTATGCTGTAGTTCTGTTTTCTGCTGGTAAATCTGGTTCCCCTTCTGTTAAATTGTGATTCTCTATCCCTTCTTGTGAAATTTTGATGGTTTGGTTATCCCCCTTTTGATTTTCAGCTTGGGAGTTAACCTTAACTAGAATATGACAGGCAATGGAATCTTGGTCAGTACTTCTCCCTGCATTTGGGTTCTTAGAATGTTGAGACTCAGCTATCCAGATAGTGCTAGCTGTTTGCTCTCTAATCTTTCTTCCCCCATCCATCTCCCTAGAGTTTGTTGAATATGCTGGTCCATGGGAAAGTCTGTTATTAAGGTATGGAGTTGGAATAATGCTCTCCCCTTCCCAGTGACTTTTCTCAATGAATTCTAGTGATGGTTTGGGGTTATTGGTTTATGCGTGTTGTAAATCTGCTCTTGTTTTTGGATAGAAATCTTTTGCTCTTGGATTTAAGTTTGATTTGTTTTTGCTCTCCTTTAGCTTCTTATGTCATTTCTTGTGTGTAAAAGTATGTTCATGCACTTCATCCTGTGGGGATATGAATCTTTGTCTATTGGGATCTGTTATTCTGGACTCTTCTTGGGCTGTCTCTTGCTTTATACTCATTTCTTTGTCTTTGGGATTTAGAGAATCGTGGCAAGGTCTCTTTTCTGTTATTGTTCTCTTGTGATGCTGAATGTGACTGAAGAACTTTTTAAAAGTTTTTGTGCTCTCTCTTTCCAACCCATACTTGCATATCAAGAAATTTTCTAGGTATTTCTTGATTTGCTCTTTAGTCTTCCCTTGGCTTTCTTCTGTGCCCCTATATGACTCAAATACTTTGTTCTTCATGTCTAATATGTCTTTTTGTAACTCCCTCTCCATTTCTTCTGTTTCCCTTTGTTTTAAATTCTTATTTTCTCTGTCTCTAGCTACAGATTTGCATTCTCCCATCACCAATTCTTTTGTTGTCCTCCCTGGTGTGACAGCCCTTGTTTTCCTTCCCTGCACTCCCTGTGAATTAAATTTAGTTTCCTTCTGGCTTCATGCATCTCTGGACAATACAGCCAACTACTTGAGTTTTGTGCCTTCACTAATCATATGCTGCATTATTTTGAGATTGGGAGTAGCTTGTTCCTTTAACTGGTAATGCTTACAACCGTTGGGCTTATTTGTATTATAGCATGTTGGTTCTCTATTGTAGTTCTTGTACCCTTTATTTTGACTGTATGCCTGGTTCTGGTATTGTGAGCCTCTGCTCTTTCCTTGCTCATATCGTGCTTTCATTGGACAGAATCTTACTGTGTGTTTGACTTTCTGGCACAGGAAGCATTTCCTAGTATCCCTTGCCCCCTGGGTTCTTTGTTGTAGGAAGGTTCTAATGGTTGCAAGGTTTTTGACTTCTGCTATCACCTTCTGCCTAAGGGTTTCTTTTGTTTCTTCTAATTTTTGTTTCAGTTCCTCTTTTCCTTTTTGCTGCTCAGTATGTGTATCGTGCAGGTAAGTTGCTGAATCTCTCAAATCCTGGAGAGATAATGATTCATAATTTGTGCAAAAATTCTTTTAAAAAGTGTTTGAGTATTGGTAAACATCCTTTCAGAAACTGCCTCTTAACATGTGGAATGGTTTCCTGGCTATCTTGTCTGTACCCTAATATTACCTCCACATTTTCCATCAATCTGTTGAGATAGACAGAAGGATGCTCTTTTTGTTCCTGCCTCAGTCTCTAAAATTTGATCCATGCATTTGGTCAGTTGCAAAATGATTTTATCGCTTCAAAGAGGTCCTCAGGCACTTCTCTGAGGAAAGTGAGGTTCAAAGGTCAAGAGAAATCAAAATCTTCATAATATTCTGGCCAGCTCATTAAACTCTCATCTTTCCTAGTCTTCCTTAGGAACTGGGCTTGTTCCTGGGGGCTAAACAGTTCAGATAACAAAATCTCCACATCCTCAAATCTAGGCTCATACAACTTGAATGCTCTTTTCAGCTTACACAGACACTCAATGGGCTTGGAACAAAATCTAGGCATCCTCTTTTTTCGGGTCTCTAAGTCCTGGACACTGAAAGATTTGTGTACTTTCATATGCAAAACTCTTAAGTCTGGTGTAGCTTTTGCATAATCCCTTAAAGGCATGATTTTCTGTGCTCTTGAGGTTTCCTTAGTTTGCATTGGTTCTGTGTTCATTTATCTGCCATTATTTTTTTCAGTGTAAACCCCTACTGTTAAAGCTGTTGTAGTTATAGTTTTAGTGTCTTTGTCTTTGTCATTGTCATTGTCATTAGTAGTAGCCCCTGTCACAAGATCCTTCCCCTTTCCCAGTTTTTCCATCTTAGCTGTGAAGTCCTGATACATGTCAGTAATGGCTGCCATTTGTGAAAACATCTTGACCAGTCTATTGTCTAGGTTATTGATGTCTCTGCCTAGGATTATTTTCAGTCCCTTTCTGATGGTGTTGTAAAATTGCCAGATCATCATAGCAGTACCATACACAGCAGGGAAGGTTGGCCATAATGATGAATTTCCGTAGTGAATTGATTCCAATATTTCATAATATTAACTACAGCCCCTATCACATCATTCACCATATTGGTAATGGTTCCAAATATAGAATATCACCAGTGTGCCAATATGACTAACACCAGGATGGTCCACATTATTTTCTGGTACATTTTCTTCTTGCTGTGTTCATCCCTTAATCAGTTATTTTTACAAGCCTCTCTTTTTACAGGTACAAAGATATCAGTTTTTTGTCCCTGTATATGCTTGCTCAGAATTCTTTACTCAAGATGTCTGCTCCACTCCCCAATCTCTTCCAACTTCCAGGTGTGACTGTTAGCAATGGATTCTTGTGATTATCCAAATACTGGGGTGCCAGCTGTAATGGATGGGATAATGGAGTCGCCCATCACAATTATTTTGGGATTAGAGAGTTAGAGAGGTAAGATGGAACCAGAAGATGGAGAGGGCGAATAGATTGATCCTCCCCTCTCTTTCCCTAGTGAAGACAGCACCAATTGTCTTTTAGAGGGACAAGATATGTCCCTTCAGAGACTGAGTTAAATATAAAGTCAATGACTGAAGTTGACTCTCCCTCCTTGAGGGAAAAGTTTAGCTTTCTTCCCCAAGCTTCAGTTCTCTTCCTGGATGTTATGAGGCAGGCAACTTAATCTAAAAGGAATAATTCTTTTATTCTAAAGGGACACACAAGACAGGGAAAATAGGGTTAAGTAAGTGAAGTGGGAAATCCCTAAGAACTAACAACTGACCCCCTCCCCAAATCCTGAGGGTTCAGGCTATCTGCCTGATCCCCTTTGATCAGTTGTGATCTTTTTTCTGACTTCTGTCTACCCTAGTTGTAGCATGAAGTTTACAAGGCAATTTTAAGGGATAGAGAGAGAAGTCTTCTTTGGGTGGATGGCTTTATAATAGAGTCCCATCCACTCCTTTTATCTCCAACTGGATCCAAGGGGTTTGGGTTCATTGAGATGGTGACTGCTCAGAAGGTCTTCTGTCTCAGAAGTTTCCCTTAGACCAACCACTCTAGAGGAATTCCCAAAGAGAAGTGAAGTGATCTGGCAGTTTCCCCTCAGCTCTTTTGTGTTCCTTTTATGGAATCCTCTGTCCTCCTTGCCCTTCCCCCACTTGAGTTGCTCTTTTTTTGCATGCTGGATCTATTTTCCTTTCTTACACATTAAATAAATTATATACCCTAATCTATGTTTTGGGGTATGGAGCTGGCACAGTAGATAAAGTATAGGATCTGGTGTCAAGAAGACCCAAGTTCAAATCTGAATTCAGACATACTAGCTATATGAACCTGGGCAAGTTACATCACTCTGTTTGCCACAGTTTTCTTACCTGTCAATTGATCGGGAGAAGGAAATGATAAACCCCTCCAGTATCTGTGCCAAGAAAACCTCAAATGGAATAAAAAAGAGTTGGACATCATAACTGAAAAATGACTAGACAACAACAATCTACATTTAAAACTTTGTGGGCTTCAAGACTTCCTTCCCACAAGAAGGCTAAGGTTTTCAAAAGGAACCCAAAGATGATGAATAATACAGTGATGAAGTCAAAGAGCTTTCCTTGGTGGGTCCTCAGATATGTGCAATTTAGCCTTTTCATCAGTGGATCCATAGTGAGAAGATAGCCAAATAGCTCTCTGCTTTAATTTCCTAGTGTTTTCCAACAGGGTCAGAAAATAAATGTTCTATTTGAACCTGAAGGACAATAGAGAAGAACTAACCAGATGGTAGAGCCATTCTTGTTCTAGGTAACCTCCTTTATCCCAGCCTCTTTTCTAACCTTCTGAGAAGAAAGAAAAAAATAAAAGGGAGTGTGTGTGAGGGGAATATACTGAGAATGTCTCCTCCATCTTTAGACTGGTTGACTGACTAGCCACATGTCTTTCTCTTCCTCAGACTCTGTGTGTGGTTTCTCCAATCCATCTCCTTATTTTCCTCCCTCAGGGTGTCCAGCAGATGAGCTCACATAGATGAAGAAGCTCGACTGCTTCAGAAGGCACAGTGGAAACATAAATAAATATGATTCCCCACCACATATACCATTTCTCTTCTGCTTTCTCATTACTCACTTCCCATAGTTCCCTAGTAGCCCTAACATGTCATCATCCAGACATTAACTCTTCTTTTTAAATTGCATTATTAAATAAATGAATGAAATATGGATTATATTAAAATAATAGTCCACTTCTGGTCTGAGGATTAAATTATTTCAGAGTTAGAAGGAATCTTAAAGATCATCTGATGTCATCATATAGAAAATTAGCAGGAGAGTTGGGATGTCAGCCTAGGTCAAATGAAAATCTCCTGACTCCAAAGAGAGTGCTTTTTCCATTACACCATATTGATAAATTATATTATGCACAGGCATAAAAGTTATTTTCATTTTATTAATTTAATGTAAACAGAAATCTGAATTTGGCCATAAGAGATTTGATTTATTCACTCATTTGATAACATTTATTAATCCACAGTATGTTAGGTAGATGTAAGGTTTAGATGAAGTCACAGTCCCTTCCTCATGGAATTTACAATCTACAGGAAAGATAAGACACAAAGACAATATGCTACATGATAAGAATATTAGAGAGATGGAAAGCAAAAAACATTATGAAGTCTGAGGAGAACCTCCTGAAAAAAATTAGGAAAGTTTCCAAGGAAGACAAGGAGTTTCAATTGGGCTTTCAAGATGGGTAGGAATTCAACTAGTAAAGAGGAAGAAAGAAGGCATTCCAGGGATAGGGAACCATAAGCAGAAAGGCACTGAGGCAGAAGAGAAAAGTGCATATTCGAGGGCAGACTTTTCAAGGCAGTTTAACTGGAAAATAAAGTGTAAGGAGATTAAATTCAAAAGGTGGGTTAGTGCCAGGTTGTGGGGGGCCTTGAATGCCATGCAAAGGGTTTAAAGTTTACTTGCCCAGAAATAAGAAGAAGGCCCTGAAGGTTTCTGAGCAGAGGAGTAACATGACCAAGTCTGTGCATGTGAAAGTTTTGGGGGGGGGGTGCAGCATGAATTGGGGAGGATGAATTGGAGAAGAGAACAGATAAAGAAAGACATGTTAGGAACCTGTTTCAAAGGTCTAAGCAGTTGATGGTAGCAATGGTTCTAATACAGGAAGCCAAGCCAATGAGACTTGGTAAATGATGCGTGGCAGAGAGATGTTCGTCAAAGCTAACCTCAAATTTATAAACATGAGGAGACAGAGTCAGTGCTAGAGTCAAAGGCAGAAATAGTTAAGGCAGAAGGGAGAATGGGATTAGGTGGTAAAATGATGAATTTAATTTTGAAGAGTAAATTTATGGCACTAGTGGGACTTCCAGGCAGAAATAGTCTAGATAGTTGACAATGAGGTAAATTGAAATAATAGATAGTTTGGAATCTAGAAGACCTAGGTTTCAATTCTCACTTCCCACATTTTCTACTTTATAGAATTCTGGGAAAATTATTTAACCTCTTTAGTTTTCTCATCTGTAAAATGAGGAATCTAGACTAGATGGCCTCTGAGGTGCCTTCCAGTTCTAAACCTATAATCCTGTGACTTCTTGTGCTCAGTGGATCTGAGGCTCAAAAGAGAGGTCAGGACTGGAAATAGTAATTTGGGAGTTATGGGCATAGATACTAGCCAAGCTAAAGTAAAAGAATCAGTATGGAGGAATCCTCTTTAAATAGCAAGAGGTGACCTGAGAGAAAAATGATACTCAGCAAATGGAACAAGTGAGAGGGAAGGAAGGAAGGAAAGTGAAGGAAGGAAGGAAGGAAAGTGAAGGAAGGAAGAGGGAGAGAAAGGAGGAAGGAAGGAAGGGAAGAAGGGAGGAAGAAAAAATAATCAATTACCAAATGTAAGAAAATGTAATTTTTCAAGAATGAGGTAGTTAACACTTGAAAATGGCAACTCTCAAAAAAGTTGTTATTTTGTTTTTTTGGTCAATCTAATACTCACTTCAGTGAGAAAACTAAGAACTTCATCTTGTATGTACAGAAGGTTGGACCTGACTACCAGAACAGCAAGTGGCTCATCCCAGCCAATCTGTCTTATTTGATTAGGAATAAGAGGAAGGCCCTGATGGTTTCTGAGCAGGGGAGTGACACAACCAGATCTAAGCAGGTGAATGATTTGGGGGGGGATGCCAATCTGTTTGAGGAGAACAAGGGCAAGACTTATTTCTCATATGAAATCACTGAACTCTGAAGCTAAAAGGGACCTCTGAGGACCTTGAGTCTGACTTCCCATTTTTCAGATGAATTCCAGGGAAATGATTTGCTAAGGGTCTACAGCTGGACAGTAGTGCAATTAGGATGGGTGAACACACACACACACACACACACACACACACACACACACTAGGACTCCAGCTCTTCTTTTGCCCCTCTCAATTCACAATGTTTTCTCTAAAACATGCAGTAATAGTTGATTGCACATTGCAAAAATGAGCTTATTTTATCCCTATAACAACCCTGGGAGGTAGGTGCTGTTGTTATAATCTTCTTTTTACAATTGAGGAAACTGAGACAGGCATATGTGAAGTGACTAGCCCAGGGTCACAATGTCCAAAGCTTTATGCACTGCACTATCTTATGCACTTTATGCACTGCACTTACCCTCTCCCCTTCTCCTCCCTATCCCAGTCCCTTCCAAGCACAACTATAAGTTTATCAGAAAATGTATAACAGGAAATAGGCCAACTCTCTCCCTTGAGTGGAAATCTCAGGATCTCTCCTTGCCTATAGCAAAAATTCAACTAATACTTGCTTGTCTGTGCAGCTCACATCAGACAGTAATGTCCAGAGTAGAGCCTCCTAAATAGACTCTCTGCCTCCAACCTCTCCTCCTCCAATCCATCCTCTATACAGCTACCAAAGTGACAGTCCTAAAGCATAGTGCTCACACTACTTCTGTCCTCTACAAACTCCAGTGGTTCCCTACTACTTTTTGGAAGAAGTAAAACTCTTCCCTGTTTAGTGTAATAGAAAGGATACTGTGGGAGATATTTCTAATTGTAACAAATGAGATACTCTGGAGTGACTAGAGAGATACTAGGGGAAACCTCAGGATGCCTAGTTATAATGGAGATAAAGATACTTCTGAGAGATAGAAAGATACTACCAGAGGGGCTACTCTGGGGTTGCCTGTTGATCACTACTGATGGCTAATAGATCGAGATATTTCCTACCCTCCACCCTTCACCTCCCAGTTTTCCACCCATGCCCTCCTGCCTCCCTTACCCCCCCCTTGTTAGTCAGTCATCCTTCTAAGTAATTCAAAGGTGAACTGTAAGGTTTAGAGAAGATGCTCTTATTCTCTTTCTCAAGTAAGGAGGTTTATTGGGGAGGACAAGCATGGAAGATGAGGTAAGAGGGATGAGGTTTTTCCTAATCTATAATGAGGGTTAGGAGGATTTTAGGAAAAGTCAGTCTTATCACAGCTGTGACACAAGTCTGTCAAGGAGATGGAAAGGTAACTGTTTAATCTTCTTTCTTCTTCCTTCAAACTCAAATATACAATCAGTTCTTCACACTCTAAGCCACCAACAAAAATTAATTTATTCTCAGCCTAGTTCTAGAAGCACCCCCCAAGGGTCCTTCAGCTTAGGACAGAAGCTAACAGGGGTCCAGTTCAGAGCTTCTTCACCCTTCAGCCTGGCTTGACTCTCCAACTGACTTTCCTGGGAACATTCCATTTGGAATGTTCTTTTTTGATTGACAGCTGAGGTCCTTTATTCTCTGTCTTGCATCCATGAAATTCTCTCTTCCTTCATGCCTCTTCCACATTAGCTCCAACCTATCTTTGGATGCTTATAAAGCATAGCAGATGTTCCTTTTCTTCTTTAATTCATCTCCATCCTCAGACCTTTGCATAGACTGGAGGGAATGTACTTCCATCATGCCTCTGACTCTAAAATCTTAAGTTTTCTTCAAAGCTTAGCTCAAGGACCACCATCTTCAAGAGACCTTTTCTGATCTCTAAACTGCTAAGGCTCCACCATCCCCAAATTACTCTTGATACTTTATGTATTTGCTTTATTTATTTATTCATATGCTGCTCTCTCATTGAAGTGTAAGCTCCTTGAGGGCAGGGACTGTTTCATTTTTGTTTTCATACCGTAAAGTTCCTGGAAAATACTAGGCATATAATAAATGCATAGGGATCATGGATTGATAAGTGAAAAGGATATGTCCCAAGAGAAGTTTCTGGCTAAAATGTCATGATGTATAATTAGAGGGAAATATTACCACTGAGTATTACTTACTATATCTCATCTGAGATTGAAATCAAATCTAAGGATATAAAATTATGCCTTAAAGGTCAAATGCAAATCTTCAAAAAGTAAAAACAAAGAAAATGTCCTTATTTGAAAAACTTTCTCCATGTTAAATATATGCTATTTTTAGCAGGATGTCAGTTCATGGAATTGAACAAATATTACAGTTTGAAAGGACAAGAAGTGTCAGGAACACTGGAACATTTCTTTTACTTTATTTTAATTTTTAAAGTTACAAAACTAATAGCCATCAATAAAAATCACTGAATCAGCATATAATGCAAGAGGTAAGATCTTTAACAAGTCAGCCTTTTATAAATTAGCAACCATTCAACAAGCTAAGAAAATGATTTTTGTTTTTTGTTTTCTTTAGGATCTAGTCAAAATTCCTACTTCTTCTCCTGTCCTCTCCTCTCTTGTCCTCTCCTGTCCTCTCCTCTTCTCCTCTCCTGTCCTCTCCTGTCCTCTCCTGTCCTCTCCTCTCCCCTCTTGCTCTCCTCTCTTCTCTCTTCTCCTCTCCTCTCCCCTCTTGCTCTCCTCTCTTCTCTCTTCTCCTCTCCTCTTCCCTCTTGCTCTCCAATCTTCTCTCCTCTCCTCTCCTTTCTCTTCTCCTCTCCTCTCCTCTGTAGGTTAAAACATACAGTGCTTAAGTTTATTTTCTCCATGAATTTTTAGTTAGTGTAAGTGATATGCATCTTCTTTTGCAACATGACAAACATGGGGAAAGTGAGTCTTTGAGGGATAAAATGATTTGCCCAAGATTACAGAGGTAATAAGTAGCAAATCCAAGGTTCCCACACAAACTCAAAACTCAGTGATCTTTCCACTATATCACCTTGCCTTGTTAATTATAGTCAGCACAGATCCATTGCAGTCCCCATCACCATCTATATCCAGTTCTGGACAACTGTCATTTATTCATTTAGTCAATAAATATTCATTAAGCACTGATTACATGCCAGGCATTGGGTTAACAACAATTGTTCTTAAAATGAATGCAATGATATGTTTTAATTCTAATTGTATTTTCTGTTATTCTAATACTTGGGGCAAATCACTCAACCCTTTGGACCACAGCTTCCCCATCTAGAGAAAGGGGATTACAATGCCAGCTCTTTCAGCCTTATAAGTTGGCTCTTATTCCTGTCCTAAAGATCCTTTATTTTAAGCTAGAATGAGAGGCATGATACTGATTCCCAAGAGCCACCTTGGCTTGGGGCATTTCCCTTCTAGTTTTCTTGTCAATAAAGTCATCATTGAACAGTGGTATGGCTTTGGTCATAGTTCCATTTTCTTTGACTTGATAATTTTATAGGTAACAGAGGGTTTCCTAGGATGCAAATTGGATCCCTGGAGCAGAGAGGTGCTCCATTATCATTTCTCAACTCACTCCAACATGCAATTAACACTTGTGATGTCTGGTGGTAGGTGGCAGAAATCCAGGTCTACACCAGCTAATGATGTTTGTGCTGCTATCATTTGGGATGCTACTGATAATTAACAGAAGAATAAGCAGATGCTCTATTTCTCTAAAAAGATTTTAGTACAATTTCACTTAAATCTTTCAAACAGAATGAATATTAGAAAAAAGAGCAGGCTTATGCAAAAGAGGACACTCCTCTTTCCCTCCTTATAGACTTTTGCCTAGTTCAGAGTCAGAATAGGACTCATAACTCTCCCCCCAATGAACCAGCCCCTTTACAACCATGCATTTTTTTGCCTTTCTTTCTTTCCTATGCTTTGCTTTTATAACTCAAACCTTAGTTCATATTTGAAATTAATTTTTAAAAATTGATATTTCAATTGACTCAATGGATTCAATCTTGTCTATTTTGAATAGTTCACTAATGCAAATGACTGGCATTTAAGGACCTCCACAGGTTGGTTCCCATTTTCCTTTCCAGTTCTATTTTATATTATTTTTCTTTGAGCATTTTCCAATCTCATCTAATATACACTAAATTCCATCTCTTGCCTCCATGTTTTTTTTTTTTCAAATTCTTGCCTTCTGTCTTAGAATCAATACTGGGTATTGATTCCAAGGCAGAAGACCAGTAATGGTTAGGCAATGGTAGTTGAATGACTTACCCAAGGTCATATAGCTAAGAAGTGTCTGAAGCCATAATTGACTCTATATCTTTTAACGAGGTTTCCTACCTCTGTAATGTATTCCCTTCTCATCTTAGACCTCAGAAAATCTGAAGCTTCCTTCAAAATATAGTTGTCTTTCCTGGATCCCCCTAGATGTTATTATTTTCCTCCTTCTTAAAACTTCTTTCTTTTTATTTATACTTTTTATTTACATGTCCATGTGCATAATTGTGTCTCCCAAGAACATAGATAGCCCCTTGAGAATAGGAACTTTCAATTTACAGAAGATAATTAAATGGCACAATAGATAGTGCACTGGATTTTAAGTCAGAAAGATTTGAGTTCAAATCTTGCTTTGGATACTTACAAGCTGTGTTTCCACATCTGCAAAATGGGCACAATAATAATAGTACTTATTATATAACAACAGGTATTTCACAAGGTTATTTTAAATATCAAATGAAGTAATATTTGCAGATAAAAGAGCAATATAAAGGCTATTCTCCAGTTGTATCTGAATCTTTGTGACCGCAGTTGGGGTTTTCTTTTCTACTGGAATGATTTGCTATTTTTTTCTTTGTTCATTTTACAGGTGAGAAAACTGAGGCAAACAGAATTAAGTGACCTAGGATCATATGGCATCTAAGGCTAAATCTGAATTCATTAAGATGAATCTTCCTCATTCCAGACCCAACATTCTAGCCACATTGGACCATCTATCCACTATCATTTCTGCCTTTGAAATCCCGACTTCTAGCACAGCATACCAGATGGAGTCATTTAATGAATGTTTGTTAAACTGAGTTGAATCATATTGACTTGTAGCTTTGTCCATATGAGACACTCAATGCCAAAATGCAGGATTAGAATCGTGGAGAGAGCCCTGGACTAGCTATCTGAACCCAGGAATTCTCACTCAGACACAGACATCAATTTGCTCTATGGCCTTGGCTAGGCTCAATACTGAGATGAGATGAGAGGCTAGAAAGAACACTGAATGGTAATTCAGGGGACCCTTATTGAATCAACTCCCTATGGCTTTCAGGATCAAGTATAAAATCCTTCCTTTGTCCAGGATAATTACACCTTAAGTCTCTGTACACCCTCCCCAACCAACCCCACCAACAAATACACACATAACCTGTCATTTAGTGACTTTGGTCTACTTGTTGGTCTATGCATTCAGTCCTTAACTCTAACTATTTTCACTGGTTCTCCCATTCCTGGAATGGTCTCTCATCATCTCCACCTCTTGACTTCCTTCAAGTCTCATCTAAATCCCCAACATCAAGAGGATGTCTTTCCAGATTCCTCTTTTTTTTAAACCCTTACCTTCCATCTTAGAGTCAATACTGTGTATTGGCTCCAAGGCAGAAGAGTGGTGAGGGCTAAGCAAGGAGGTCAAGTGACTTGCCCAGGATCACATAGCTGGGAAGTGTCTAAGGCCAGATTTGAACCTAGGACATCCTGTCTCTAGGCCTGACTCTCAATCCACTAAGCCACCCACCTGCCCCCTTCAGTTTCTTCTTAATACCAGTGCCTTGCCCCTGTTGATTATTTATCCTATATTTATCTGATTTAAGCCAAATTATTTGTATGTTGTCCTTCCTCATTAGATAGCTCCTTGAATTGTCTATTACTTTTCTTTGTATCCCCAGCATTTAGTACAGTGCCTGGCACATAGGAGGTGCTTTAATAAATGCTTGTTGACTGATTGAATTTCTTGCCTGGGCTTTAAGAAAACAGCAACAACTGACTATGTGACCTTAAATAATAACAACAATGATAAACTTGGCCATTTGTGATGTACTTCACATATATGATCTGATTTCATCTTCACAACATAGAATTAGTATTGTTGTCCCCATTTCACAGATGAGACTAAAAAGAGGTGAAATGAGACTTCAAGTGTCTGAGGCCAGTTTTTAACTCAGGTCTTCCTGATTTCACATCCTGGGTCTCAGCCACTGTAATACCAGTTTGAACTAGATGATCTGTAAGAAACCTCCCTGTCACAATGTTCTGTGACTCCATGTTGAGTAACAAGCATCTTGGTGCTTCACATTCATCATCTGTAAAATGGGGCTAATTACCCAAATTCCCAAGAGCAAAACTAACAGTATAGCATGTAGGAAAAGCATTTTGAAAAGAGCCCTACCCTATAAATGTGAAATATTATTGCCTCAGAGATGGATAGGAATTCTTTTGACCCCTAACAGTGCCTCAAACCGGAGGCAGAAAACAAATAGGAATAAATGAAGGAAAAAAGCTTGGCTCAAGGTGAATTTGCTGGACGACAACCCACAGCATAAGCAGCCAAGCCTTGGCTCAGGGTCCCACTATTCCATACTTTAAGATCTACTCCACTCCTCCCAACCTATGCCAAAACACATAAACTTCTTTGAATTACCCTCTTCCTTTCACAGGAGCACCAGTCTCTGATTATAGGCAATTTTCCTTTGTTTCTTTTAATTTATGGATGACCAAGAATGCTGCAGAATTCTCTGAGAAACATTTCCAGCAGTTCCCTTATGATCATCTTGTTCTGGATAAGGTTTTCGTTCTTTGTTGTTGTTTTGGATAAGAACAGTTGGGGTTAGCACCAGCTCTAAAGCACAATCCCAAGACACAATGGGTTCTTATGGGGCATCCCCAGAGTTGAAGACTAGGATACTAAATCTTTGACTGGAGGATGGGGGGAAAAGGAGATGTTGGCTGATTTCTAAGAGGAAAAGGATCTGTGGGTCTCATTCCAGGATGACAGACCCCATAAAGGATAGTGGGATTGAAAGATGTAGGTGGGAAGAAGCCAAGAGTCATAAATACTGCTTTTCATCTTCTAGTCAGCACCTGCTATTTTGTGAACTTTTTTCTTATTCAAAGATATTTTACTTTCTCAATTACATGTAATAACTATTTTCAACATATATTTTCTGAAATTATAAGATCCAAATTGTTTCCCTCCCTTCCTTCACTCCCTACTCTCGGAGATGGTAAGCAATTTGATCTGGGTTATACTTGTATAATCATTATTTTGTAAACTTTGTCAACAAGGGATTGAGGGGAAGTTACTTTTTCTGTAGAATGCTATCTCAAGAAAACATCTAGTCTTGGTGCCTTTGGGTTACAAACCTTCCAATTGACTACCACCACTCTTAATTAGAGAGTTGCTTTGGACTGAGGTATCCCTTGGATGGGTTAATTACAAGAAAGCATTTCCTCTCTAAGTGGAGGAAACCTCAACACTGTCCTCCTCCCTGGATTTCAAATAATTGTCAGTGGGAGACATTATCTGAGAGGCATCTTACAAGCTCATCATTTGGTAGGGGAATGTAAAGAGGCTTCTTCATCAGACTCCTAATGCTGAGATCTCCAAAGGAATGCTCAAACATTAAGTAATTCAAAGTCTCCAATGTAGCCTATGTTAGTCTCCTTAGTACTCACTCCTGTCCCTTTCCCAGTTTCTCTTTTTCAAAGTCTTCTGTCCACACAGAAAAGACCATAAAATACGTGGCGGTAAGTAGAAAAAAATGATCACAATGGGTAACAATCATGGCAAATCTGTGAAGCAGATGACAATCTGAAATGTACACGCAGAGCATGTTTTATGTGGTTCTTTCATGGAAAGACAGATTTCTCCGATCTTGTCTGCTCTGCTCATTGTAATTTTTAACAAATGGGCTTCTTGGAATAAGCATTTTTAGAAGAAAAAAAAACCTTGTATATAAAACTTCAGGAGTCTAAGTTCTAACTGAAGATCTACCCAATAGGAAAGCTCCAGATAACATAATTTTTAGTCTCCTTCTAGTAGAAAGAAGAGGAACAGCTTCTAGTCACTGAATTAAGATCTAAAAATAAAGTAGCTAGTAATTAAGTTCCTTGACCTTGAGTGGAGATGTGGGTGGGATGAGGAGAAGAAATCAAATTCTGTACCTAGGAATCAATCTTACAAATCAAGAAAGTGAAAAAATCAGGAGAGACTAAAGAATGGACACCTGCCCTGTACCACTTCCTTATACAAGAGATACAAAGGAAATGATCAATAAATAATGATGATTGACTCAATCCTCATGTCCTGTAGCCCATCCATTCTCAAACAATATGCTTCAGTTGCATAAAAATTACCACTTTAACCAAATTCCCATGTCCCACTCTCCCATGGGGTATCCATGGCAAGGAATAATGCTATTCTGCAAATTTTTTTAAAAGTTTGAGACTTGTTGCTATAAACCACGGTAAAGATAAAACCCTATAGCTAATAATATAAGAGGGAAGCACAATGGATATATTCTGTAAAATAGATGGTTTTCAAAGTTGGGATAACAAAGGTCTTAGGTCTATGTGGCATAGTGGAGAGAGTAATGGATCTGGATTCAGGAAGACTTAAATTTTAATCTTTTATCAGTTAAGAGAAGAATCATGAGAGAGTAGTGTTTTGAAAACCTAGAAAGAAGAGACTTTCAGGAAGGAGGGAGTAATTAACAATACTAAAAGCTGCAGAGAAGTCAAGGAGAATGAGTAATGAGAAAAGGCCATTGGATTTGACAATAAAGAGATCATTAGTAACTTTGGAGAGATCAGTTTCTTTGGAAGGATCAGTTCAGAAGCTGGAATGTAAGGGGGGTGAGAAGAGACTGGGGGGGAGTAGAGGCACCTATTAGAGATGAACTTTTCGAGGAGTTGAGCTACAAAGGACAGGAAAGTTACAGGATGAAGGCTGGAATTGTAGGAAGTAGGGAAGGAGCTAGCAAACCTAAAGAAATGAAAAATAAGTGATTGATTGGGGATGATAGGGGGACATCTTTTGGAGAAGATGGGATAGATTATGCAGGTAAAGAGATTAGTCTTGGGAAGGAGTAAATTCACCTTTTTATTTAAGACAGAAGTAAAGGAGGAGATAGTGGTAGAAGGCATTTGGGTAGTATGAGATAAAGAAGAGGACAGAAGTGAGAGCTCAAGGCAAATGGACTCAATTGTTTCTGTAGAATGAGGCAACATTTGGGGAATGGCTGAACAAATTGTGGTATATGTTGGTGATGGAATACTATTGTGCTAAAAGGAATAATAAAGTGGAGGAATTCCATGGAGTCTGGAACAACCTCCAGGAAGTGATGCAGAGCGAAAGAAGCAGAACCAGGAAATCATTATACACAGACTTATACATTGTGGTACAATCGAAGGTAATGGACTTCTCCATTAGGGACAATTCAATGACCCTGAACAATCTGCAGGGATCTAAAAACACTATCCACAAGCAGAGGATAAACTGTGGGAGAAAAACAACGAGGAAAAGCAACTGCTTGACTACAGGGGTGGAGGGGATATGACTGAGGAGAGACTAAATGAACACTCTAATGCAAATACCAACAACAGGGAAATGGGTTCAAGTCAAGAACACATGTGATACCCAGTGGAATCATGCATCAGCTATGGGAGAGGTGGGGGGGGGGGAAGAAAATGATTTTTGTTTCCAATGAATAATGTTTGGAAATGACCAAATAAAATAATGTTTAAAAAAAAAGAATGAGGCAACATTCTCAAGTGAGGGAGGGAGAATCATGGAAGATCTGAGGATGGAGGAAAAGGTTTAGAACTGCTGTGGAGATTGAGATAGTGCCTTAACAAGGAAGGTATAGTAAGATTGCCTAGCACCAGCGAGAGCCCAGTTGAAGATTTATAATACAAAGTTTTACTGGAACTATTCAGAATGGTTGTGTGGTTTTCTCTACCCATGGTCAACTGCACTTGTGTAGCAAAGAAGGTAAAGGATGGGGAAATGATGTAAGGTGAAGGTTTGAAGGACACAATAAGCTAAACCATAGAACTAGTAAGTGACTTGTCAGTTCTGAACTTGATTCTTCCTGACTCTAGGTTCAGTGTTCTAACTACTGTATCATCTTTGCACAAGAGAAGTAAGTCACTCAGGTGTATAGTGAAGTGTCCTCATTTATCATAGGGAGAAAGAAAGAGAGACAGAAAGAAAGTGAAAAACAAAGTAAGAATGAGGAAGAAGAGAGAAGAGGAAAAATAGAGGAAGGAAAATAATGAAAATGCATGCATGGATGAATGAATAAATGAATTAGTAGATTTTTTTAAAGCAACTTCTATTGCACTTATTCAAATGGGCTTTTTAAAAGTAAATCAGTCTGTGGATGTCTAATTTGATAGTCAAAATTTTTGGAATTATATGTTATAAAAGTGCTATTTTAAGCCATAGAGTATTCTGGTTAATTGCTTTGAAAATATGAATTAATAATTAAAAATGAACATTTATTCAATACCCACTATATAAACTATTCCAAAAATTTTGATGGAGTTTTAAGCTACTAAATCCAAAAATATCTATGTGCCAGACACTGGGTACCATGCTGCTATAGCTTCTGAAAAAAATAGATTTCAAATTGAAATGACTTGGGAACACAGGACAAAAAGTTTCCTAATCGATTAGTTCCTTTTTTCTCCTTTAAGTAAATTTCAGGCAATAAATATTAAGCACTGACTATGTACAAGACATTAGACTAGGCAGAGGGACACAAAAAACAAAAACATCTGGAATGACACTTTATGAAGCATCTGCTTTTAAACTATTACTGTAAAATCTTTCTTATTTGGTCTAATTGGTAAGAATACTACTCTGAGTTAGAGAACAAAATGTGAATTAAAAATAATTTTAAATAAATGAAAAATTTCCCAGGAATCACTTGCTTATTCATGCTGTGGAAATAATGTGGGTTCAGTGGGTTAAGAGTCTTTCTGGGGGCAACTAGGTGACTCAGTGAATTGAGAGTCAGGCCTAGAGATGGGAGGTCCTGGATTCAAATCTGACCTCAGATACAACCAGCTGGATGATCCTATACAAGTCACTTAACCCCAATTGCCTAACCTTTATAGTTCTGCCTTGGAACCAATTCACAGTATTGATTCTAAGATGGAAGTTAGGGTTTCCAAAAAATAAAAAAGAGTCTTCCTGTTGTGTCATCCTTGAAATAATGTAATTTACAAGTCTATGTTTTCTGGAAACTCAACATTCTCTTTGTTGTTACCCTATCTTTATACACCATTTACAAATGACAAAAATAAAGCTAAGGGAGATTGGATGACTGAGTCTAAAATCACAGTCAGTGTCTGAGTCAGGATTCAAACTCACACCTTCCTGATTCCTAATCCAGTACTCTATCCACTGCTCAAAGATAGCTTCTTCCTTTTGTCGCATACATAAAATTACAAATTGGTAGTACTAACAATTCAAATACCTTAGGTACAATGATAGAGTATAAGGCACCACTTACATAATATAGACTAGCCTGTTTCCCTAAGAGTAAGAACACTTCAATAATAATTTTGTTCAATAATGTTTGATTCAGAAAATGAAGAAGACCAAGAACCTTATGAATATATCAAACCTTATGATCAAGATCACAAAGCTTTACAAGAGAGGGAGACAGATGATTTCATTAGCAACTCAAATCAAGAACAAATGATCCAGTCAGAAGAGTTAGTTAAGGAAATAAACTACACAATCTCATTAGAAGAAATGTTGGCAGCATTGGAAGTCAAGAATTACAAAGAACTTTGTGAAAAGTATGAGGAAGTGGATAAAGACACTAAATTTTCAGTATAACAAAATCATATACCTGATCCAAAACAAAGAGAAGAAGCAGCAAACAACGTAATGATCCTATCACATCTTCCTTTCTCTGACGTACAACTTCTCACAAACTAGTCTGTCAATTAACAAAATATATAAAAGCTTTACAGACAAGAATAGCAGAGTTGCATGAAATGGGCTTGATACAACAAACAGTACCCCTGGATTACAATTTGCACAACATCAAACCAGGAGACATAATATACTTAAAAATTTTTCAATAGAAAAGTGGCTACAGACATGAAATGGACTGGACCACATGAAGTATTGCTTACTACCCCAACAGCTATAAAAGTTGCAGGGAGTGACTTGTGGTCAAGATGGCGGCTTAGAGAAAGTTAAAGTTCAGATCTCCAGAAACCCTTCCTTAGCAATCTTAAACTGTATGCTCCTAGGGCACCAAAATTCAAAATGAACAACAGAATAGATCCCGGAAACCCTCCTCTTGGACCTGGATCAAAAGGTACGGCCCCCAAAAGGCAGAACCCTAGATTACTTGGATCTAAGGGGTAGGCAGAGGGAAGGTCCCAGGACCCATCCCCCCCCCAACCCAGAGCCCTGAGTCCGAGGCAGCAGCGGAAACCTCAGAGCCCGCAAAAGGACCTCAGGGCCTGCTATCCTGAAGGCCACAACCTAAGCCAGACTCAGGGGCACCCAACACAGAGAGCAGGTAAACAGAGAGAGATGGGGAGGGGGGGCCTGTAGCCCCCTGGCTCGATCCTTCCATCTGAGTCTCATGGAAGGTCCCTGTGTCAGGGCATACTCAGTCCAACCCAGCTGAAGTTAATCCTATCAGGAGCCCTCGGAGCTCCGGAAAGCCACGGCCCCTCCCCCCTCAGAGTGCAGGCTCTTCTGGCCCTCTTCTGGCCGGTAAAGGTACTGAGATACCTTGCAGACAGTGCCATGCCAGGCTCAGAGAATAGAAGTAAGGCAATGAAGAAGCATCGGGAGGGAACTGAGAGCAGTAACACACCAAACCCCAGGCTTCCCCGGGAAGACAGAACAACAGCTGCATAGAACGGACAATTTGCCTGGGGCTAAAGCCTCTGAACACCAGACAGAGATAAGAAGAGCTAGTCCTCCCCACTCAGATAGAGATGGAAAACAGCACAGAAAAGCCTCAAAACGCAAAGAAAAACAAGAAAAAGGGGGCGACTTTGGACACATTTTATGGAACAAAAATACAAAATGCAGAGGAGATAGAAGGGGAAACACAAGCAAATGCTCTGAAACCTTCCAAAAGAAATAGAAACTCTCCACAAACTCATGAAGAATTTGAATCAGAAATGATCAAAAAGATGGAAGCCTTCTGGGAAGAAAAGTGGAAAATAATGCAAAAATAAGTCATGCATCTAAAAAACCGGTTTGACCAAACTGATAAGGAAAACCAGGATTTAAAGGCTAGAATCAGGCAACTGGAAGACAACAAACATGTAAAAGAGCAAGAATTAATAAAGCAAAGCCAAATGACCAAGAAATTAGAAGTGAACATAAAATATCTCACTGACAAGGTCATAGACTTGGAAAATAGAGGGAGAAGAGACAATTTAAGAAAATTGGACTACCAGAAAAGCCAGAAATAAACAGCAAACTAGACATCATAATACAAGATATAATCAAAGAAAATTGCCCAGAGATCCTAGAACAAGGGGGCAATACAGGCACTGAAAGAGTTCACAGAACAACCTCTACAATAAATACCCAAAAGACAACTCCCAGGAATGTAATTGCCAAATTCCAAAGCTTTCAAGCAAAAGAAAAAATCTAACAAGAAGCCAGAAAAAGACAATTTAGATATATAGGAATGCCAATCAGGGTCACACAAGACCTTTCAAGTGCCACTCTGAATGACCATAAGGCATGGAACATGATTTTCAGAAAGGCAAGAGAGCTGGGCCTTCAACCAAGAATCAGCTATCCATCAAAACTGACTATATACTTCCAAGGGAAAGTATGGGCATTCAACAAAATAGAAGATTTCCAAGTTTTTGCAAAGAAAAGACCAGAGCTCTGTGGAAAGTTTGATATCGAAAAACAAAGAGCATGGAATACCTGAAAAGGTAAATATGAAGGAAAGGGAAAAGAAGAAAAATGTTACCTTTTTCTTTTACCCAAACTCTCTTCTATAAGGACTACATTTATATCAATCTATGTATATTAACATGTGGGGAAAACATAATGTGTAAATAGGGGGTAAAGAAAAACCAAATAGAATAATCTTTCTCCCACAAAGATTCACACGGGAAAGGGAGGGGAAGAAAACTCCTATAACGAGGAGAGGAAGAGAGTTTTTACTTAAACCTTACTCTCAGGAAAATCAACTCTGAGAGGGAAGAACATCCAGATCCATTGGGATCTTGAATTCTATCTTACCCAACAAGGGTAGGGAGAAGGGAAAACCAAGGGGGGTAGGGAGGAGGGACCACAAAAAAGGGAGGGAAGAAGAGGGGGGAGGGGAAGGAACAAAAAGGGAGGGGCTAGAAAGGGAAACATATCAAGGGAGGGGACAAGGGGGACTGATTTTAAGTAATTCAATTGCTTAAAAGGTTATAGCTAAAGAAGAAAGGTTAGAATTAGGGAAGGATATCAAAATGCCAGGGAGTCAACAAGTGACAATCATAACTTTGAACGTGAATGGGATGAACTCACCCATAAAATGTAGATGAATAGCAGAATGCATTAGAATCCAAAACCCTACCATATGTTGTCTTCAAGAAACACACATGAGGCGGGTAGACACCCACAAGGTCAGAATTAAAGGATGGAGTAAGACCTTCTGGGCCTCAACTGACAGAAAGAAGGCAGGAGTTGCAATCATGATATCTGATAAAGTCAAAGCAAAAATAGACTTGATTAAAAGGGATAGGGGAGGTAATTATATTTTGTTAAAAGGGACTTTAGATAATGAGGAAATATCACTAATCAACATGTATGCACCAAATAATATAGCACCCAAATTTCTAATAGAGAAACTAGGAGAATTGAAGGAAGAAATAGGCAGTAAAACAATATTAGTGGGAGATTTGAACCAACCATTATCAAATTTAGATGAATCAAATAAAAAAATAAATAAGAAAGAAGTAAAAGAAGTGAATGGAATCTTGGAAAAATTAGAATTAATAGACATATGGAGAAAAATAAACAGGGACAAAAAGGAATACACCTTCTTATCAGCACCACATGGCACATTCATAAAGATTGACCATACACTAGGTCACAGAAACATGGCATACAAATGCAGAAAAGCAGAAATAATAAATGCAGCCTTTTCAGATCACAAGGCAATAAAAATAATGATCAGTAATGGTACATGTAAAAGCAAATAAAAATTAATTGGAAATTAAACAATATGATACTCCAAAATCGTTTAGTTAGAGAAGAAATCATAGAAACAATTAATAATTTCATCAAGGAAAATGACAATGGCGAGACATCCTTTCAAACCTTTTGGGATGCAGCCAAAGTGGTAATCAGAGGTAAATTCATATCCCTGAGTGCATTTATTAACAAACTAGGGAGAGCAGAGATCAATGAATTAGAAATGCAAATAAAAAACTTGAAAGCAATCAAATTAACCCCCCCCCAGAAGAAAAGCAAACTAGAAATCCTAAAAATTAATGGAGAAATTAATAAAATCAAAAGTGATAGAACTATTGATTTAATAAATAAGACAAGAAGCTGGTACTTTGAAAAACAAACGAAATAGACAAAGTACTGGTCAATCTAATTAAAAAAAGGAAAGAAGAAAAGCAAATTAACAGCATCAAAGATGAAAAGGGGGACATCACCCCCAATGAAGAGGAAATCAAGGCAATCATTAAAAATTACTTTGCCCAATTATATGGCAATAAATACACCAATCTAGGTAATATGAATGAATATATACAAAAATACAAACTGCCTAGACTAACAGAAGAAGAAATAGAATTCTTAAATAATCCCATATCAGAAAATGAAATCCAACTGGCCATCAAAGAACT
The DNA here is from genome assembly GCF_027887165.1 of Monodelphis domestica. NCBI lineage: Eukaryota > Metazoa > Chordata > Mammalia > Didelphimorphia > Didelphidae > Monodelphis > Monodelphis domestica. The sequence continues at coordinate 673,771,951 of NC_077227.1, forward strand.
CCCTAAGAAAAACTCCCCAGGGCCTGACAGATTCACAAGTGAATTCTATCAAACATTCAGAGAACAGTTAATCCCAATACTATACAAACTATTTGACATAATAAGCAAAGAGGGATTCTACCAAACTCCTTTTATGACACAAACATGGTACTGATTCCAAAACCAGGCAGGTCAAAAACAGAGAAAGAAAATTATAGACCAATCTCCCTAGTGAATATAGATGCAAAAATCTTAAATAGGATACTAGCAAAAAGACTCCAGCAAGTGATCAGAAGGGTCATCCACCATGATCAAGTAGGATTTATACCAGGGATGCAGGGCTGGTTCAATATTAGGAAAAACATCCACATAATTGACCATATCAACAAGCAAACCAACAAAAATCACATGATTATCTCAATAGATGCAGAAAAAGCCTTTGATAAAATACAACACCCATTCCTATTAAAAACACTAGAAAGCATAGGAATAGAAGGGTCGATCCTAAAAATAATAAACAGTATATATCTAAAACCATCAGCTAATATCATCTGCAATGGGGATAAACTAGATGCATTCCCAATAAGATCAGGAGTGAAACTAGGATGCCCATTGTCACCTCTACTATTTGACATTTTACTAGAAACACTAGCAGTAGCAATTAGAGAAGAAAAAGAAATTGAAGGCATCAAAATAGGCAAGGAGGAGACCAAGTTATCACTCTTTGCAGATGACATGATGATCTACTTAAAGAATCCTAGAGATTCAAACAAAAAGCTAATTGAAATAATCAACACCTTTAGCAAAGTTGCAGGATACAAAATAAACCAGCATAAGTCATCAGCATTTCTATATATCTCCAACACAGCTCAGCAGCAAAAACTAGAAAGAGAAATTCCATTCAAAATCACTTTAGACAAAATAAAATACCTAGGAATCTATCTCCCAAGACAAACACAGGAACTACATGAACACAACTACAAAACACTCTCTACACAACTAAAACTAGACTTGAACAATTGGAAAAACATTAACTGCTCATGGATAGGAAGAGCCAATATAATAAAAATGAACATCCTACCCAAACTTATTTATCTATTTAGTGCCATACCCATTGAACTTCCAAAATTTTTCTTTACTGATTTAGAAAAAACCATAACAAAGTTTATTTGGAAGAACAAAGGATCAAGGATATCCAGGGAAATAATGAAAAAAAAATACAAAAGAAGGGGGCCTTGCAGTCCCAGATCTCAAACTATATTACAAAGCAGCAGTCATCAAAACAATTTGGTACTGGCTAAGAGACAGAAAGGAGGATCAGTGGAATAGACTTGGGGCAAGTGACCTCAGCAAGACAGTATACGATAAACCCAAAGATCTCAGCTTTTGGGACAAAAATCCACTATTCAATAAAAACTGCTGGGAAAATTGGAAGACAGTGTGGGAGAGATTAGGACTGGATCAACACCTCACACCCTACACCAAGATAAATTCAAAATCCACTATTCAATAAAAACTGCTGGGAAAATTGGAAGACAGTGTGGTAGAGATTAGGACTGGATCAACACCTCACACCCTACACCAAGATAAATTCAAAATGGGTGAATGACTTGAACATAAAGAAGGAAACTATAAGTAAATTAGGCAAACACAGAATAGTATAGTTGTCAGACCTTTGGGAAGGGAAAGACTTTAAAACCAAGCAAGACATAGAAAGGGTCACAAAATGTAAAATAAATAATTTCGACTACATCAAATTAAAAAGCTTTTGTACAAACAAAACCAATATAACTAAAATCAGAAGGGAAGCAACAAATTGGGAAAAAAATCTTCATAAAAACCTCTGACAAAGGTTTAATTACTCAAATTTATAAAGAGCTAAATCAATTGTACAAAAAATCAAGCCATTCTCCAATTGATAAATGGGCAAGGGACATGAATAGGCAGTTTTCAGATAAAGAAATCAAAACTATCAATAAGCACATGAAAAAGTGTTCTAAATCTCTTATAATCAGAGAGATACAAATCAAAACAACTCTGAGGTATCACCTCACACCTAGCAGATTGGCTAACATGACAGCAAAGGAAAGTAATGAATGCTGAAGGGAATGTGGCAAAGTAGAGACATTAATTCATTACTGGTGGAGTTGTGAACTGATCCAACCATTCTGGAGGGCAATTTGGAACTATCCCAAAGGGTGATAAAAGAATGTCTGACCTTTGATCCAGTCATAGCACTGCTGTGTTTGTACCCCAAAGAGATAATAAGGAAAAAGACTCATACAAGAATATTCATAGCTACGTTCTTTGTGGTGGCCAAAAATTGGAAAATGAGGGGATACCCATCAATTGGGGAATGGCTGAACAAATTGTGGTATATGTTGGTGATGGAATACTATTGTGCTAAAAGGAATAATAAGGTGGAGGAATTCCATAGAGACTGGAACAAACAGAGACTGACACAGTGTGGTATAATCGAACGTAATGGACTTCTCCATTAGTGGTGGTGTAATGTCCCTGAACGATCTGCAGGGATCTAGGAGAAAAACACTATCCACAAGCAGAGGACAAACTGTGGGAGTGGAAACACTGAGGAAAAGCAACTGCTTGACTACAGCAGTTGAGGGGACATGTCTGAGGAGAGACTCTAAACAAACACTCTGATGCAAATACTAACAACATGGCAATGGGTTAGAATCAAGAACACATGTGATACCCAGTGGAATCATGCATCGGCTATGGGGGGGGGGGGGAGGAAAAGAAAATGATCTTTGTCTCTAATGAATAATGCTTGGAAATGATCAAATAAAATATTATTTTTTAAAAAGTTGCAGGGAAAGACTCATGGTTCCATTGTTCCCACATAAAACCAGAAAAAAATTCAGCAACCCTGTAACAGACATAGAAGATAATTAGACAGCAGATAGTGCTGAGAAATGAAAACAAAAACTGATTAACATAAAAATACAACACAAAGAAATAATAGAGACATATAATGTTCTAGACAACTTTCCAGCTCAGAGGAAAAGCAACCCAGAGGTAAAGCAACCCAGTGGAAAAACATCCCAGAGGAAAAGATTTTAAACCAGCCCAGAGGAAAAGCATCAAGAAAAGATGCTAGAGACAAGAAACAAAGAGGAAAAGCTGAAATGGACAGCTAAGACTTTGAACTTTGTAAATTTGTTTAATAGCTTCTAGAGAAATGAAACAAAAAAAAAAAGCTGAAATGAATAGCTAAGATTTTGAACTTTGTAAATTTGTTTATATAAGAAGAGGACAGATCAAAAATGAGACTTATGTGTAAGACTGAGTATGTTGAAATAATAAAACAAAAGTAATTTCACATATTAGGGAAATAGCATGCATCATTACATAACATGGAAGAAAGAAGAGATCCATCAGTCAACACGAGAAGTGGAAATCTGAAGAAACTTAATAAGTATTAATTCAACACAACACTATTAGACACAAAACACAAAATCACAAACTGACATATTGAGAGACTTTGTTTATGTGTCTGGAATTGTATTTATGCAAAATGTAAATATGTATATAGTTAGTTCCATAAGGTCTTAGGCAAATAGAAAGATCATTAGGTCTTTCTATTTGACTGACATCATGATGTGGAACAATGTGTATTGTCGTATTATATGTAAGAAATGTCTATAAATAATGTATTAGTTTTAGTTAATGTAGAATAAGTAGTATTAGCACTAAGATTCAAATTTCTTGTAATAGTTTTGTTCAAAATTTATTGTACTGAATTTATTGTAAAATCCATAACTACCCTTACCCAAACTTTCTTGCAAAGAATCCTTAGAGTAGATTTAGTAAATTGGTAACTATCATATAAATAAGTGACCTTGAGAAGGTCACAACAAAAAAGGGGGATGATTGTGGAAAGGAAACAAGTCTGACAGTTTGTGGGGGAAGGGGCAACTGGGAGTGGCAGTTGGGTCTTGTGACTAGCACTTCTTTCCTGGTGGGGGGTATTTGCTTCCTGGTGTGGGTGGAGAGAGGAGCTCATTAAGCCCAGTCTGGAGTGGCATGCTCTTCTAGGTTCAGCCTGAAGATTCAGGCCCAATTACTTCTGAAGGTCAGAACTGTTCTTGTTTGCTTTCTGTCTAATGCTAAGATTCTGAATTTGACTAAGCAGGACTGATATAGAGTAGATAGGAGTGGGAGAACCCTCCGCCAGCCCCTGGACCTGGCCTCAACTCTGAAGCTGAGGAAAAAACTCCAATCCCAACTGGTTATTAAACTTTATATTAGTTGAATTCACAGTCAGATGAATGGACTATCTTTTCTGGTCATAGAGGGAGCTGAACTTCAGTTCAGTCATTCCAGGACAAACAGTCCTTATCGGACCCCTGCTGCTTCCTCTCAGCAGGGAGCATCTCTCTCCTTTGCTTCATCGAGCAATATTCCCTCTCTCCCTTCAACTCCTCCATACCCCCATACAAAAAACTCACTTTATCCTAATTTTCCAATCCCCCCATTTCCCTTCCCAATAAATATTACAAGTATAAGGCACCACTTACATAATATAGACTGGCCTGTTTCCCCAAGAGTAAGAACACTTCAATAATAATTTTGGACATGTAGTTATTAAAAGAATTCTTAAAAGTTTCATTTCTAGCTTGAATACTATTTAAAGAACCCAGAGTGTAAGAATCTATCACACTGATTACCATTTTTCAAGTGATGTATGGAAAATCCTTAAGGTCAATCATGTACTTAGGATAAATGAAGATTACTAATTATAATAAAGCCTCATTAATTCAGACTTCACTGATTTGGAATTTGTGGTGATTTTTTTCTGGAGGCTGAGCTCACTTTTTTTGCTTTATAGACATCTCAGACTTTTTTGCTATGCAAAGAATTAATAAAAATAGCAGCCTTTCCTTTTTTTTATGCCATTCAGATTTTTCTTGAATTTAGTATATATAACCTCCCACTAACACTTTTGGCTTCCAGTCATATATGCCTCATTAACCCTATCTGTGGGCTTTGTTCTAGCTGTGGACAGAGAATGTAGGAGGATCCCCTACTTCAACTTCAAGTTGAAGACAACTTCAAATTAGCATCAAAGTCTTTCCCCACTGATGTCCTTATCGTCAAGTTACTCTTCAGGTAGGTCTTAAACTCCTCTGCTGTGGCAACTCATGTTAGAGGACTGAGCTCTGGCAGACAGTCAGTCATGGCTCTGAGTACTAAATCTGTGTCCCAACAAGTGACTAGCCTCAGATCTTAATCTTAATCTCTAGAGCCTATTATCCCATGTTTGGGAACTTTCTTTCCATTCAATTCCACTCATTACATTTTACACATATTTAGTGCCTACTCTCTATAGTTTCCCCACCAACAGAATCCCACAAAGATGGAAAAACAGAAGATAAAAAGATTATTTAAAAAAAAAGGATTTCTTTAGCCACTAATACTGGATTGCTATGTTGCTTGAGTTCCACCTTGAGGAAGCAAGATGGTATAGACTATTTCTTTTTTTTCTTTCAGGCCTGCAGTAATGCCAGGGGAATGTTTGATTTTCCATGTTCATCCCTCCACTGAGATATAAATGAGACTGCTTTTGGTTTTAGTGAAGTTAATTAACATTTATTAAGTTCCTCCTTTATGCCAGACATGGTGTGAAGTGCAGAGGATGCAAAAAGAGAAAAAAGATAGTCCCTGCTCACCAGGAGTTCCTAGTCTAATGGGGGAGACTACCTGCAAACAACTATACACAAACAAGATAGAAACAAAATAAATTAGAGATAACCTGCAGAATGAAGGCATTAGTATTAAGGGCAATTGAGAAATGCTTCTGGTAGAAGGTAGGACTTCAGCTGAGATTTGAAGGAAGTCTGGGAACCCAGGATGGAGAGATGAGGAGGGAGAGCATTCCAGGCATAGAGGATAGCCAGTGAAAACAGTCTGGAAAGGAAGAGTTTTGTTCAAGGAACCAAAGAGACCAGTGCCATTGGATAAGAGTATGTGGAGGATGTTATAAAGTGTAAGAAAATGGAAAAGTTAGAAGATGGCAGGCTGGGGGGGGGGGGATTTATAAGCCAAATAGAGGATTTTGTACTCCATCTTAAAGGCAATAGGGAGCTAAATGGATTGACTGAATGGAGGATGAAATGGTCAGAGTTAGGAAGATTAGTTTGATAGCTGAGTGGAAGATGAATTAGAATAGGGAGAAACTCATAAGCAAGGAACCCAAACAACAGATTCCTGTGATAGTCCAGGCATAAAGTAATGAGGGCCTAAATCATGGTGTTAGCAGTGTTAGAGGAGAGAAGGGACATATATGAGAGATGTGAAGATGGAATAGGCAGCATTTGGCAACTGATTGGTTATGAAGGGTGAGAGAGAGTGAGACGTTAAGGAAGATACCTAGATTATGAGTCCAAGTAACTGGGAAGATGGTTGTGCCCCCAATGGAAGGGTTTGAGGGGGAGACTTAATAAATTCAGTTTGGGGCATGCTGGGTTTAAGATGTTCTAAAGGGCATCCAGTTTGAGATGCCTAATAGACAGTTAGAAAACTCAAGACAGAAGGTCAGCAGAGAGGTTAGGACTAGAGAAATAAATCTGGGAATTATTTGCATTTACTTATTAAATCTGAAGAGAAACCAGATTATTGGAATTATTTGCATTGAGATGATCATTGATTCCATGGGCACTGATAAGATTCCAATAACTCCATCAATAATGCCTAAAACTCATGGAGTAATTGAGGGTCAACTGATATCCTTTGATAAGCTACAACAGAAAACCCATAAGAACTGCTGAAGAGTTGGAGCAGGGATAATACAGTATCCTGAAGCTAGGAGGAGGGAGACAGTATATAAAAAGAGAATTGGATTTGGAATCAAATGACCTGGATTCTAATCTTACCTTGGCCACTTATGAAATGGTTAACCTTGGGTAAGTTATTTAACATTTCTAGGCTTCTCGTGTGTAAAATCTTTTCCAGTTTTAAATCTATGAACTTGAGGGCTTCAAACTGTAAAATCATTTTTTGTCCCCATAGAGACACAGGACAGAGACATCCTCTCTCTCTAACCATGTTGAGAACAGCTGGAAGAAAAGAGGGATGAGATTTGATCTTGACTTATAGGAAATTCTTGCATGAGCCCAGGAGTCATTCAATTTGATTCACAGTTAATCCAAAAGAGTGAATTTATGAAATAGTTTATCTCTACAAGAGGAATGGACTTCTCTACTGAAGAAGATACCTTCTATAGCAAAAGTGCTAGCAATGTCATCTATAGAGAGTGATGTTGAGAACTGCAGCCAAGCAGGACATCACTGCCCAGAAGCAGCTTGGCACAGAATAGACAGAAGAAAGCTAGAGTAATGATCAATATGCCCTTCTGGGAGTTGTAGGGAAACTTTGGGAAGCATGGCAAGGGGTGCCACCTGCTGGGAGCTCAAGGAAACCAATCCACTCAGTTTTGGATCATCCACCTAAGGGCTCAACTATCTTGATGGGTGAATGATTGGAAACTTACCAAATCCACTATATTTGATTAGTCCCAAACCAGATCATGCATCATATTCCTTTCTGCCACCTGCCCAAACCTCAAACCTCTAGCTGCTTTCCACCCCTACTTCCTACTTTCTTATTTCTTCTTATTCTTCTTATAGTTTTATTTTAAGCTCAGTAATCAAAATAATATCTCTATTGCTTCTGAAAAGGACATCTCAATAAATTGCCCTATTGAAAGACTTACTACTCCTGTGGCTCCCCAGACTAAATTTCTCTTCCTTGACTCTGTGCTATTTCCCACATTACAATTTAAACTCCATGAAAGCAGGGACTATCTCACTTTTATATTTATGTGATCAGAACTTGTTACAGGGTTTGGTACATAATAGGTGCTTTGTTGTTATTATTCAGTCATTTTCAGTCTTGTCCAACTCATGGTGACTCAATTTGGGGTTTTCTTAGCAAAGACCCTGGAATGGTTAGCCATTTCCTTCTCTAGATTATTTTACAGATGGGAAAACTGAGGCAAACAAGGTTAAGTGACTTGACCAGGTCACTGTCTTCGCTGTCTTCACCAAATCACTAACTTCACCTAGCTAGTTAGGTCTGAGGCCAGATTTTAACAAAGGAGGATGAGTTTTCTTGACTCCAAGCCCAGCATTCTATCTATTGTGCCATCTATCTACCTTTATTAGATGCTTAATAAATATTTTTTAACTGAACATAAAATATAGTGGAATTGTATCAAATGTTCTCCATTATCTTTAAAAAGAAAAAACACTTGCCTTCTGTCTTATACCCAATATGAGGTCCTATCAGCAAAGGCTAGGCAATTGGTGTTAAGTGACTTACCCAGGGTCACATAGCTAGGAAGTATTTGAGACCAGATCTGAACCTAGGACCTCCCATATCCAGGCCAGGCTCTGTCCACTGAGCCACCAAGCTCCCTGTCCATTATTACTTGTTAGTTTATGTGCTTATTTCTAGGCTATTTTAACTCTACAAGATAATCTATGATATCTTCATTCAGGCTGAGTGACAAAAATCACACTGAAATACCAATATTAATTTGGAGGGGTTTAGGATGGAAAACACATAGGGACTAACATAAATATTTTGATTTTATTTTTCAGAGAGGATAGGAATGAGGGAGAGGGAAATCTGACAGCTTAAGCCCTATTTTAAGCCACTATCTAATAATCCTATGTTAACTACAATAAACTTCTAAGGGCCAGTCCAACAGAAAGTGCAGAGATCTTTATATATAGAGTCTTTTGGCAAGGAGAGGCTGGAGTCCAGATGAGGAGTCCTAGGTGGTCCAGAGAATGACTGGAGCTCCCAATATTGCCTCTTAGTTCACCTAAGGGTATTCAAAACCTCCTCTCCACTCCTGCTTCAGAGAACTGCTTGTAGGATGATCCAAAGATGTCCACAGAAACTCAGATATCCTTCCCTTTCAGCTGCTGACTCCCAAGTCCAATAAACTATCTCCCCAACTGTTTGGAACTTTTCCCCTGATAGCTCTGAAGATTCTCTGCCTGTCTCTTATGCACTGAGCATTACATTGCAACAATACCAAATAGCACCTCTCCAAGTAGTTTGTAATTAATTGTATTCTTCTGTGTGTATGTGTGTATGTGTTTGGGTAGACACTAAATTCCTTGTGTACCCATCATTACCTTTTTTTGGTTGAATGTAGAAGGCAACAAGACCATCTATCCCTGTGCTCTGTGCCCAGAAAAACACGGAATTGTGCTATAAAAATTTTGCTAGATAAAATGTCAGTTGAATATTCACAGCATGCCAAGAAGAGGTCGAACTTTTGAGCAAAAAGTTAATATTACTATGACTTATGACTATGAAAAAGAGATGGAGACCAGCCAAGTCAGTGGAGCAAAAGGAAGCAATGTAGCCCCCCACAACTTCTCTAGTGAGGACCTTAGAAGAATGTTGGACTGAGCTGTGATTGGGAAATCAAAGGGGAAACTATGGAGGATCAACTTTCTAGTCCAAGATCACAAATTCAGCCTCTAAGCAAGTGACAAGAGCAGGAATTGTAGAATAAGGGTAGGACCAGGATCATAGACTTAGTACCCAGAATCTAAGCTAGGTCACTTCTGAAGGATTATCCAGAGGGGGCTGATGATGATTCAGCTCTAGTCCAGACCAGCAGTGAGGGTTGGAGTATAGGCAGTATCAACACTATGAACTCTGAGTGTGAGTTCATTCAGAGCAAATTGTCAATTAGCATTGATTAGTCAATTAACATATATAAAATGCCTACTATGTGCCAGGCACTTTGCTAAGCATTGTGAGGATACAAAGAAAGACTGAAGACAATCCCTACCCTCAAAGACCTCATAGTCAAAGTGGGGGACAACAAGTAAGCAAATCTATATTAATAAGCTATATGTAAGATAAATAGGAAATTCAACAGGGGAAAAGTGGACACAATTGTTCCCTCTTCCCAAGGCAGAAGAGGATTGAAGTGGGTCACTGAGACAGCCCTGAAACATAGACTCATACCCTAAGGCTTTCAGCAATGCTAGATTGCCCAGAGCAGATAACTGGAAGAATTACTGACAACAATAAAAGGCAAAGTATTATATTATGAGGCCAGGGATGCCCAAGACACAAATCTAGAAAAGGAAAATAATTGCAAAATACTGTGCCTCTATGTAACATCTCAAAGGGAAAGACAGCTTGACCTCAAGATAAATTAAAACTCTTAAAAGAAATGATACAAAAGATTAGAGGTTTTTTTATGATACTATAAATGAAGTGAGAGCTAGGAAAAAAGATTGGGAAACAGAATTAATAGCTTAGCACTTCAATATCTTATTCAGATAACAGATACTCTGAGAATTAGAATGGATCAAATAGCCATTAATGACTATATTAGTCAACAAGAAATATTAAAACAAAGTCAAAACTGAAAAAATGGAATAAAATGAAAAGTATCTCATTGTTAAAATAACTGATCTAGAAAATAGATTGAGAGGTCATCTGGGTGGCTTGGTGGTGTAAGAGCCAGACCTTCAAATCTAATCCCAGAAGCTTCCTAGCTATGTGACTTTAAGTTATTTAATTTAATAAAGTTATTTAACCCCCATTGCCTAACCTTACCACTCTTCTGCCTTGGAACCAATATACAGTAACAATCCCAAAACAGAAGGTATTGGCTTAAAAAAAAAGGAAAAGAAAACATATTGAGAGATTCATTGGGCCATCTTAAAGTCATGACCAAAATAAATAAAGAGAGCCTAGGCATCATATTTCAAGAAACCATAAAAGAAAATTGTGTATATCTCTTAGAGGCTTATAAAGAGTTTTAAAAGCCCAAAAGAGGATTTTTTAATGTTTATTAAATAGAGAAGTGACATGATTAAACCTTTGGGGGGGAAGGGTGTCAGGGTGACCATTTGATAGCTGAGTGGAGGATAAATTAGAATGAGGCGAAATTAAGTCAGGGATGCCAATCAGCAAGTTATTATAATAGGTGATAAAAGCCTGCACAATGGTGGTGACAGGTCCACAGCAGTAACGGGAAAGTGAATGAGACATATTGTGAATGCTGTATAGGCAACACATGGAAAATGATTAGATATGGGAATAATGGGAGGTGAGAGACAGTAAAGAATCAAGGATGGCATTTAAGTTGTGAGTTGGGGTGGTTGAGAAGAAGGTAGTACTCTCGAGTAAAAAGTTAGGAAAAAGGGAGGGTTTGAAGGGAAAAATATTAAGTTCAGTTTGGGGCATTTTGGCTTTAAGATGCCTACAAAGTGAAGAACCTGAAATGTGATATTCCAAAAGGCAAAAGATACAGGCTTACTTCTGAGAATAACTTACCAAGCAAAGTTAAATATAATCCTATTGGGAAAAATGAATCTTTAATGGAATTTCTGATGAAAAGGCAAGAACTGAGAAGAAACTTTGAGATGCAATCATGAAAATAAAAAGAAACAGGAAAAAAATAAATACAAGCTAGCAACCAGAAAAGACTTCATAAGAATGAGATGCTTGATTTCTAATAGATGGAGGGGATGCCTGAATAGTCTCCTAACTATAATATCAGCAGAGGTCAAAAAGAGGGTCAAATAAGATGGAAAGCCTGGGAGTGATTTTTATTATGTTGTGATGATCTGAAAGGAAGAAAGGAAAAGGGAGGGGTATATACTAAGGAACAAAGGGGGAAGAAAGAGGAGGTGGGAACTTTATTTTCTCACATAACTGGGGAGCACTACTAGAAGTCTTTACATGGAAAGAGTTGGGGGAGTGGGTAGTTTTTGAATTTTGAACTGATGCAGAGTGAAGTCAGAAAACCCAGAAGAACAGTTAAAACAGCGTTGTAAACAATTTTGAAAGAACTCTGGTCATTGCAATGATCAACTATGCTTATAGTGGACCAATGATTTAGAATTCTGTATACTTCCTGAGAGGTGAGAGACTAAATATGAAAAGTGAGACCTTTAAATCTATCTTTTAAGAGGAATACATGGAGATGCTAGATGGTTAAGAGGATTTTACAGAATGCTTCATTGACTTTCTTAGACAGACATGGCTATCAAGGTTGTGAATTTACGGCTTATCATAGTTCTTGGATTGACCACCACTTATCATAGTGTCTACTTGATAAGTACTTGATGATTAATTGCTTGATTGATTCACCTTTAATCCAAATGCACCCTTTTTTCACTTTTAGCAAAGTATGTGGGGCATGGGGCTAAGCATGATTAATATCAGGAAAGAGAGAGAGAAATATTAGAATATTAGAGTTCAAAGGAAAGAAATTTAAAATCAATCTTCTCCAATCCATACATGAATAAGGAACTCTTCAAAATACTCAACATGTCATTTTCCAGATTTTCCTTAGATGTCTCCATTATTAAGGGACTCACTACTTCTGAGGGAATTTCATTCAATTTGCTTTTTGTTGTTCAATCATTACAATCTTCACGACCCCATTTGGGGTTTTCTTGGCAAAGATACTGGAATGGTTTAACATTTCCTTCTCCAACTAAATTTGCAGATGAGAAAACTGAGGCAAATAGCATTTAAGTGACTTGTGCATGTTCATACAGATAGTAAGTGTAGATTCCTCAAATGTGAGGAGACTTTTACTTACATGCTATCCCCTTGGAGAACATGATTGAGTAGCCACTCCCCATTTCCCTCACATCTTAGTAGATTTGTGATCTTGTAATTGGCTCTGAGCCAGAACCTGGTGGAATAAAAAATATCATATATCAGCGGAAGGAGATAAAGCTATGATCTTGGGCAGATAGGGCATGGTATTCTCTTTCTCTCTCTCTCTCTCTCTCTCTCTCTCTCTCTCTCTCTCTCTCTCTCTCTCTCTCTCTTTCAACCTTTATCTTCTGTTTTATAATCAATACTGTATATTGGTTCTTTGGATCTTTTTTTTTCTCATATTGGTTCTAAGGCAAAAGAGTGTTAAGGGCTAGGCCACCCAGCTAGGATGTATCTGAGGCTAGATTTGAACCTAGGACTTCTTGTCTTTAGGTCTGCCTCTCTATCCACTGAGCCACCCAGCTACCTCCAAAAAAGTATTCTTTTACACTCTTATGTGCCCCTTAAGTACTTCTGCGACATTGTTAGTTATTTATCATTTTATATCATTCAACAAGTGCTTATTAAGTGCCCATTATATGCCAGACAACATGCGAAGCACTACAAATAATAACAATAGCATTTGTACTGTGCCTTAAGAATTGCAGTATGCCAATATCTCATTTGATTCTCATAACAACTCTAGGAAATTGATGTGATTATTATCCCCATTTTTACAAATGAGGGACATAGGTTGTCTGAAATTAAGTTGATCCAGGGTCACAAAGTCGATACATAGTCGATACATTTACATAGTAGGATCCATACTTGGCCTGAAAGAGCATTTTCTTAAAAAAAAAAAAACAGAGATAGGAAAGAAGGCCAAAAACCAAAATAGGTTTAGGATTATAGTAGGATTATATAAATACAAAGAATGAAACAATTTTTACTCTCAATGAATTTACTTTCTTTTTGTGTATTTGATTTTTCCAATTAAAAAAATCTACTTTTTTCTCTCCCACCTCTTTCCATCCAAAAGAAGAATAGAAAACCCTTGTAATAAATATCATATTCAGGCAAAAACATATTTATCTTAGTCTGAACCCTACGTCCATCACCACTTTGTTTAGAAGTAGGTATGGAAGTTTATGTTCTAATATAAGGTTCTTAATACCTAGAAATGTGAATTCTCAGTGAGGATAAAGTTTTACTTTTGGTCTACTGTCTATGTTGTTCAACTCTCTCACAGAGTATCCTTCTTGGTCTTTTTGGAGGGTTAAGGCTGGGAGCTGTTTTATTTGTTTGGGGCAAGTATGGATTTGGGGATTTATTTTGGTTTTTGGCCTTCTTTCCTATCTCTGTTTTTTTTTTTTAAGAAAATGCTCTTTCAGGCCAAGTATGGATCCTACTATGTAAACATCCATAAAAGCTGTTCCTTCATTAAGAGTGTTGAGTCTTTAATTACAAGAATATTTTCTAGGTTTAGAAATATAACTTTCCTCTGTGAGCCAAGCCATAAATTTGGGTTATAATTAAAGACTCGGCTCCACTAATGGTGGGACAACTTTTATAGCCAAAACCATGACACACAGGGCCCTGGGTCCATAACTTTGTTCTCAAAGGGGTCAGCACTGAGTCTTCTCATTGCATTCCACTGCAAAGATACACACACACACACACACACACACACACACACACACACACACACAGATCCATGCATATAATGAAGAAAAATGAGTGAGTGGTTTAAATTGGCTTCATCAGGATGTTTGCAACCACTGTAATTTTTATGCAAACCATCTGTGAATTATCGAGAGAACAAAATCCACTTTGAGATGAATCAGTCTTAAATACATTGAATGTACAGGCTACTTTCACAGCTTCCATCAGCCTGGTAAGTTTATTGGGTCCAGGGAACATTTCACTACTTATATGTTTTTATTTTGAACTGGGTCAATAAAATTTTAGAAATAGGTCCCTTATGCTAAAAATGTAGGTTATAAATCTTTAAGAGTCCAGTCAAGCCAACAAGTTTGTTTCATTACTCAGAGCAGTGAGGTAGAGTTGATAAGGGATTTGGGGTCAGAAAGCCCTAGGATCACACTTTGTCACTGATACTAGTTGTGTGACTATAGGTAAGTCCATTTTCCCCTTATCCTTACTTTCCTAATCAGTAAAATTGGGATAATAATAACTCTAAGACCTACTTTATAAGTTTAAAGGCTCAAAAAGACAACTGACATAAAGCACTTTACAGTTTTAAAGTGATATACAGTGTGATCCAAAAATCTTAGTGCCGTTTTAAACTACTAAAGCTTTTTCTATTTGGGATAATAACAGATGTGATCATTGATGCTTCATGTTACATAAGCTTTAATAGCTTAAAACTACATTGAGACTTTGGGGACAATCTATGTAAATGATTGTCTTTGTATTGTTTCCAAATGTATTCCAAATAGTATTGATTCCAAATGGATCAATTAAAACTTTGCTTTTGTTAGCTTCTATTCTGAGTCACCACTAATCAACGACTCAAACTTATAAAGATCCTACTTATAATGCAGCCTGGAAACATTTTTTATTCACATATCCTTGAAAGATGACAACCAGTTCAAGTATATTTAATATTTTTCCCCCTTATAGTAGTTTTGGAAGAATTCGTAGGCTGGTAGAATGTCAGAGATAAAATCATCTTAGATACCTCATAGTTCATTCCCAAGAATTGTTAAATTATCAACTTTGAAATTAACATGGCATAATGGAAATGGAATCGAGTAGACCAAATTAGTCACTGACCACAGCCGCTGGGATGAAGGCTCTCTGGATCATTTGGAAAAATTTTAAAATAAGATCTTTGAACAATTTCACCCAAAATGACCCAATTGATATCCTATGTTTAGGATCAATTACTAAGTGAGCAGTTATGATCTACACTAAAGACAGGGAAAAGGAAACACAAAATATATACATCTAAAAGATGCTTAGCACAATAACTAGTATATAGTAGGCATTTAATAAATGTTTAATGAATTAATTAATTAAAAAGAGACTTATTTGTGAAAGTTCTTAACCCTGGGGTCTGGTATATTTTATTTTATTATACACTATATATATATAATTATTATATATATTTTATATTTACACAATATAAAATATTTTAATAATTATATTTTACTATCATTTGTTTACTTTGTAATATCCTGTGCTTTATTTTATGTATTTAGTCCATAAACTTCATCAGACAGCCAAAGAGGTGGACAAAACAAAAAATGTTGAGAACTCCTGTCAGAGGTCTTTTTTTTTTTTGCAGTCAATTGAATAGGTAATTTTGGGGGAGTTGCCTCGGTTTACAAGTATAACACTTTTTAAAAAGATTCATAACTTAAATGTGTACAAAGTTTTATAGCATTTATGACATAAACAAGTTTCTTATTAGCTGATGAAGTATGTAAGGTAGGGATGCATTGTACTTCAAATTATGAATATGATGACAATGAAGCAGGCCATTGTACTTTCAACTTTTTACAATCCTCTAAATCTAGGTCCATTTTAGAGTGAGATGATGATGTGAAAGCTCTACTCAAAGATGGTTTCCCAGCTTTCTCTTTTGTATAGAAAACATCCCATCTCTGAGATGTGTCAGAATTAATTGCTCCCTCCTTTATAGAAATTTTATATACGATCTTATAGATTAAGGGCATGCATGTATTAGTAAATGTTTACTAAATGGTTCTATAGGAAAAGAAATATCTGTAAGAAACACTTTTTTAAATTTAATCTTCATTAGAATTTTCTCTACTATTTTCTTAAGCCTAGACAAAATCAACCAAACAACAAACGAAGCACTGGTGTGTAGTATTTGCTGGTTTCTGAGAACTAAATGTTCACATTGAAAATTTAACAACTGAGTCTCAAGGGCCCAGTTCTAACACCCCTGGGATGCTATTTGGGCTTAGATAGACACAGCCATGAAGTAATAATGTTTGGGGAAAGATAGGAAGATCTTAGATGATTTTTTTTGGATTAATGCAAAAGAAAATAGTAATCAATTAAAACTATATAGGTAAGGGCAGCTAGGTGACTCAGTTTATTGAGAGCCAGGCCTAAAAACTTGAGGTTCTGGGTTCAAATGTGACCTCAGACACTCATTATTTGTGAGACCCTGAGCAAGTTCCTTACCCCCCTCCCCTTGCCTAACCCTTTTTGCTCTTCTGCGTGGGAACCATTACACAGTATTGATTCAAACAAAGAAGGTAAGGGCTCAAAAATACAACTATGTAGGTAGTTAATAAGAGCATAAATTATCTGTAGAAGTTCTGCATTCTAATTGGCCTTGGACTGTTCTCAGAAGATCAAAGTAATATAATGTTTTCTCTCCTGGGTTTTACATTTAGATGCTAACTAGAAGGGAAGAGGGAAAAAAATTATAGGATATGGAGTGGGACTTAGAGACTAAGGGGAACCAACCCACTCCTCTATTGCCACTAGTACTTCTGTTCAGTTGTCTCATTTGTGTCTGCTTCTTCATAACCCTATTTGGGGTTTTCTTGGCAAAGATACTAGAATGGTTTGAAATTTCCTTCTCCAGTTCATTTTGACAGATGAAGAAAGTGAGGCAAACAGGGTTAGGTGACTTGTCCAGGGTCACCCAGCTAGTAAGTATCTGAGGCCTAATTTGAACTCAGGAAGATGTATCTCCTTGACTTCAGGGCTACCACTCTAACCACTTGGTCACCTAGCTGCCCCATATTACTATTACTACCCTTACTACCACTACTACCATTTCTACCACTACCACCACCACTACTACTACTACCACTACCAGTACTAATATTCAAATCTAACTTTTGTATAGCATTTTAAGGTTTGCAAAACTCTTCTCATATAGTATCTCATTTGTTACTCATGGCAACCCTGTGAGATAGCGGCTATTATTATCCCCATTTCACAGGTGAGGAAACTGAGGCTCAGAGGTTAAGCAATTTGCCTGTCGCTGATGTGACTGAGGCAGGATTTGAGCTTAGATCTTCTCATCTTTCATCTAGGCTTCCTATCCACCACTCCACCTGGCTGCCAAATATACAACTTCAATCTACAAAAGCCTGCATCATGAATATATCTATGGCTGTATACATTTATATATTTTCAAGAAAACAGTAACAATTCAGTTACATTTTCCAGAAACAGGAGGGATAGCTTTTGCAACAAGAAACAGAGGCAACATTAGGCACCTTAGAAGAGTCATAGAAACCATGAACCCGACACTATGAAACCAATTGAAGAAATCAGGGTTTAATTGTGACTTTACTGAGTCAGGAATTCAATGGGGAACACCAGTTCTCCAGGGCTCTTTCTATAAGCTCTGTATCACTCCTACAAAACCATTCAAGGTTCCAGGGAAAGCAGGTGGTACCTTCATGCTCTTTCTGGTACAACTGTATACTCAACCACTTTCTGGCCAACCCTAAAAGCAAGAAGGAGCCCAGATGCTCCTGGTATAAATATACAAAGAGATTCTTACAGTTTTTATCTTTCACATACGGGTTCACCACTTGGGTGAGTTGGTGGAGGGGAAAATAGGGAGGAATAAGTATCCAGGTTATACTCTTTCTCTTGTGCATCATCATCTCTAATCGCTTTCCAATCTTGGACATCCTGAGC
Source organism: Monodelphis domestica (assembly GCF_027887165.1). Classification (NCBI taxonomy): domain Eukaryota; kingdom Metazoa; phylum Chordata; class Mammalia; order Didelphimorphia; family Didelphidae; genus Monodelphis; species Monodelphis domestica. The sequence continues at coordinate 673,790,149 of NC_077227.1, forward strand.
TAGCTGGTACAATGGAAAGAGCCCTGTGCTTGGATTCTGAGACCTAGTTTCCTATCACAATTCTTCTACACACATTAGCTATTTATTACCTTTTATTTGTTACTCGAGTCTCTGAACCAGTCTGTGCTTCAAGTTTCCTCATCAGCAAAATGAGAGAGTTGGATGAGGTGATAACAATGGCTAACATTTATGAAGTGCTTTCAGGTTTTTAGTAAAGGCTTTATAGATATTATCTAAATTGATCCTCACAAGAGCCCTGTGTTGTTCTTATCCCCAGGGAAGCTAGATGGTATAGTAGATAGAGCACCCTGCCAGGAGTCAGAAAGATTCAATTTTATTTCTGACCTGAGACATTTAATAGCTGTGTGACCTTGGGAAAGTCACATAAACTCTCTTTAATTTAGTTCCTCATTTATAAAAAGGGAACACTCTGGAGAACCACTCTAATATGTTTGCCAAGAAAACCTCATGGACAATGTCCTTGGGGTCACATAGAGTCAGATAAGACTGAACAACAATAATTATTATCATAGACAGTGTTCTTGGGGGTCGCATAGTTAGATAAGACTGAACAACAACTATTATTATCTCCAATTTATTTCTTTTTACTTGTTTAACCCTTACCTTCTGCTTTGGACTCAATACTCAGAAGGCAGAAGAGTTGTAAGATCTGGGTAATGGGAGTTAAGTGACTTGCCCAGGGTCACCCAGCTAAGAAGTATCTGAGGTCAGATTTGAACCTAGGACCTTCCATCTCTAGGTCTAGCTCTCAATCCATTGAGCCACCCCCATCCCCATCCCCATCCCCATCCCCATCCCCATTTTATGGACAAGGAAAGTGATACTGACAGAGATTAAATAACTTTCCCAGGGTCACACAATTAGTAGATGTCCAAGAGAGCCTAAAACTCAAGCCTTCCTAACTCTAACTCCAGGACTCCATTTACAGGACTACTTAGCTGCCTCATGAATGGCCTTGAAGGCCTCTTCTACCTGAAAATCCAAGAGCATAGAAGACTCTCAGATTATACACATAGCCACATTATCTCTCTCTCAAGCCACTAACAAATTTTCACTTACTATAGCATTCATTTACTCTCTGAACAAGGCTCCTACTCATATCCTTATTTCCTATGGACACACACTAACCCCATCCACTACCTCTTCCAGATGCCTCATTCATTGAAGCTAGGTTAGCCTCCAAGTCATCACAAGAATATAACAAACTGGAAGCCATTTCCTGCTACTCTTAAATAATCCAATAGAATTAAAGTCATTAGCTTTCCCTTCTTGCTATCTCCCAAGTGGTAGGAGAAGAGGAGTAAACCTCTGCAAAGGGGCAGCACCCTGCATTCCCTTCTCCTCTCAGTTTGATATTCAAGTTCCTGACTCTCCCTTGGGCATTTTAAAGGACTGAGTTACAGTCGTCTTACCAAATAACAAAAAGGCAACTAATAATGTCTCTTTAGCATCCTTCCTGTTCTACCCCAAACAATAAAATCTCCACATCTGCCAAATTCCTATAATAGGATACAGATTTTTATTCCATAATTAGAAATAAATGTCTGCCATCTAAACACTTTGCCTAGAGCAATTCATACTAAAATGTGAGTTGATGAATTAATAGATAAATAGCATTTATTAAACAAAAGGCATCATGCTAAGTATTAGGAATATAAATACAAAAAGGAAAACAGTGTCCATCCTCAAGAAACTTACTAATAGAAAAATCTAATAATGAGACAGTGGGATGGCCCAGTGGTAAATAGATTCATCTTCCAAAGTTCAAATCTAGCCTCAGACACTTACTAGCTATGTGACTCTGAGCAAGTCATTTAACTCTATTAGCCTCAGTTTCCTCATTGGTAAAATGAAGTGGAGAAGGAAATAGTAAAGTATTTTAGTACCTTTGCCAAGCAAACCCTAAATGGTGTCATGAAGTGTTGGACATGACTAAAATGACTCAACAACAACACAAAATGAAGAGTAGTAGTAATGGAAAGGTGTTTTGGTCTAGGAAGTCAAAGAGATAGCAAATGGAGTCATAAGGCAATTTAATACTGTGCTCTCTGCAGGAATAATAATATTAGTTTTGATTATTGTTTCCAGAGCAAGAAATCCTCTTTTTTTACTTGTCACCTAAAGACTATGAGGAAGCTCTTATCTAGTAGCAAGTGAGATAAGGACCATCGGAGACCTCAACGGGTGTAGGAGGGTATGAGAGATTTGACTCCTCTCTCAACATCTATCTGCAATGTGATTATGAACACATGGCACCTCTGGGTCATCTATCTCCACTGGATTTCATTCTTCCTGATCTTAGGTTAATTAGTACATAGAAATAGAATGGGCCAGGTTATGACAATGAGTTTCAAATATGACTATGAGGATCACAAGGACCATCAGAGGTCCATTGATTAGAGTTAGTGTAATCTACCAATAGCCATAGCATAGACTATACTTCTGTACAATCTTCAAAATCAACCAATAACCACAGTAGTTAAGGCCATCCCTGAGGAACAATCTGCTTGGCCAAGCCCAGCAGTAAATCTATGGAAAATCCAGTGCACTGCATCCTCTAAGCAAAGAAGCAATTCTTCCATTGTCTATGCTATACCCAGAAGTGAACGTGGTTAGAGAAATATTTTGTAGAAATCACTTTTAATTAAAGGTCACTCTACTCAGGGAACAAAGCAGAAGAGAAGAATGTGCTCCCCATTTAGGAAGGTGCTGTGCTTCACTTTTTACTACAAACATTCAGTAAATTTCCATTTGTAAAAGTAGTTGACATTAATTGGTTAAAGACTATTACCTAAGAGCATATTACATAGAGGTTCCTGGACAATAGCATTAGAGAAATTCCAACCCTCTCTTCTTCAGGTTATCCTTAGGACCCTGACAAGGAGCCCAATCTACCAGTATGAGTGGGTGGTTGGAAGACCAAGACTATGCTACATGTTGACAAAACAGTACCCTCATTGGCCATTGAGCAGAAAGAACCAGTAATTTAATGGATCTTACGAAAGTGACTCACTCTCAGCTTCTCTTCCTTTCATTTCAGTTTCAAGAGCAACTTTCAAGCTGAGCTGTAAGGACAGAGCTAGTTACCTTTCTCCACTTTGGCATCACAGTGGCTACTCCAATGTGGCAAAATTTGAGTAGGAGAACTCAAATAGACAAACTTATGTCTAGTCCCTTGGCATTCTTCTCCTCTTTATACTTTCTTTCCTGAGGGGGTGACCAATTATCAATCTCAAAAAGGATATATAGAGGCTTGGAGGCAACCTTAGAAGGTCAAGAAGTCTGAAGGTCTTGAATACATCATTGGGAGCTTATTGGTAGCAAAGGAAGTTTCTGGTTCAGAGAACAAGAAGAGAAGCTCAAGTTAGCTAAATGATCAAAAGACCAGGGCTTTAAGGGAATATACAAAATGGAAAGTGAGATATGACAATGGCAATTCAACAATCCTATAACTGATTTATGTTCTGATATGGTTTAATGATATCAACCTCTAAAAGAAAAACACAAAAGTAATTATAAGTTGCTCAATGTTGTTTTGAATCTTTCTTTCAAAGGGTATTGTATTAGAATTTCTTTTGTTTTTAAGAAATAAGTAACTGTCCCATACCTGAAAAAAATGTTTGTTGTTTTTTTAAGATGTTCAAGGTAAGACTATATAAAGGAACAGTTAGGAAAAAGGCATAGATGATATGATTAACAATTTCTTCTGAGACTTAACCAACTCACTTTAGGTTTATTGGAGAATTTTTTATATCAAACCTGAACATGAAACTAAGTAAAACATGATTATAGAGTTCAGTGTAAGAACCTTATAAACATCCAACAAAAACATAAATGATTTGGGCAGTATGACATCTGAGAAAAGAGTAGTGTCCATGCTAAAGATAAATGCAAAAAGTCCCCCAAACAATAAGAAATGCATGTTTCAATAGCACTTTCAGGTTCATTAAATATTTGTGCAAATATATTCAAATATTATTTATTGTAAAATTGGGGAAACCAAAGCTCAGAGATGTTAAGGGGATAGATAGCCCAGGGGCATATAGTCAGTGCTGGAACCAGGATTAAAACCCAAATTTCTTGGCTAAAAGAGCAGAGACTTTTATGTTAATTCACAGCTGTCTCTCTACATCTAAGTACATCAAAGCAGCTTTTTTAAGAAGAGAACCTTAAGTGTCTAATGGTATTTACCAAGGGTAAGGATACACTTTGATGTTCTTAGCACAGCAGGTCAGAGGTGCTCACAAGACCAAAGGTCCAGGTCCACTTTAGAAGGGAGAGGAGGGATCCCATATTCTTTGCTTCCAACACCCAATTCTGAAAATAAGCATGTAAATATTACTATCTGACAATTCTGCTTTTCCCCAAAGATTTCAAGCATGAGACCTACACCAAAAAAAGGAAATTTTTCAAAGAAAATAATATTCATATCCCAAATTCTATTAGTTATCAACCAGTTTAGATTCTAATTAATCGGAAAACTATTAGTAACATTAGGGAAAATAATGATTATTTTCAAATATAATTTAACAACTCTATGCATACATACATACATATAAAGGTATACATTTGCATATATACATAGTATACACAGATATGTATGGATTTATGTAATGTAAATATTTATATATAAATCTATATGTAGATATATATCTATATATCAATCTATATTGATGGAGCTAGATGATAGACATTGAGAGAAAGAGAGAGAGAGAGATGATAGATAAATCAGTAGGTAAACAGATATATAGAAAGGTAGATAAGTATGTAGGTAGACAGACACACAGACACAAGAAGACATAGAGACAGATAGAGAGACAGACAGACAGACAGACAGATAGATCTTTTCTTTTCCTGATTTACCTATTTTTGAGAGCAAAACTTCAGTGCTATCTTGGTCTTCTGTTGTACTCATCCCATGTATCCAACCAGATTTTATCATTTCTAGTTTCAGGACATTCCTTTGACCCAGTTGCCACTCTGGTCCAGGTCCTCATCACCTCATTCCTGGATTATTGCAATATTCTGCTATTTGCTCTTCCTATCTCAAGTCTCTCCTTAGTTCACTCTTCACTCAGCTACCAAAGTGGTCTTTCTAAAACCCAAATCTGACAATGCCACCCCTCTATTCCATAAACACTGTTGACTCCCTGTTAACTCCAGGACCAAATATAAAGTCTTGTTTGCCACTTAAAGCTATCTATGACCTGTTCCCTTCTTACCTTCCCAGCCTTTTTACACTTTACTTACCTCTATAATATAGATATTTCATCTATTTCTTGCTCCTTGCCCATGACACTAAAGCTCCTGACTCCCTCATTCTGTCTATTCTCTATGCATTCATTCCTTGGTTTCTCTGGTGTCCTCAAGGTTCAGTTTATATCCCAACTTCTTCAAGTGACCTTTCTTGGACCCAATCCCAATGCGTCCCCTTCTCTCTGTCCCCCTTCCAATGCCACCTCCTTTCTGAGGTTTCCTTTTTAACATGGGTCATATGTATATAGTTATTTACATGTTGTCCCCCACCCTACCCCTATTGGAATGGAGCATCTTGAGGAGAGGGAACCATGTATTTTCCTTTCTTTGTAACTTTAGTATTTAATATAATACTTGGACATTGTGTTGTCATAGTTTCAGTCATGTTTGACTTTGTGACCCCATTTGGGATTTTCTTGGCAAAGATGCCAGAATGATTTGCCGTTTCCTTCTCCAGCTCATTTTACACATGAGGAAACTGAGACAAACAGAATTGTGACTTGCCCAGAGTCATACAGCTAGTACATAACAGCAATCAAACAATTGTTTAATAAATGTTTGTAGTTTGATAGACTGATATACTTTATGCTGAATGGACACACAGTTCTAAATAACAGCTTACAAACATATACCATGAATCAAGAATTTCTAGTTCAGATTCTGTAAGTATATTAATTTCTGTTCTTTGACAGAATGACAATGTAGTCTCATCTGATTATGCATAGTTGCAACTTTCTGGAATCAATCATTTCACAAATGTAGCATTTTATAAATAAAGTTGTGGTGTGGGGGATAATTTTATCATGTCACATAACAAAGCATATATTTGTAAAATGTTAGTTAACCTTAATTATAAAAGATTTTTGTGTATGTATTTTACCCAAGAAAATATCTTCTTTTTTTAGCATTTCTAATTGGATCATCCCTTAAAAATTCAACTATATTTCCTTTCTTCCTACTAAGTCTTTATTATAGTATAAAGAATGAAGCCTTTGTTGATGTGCAATATAAGTGGCAAACTCACTGAGGGCTGTTCTGTTCTAAATACAGTTCCGAATTAGATTGGATGTAATTAGGAAATGTTTAACAAAATAAATAAAAATACAGTGAAACATAAATAACATTACCTTATGATTTTCTAATTCAATTTGTGGCTTTGTGTCTCCATTTCTATTTGCGTTTGACATCACTGGTGTACATAATCCTTGGTCCCTGACAACTCTGAAGCACACAGCATTATATTTGCATTATTTGAAATCTATGGTTCTTTGAGTGTCTATGGAGACAGTTCAAATGATTTGATTACTGACATAAGGCACAGAGAACAAGACCCTCCTGGGAATTCCATGACTTGAGTTTCCCCTCAAGATGCAGCATTTGGCCCATTACTGAAACTCTGGAGCTAGACCTATAGAAGATTGGATAACTCAGTGCTCCACTAGGATCTCCCCCTCCATCTCTCTCCAAAGCATGTGGCAGCCAGCAATGAGATGCGTGCTTTGCATGATGCTGGTGGTGGAGAGTTCATTGGCTTTGCACGCAAACTCATTTAACTCATCTGGGCCATCTTCTCACAGTATATAAACATGGACAGGATGTTGGCAAGGACTGCAGACCTTGCAGCTCAGACATGAATCTACACAGCATCTTCTGGAGGAGGGGTTGCCTTAGAATCCCATCTCCCTTTGCAAGCCTTCTGGAGCCAGAGAGGCTAGAGAGTAGGAGTGGCTTCAGGTGCCAAATAGAACTCTTCATGGATTCTTACTATGGAACAAAACAGATCACAGATCTATCCATTGCCCCCTGGAGTCAATATCTACTATCTTCTCATCCCGACCTCTGATGATCACATGAAGGTTTTCTCCCTGTTATAAGCTAGATGGTCAGGCATGTGCTACTGGAGTACTAGCTGTGTCCAAGGAAAGATTTGGGATGTTAGTCAATCAGTCAACAAACATTTACTAAATGCCTCTGGGTCCTATGCTCTGAGTAGACTACCCCCCACACCCCCAAAATGACAAAAGCATGGCATCTCTCTCAAAGAGCTCCTTCTCAAATGGGAGAGAAAACATCAAACAACTTTGTAGGGTAGGAACCCTTATCCATGGTTTCACCTTCACTTTCACTTTTAAAGTTGGGGTTTGGGGGTTATGTTTATTGTGTTTTAAGGCAGGGAGATTGAGAGGTCAGAGAGGGGAGGCTGAGCCTATTTGGAGTCAGCAGCTGTTCACTTATAATTAAGGTTGCAGCCATTCATAGCAGGTCTTGGACCATATTCCCAATAGATACAGGATATATAGATATAGGATAGGTATTAGAGATATACAGTGTACATGTGAGATAGCCTAAAGGGTAGGCAGTCAGCTAGACAGCAGTCTCCTGGAGTGGAAATCAGAAAGATTTGGGTTCAAATCCTGCTTTAGGCATATTCTCATTGTTTGGCTATGGGCAAATCATGACCTCTCTAAGTCCCATTTTCTTCATTTGCACAGTGAGGATAATAATAACTCTTGTCTCTCAGGATTATTGCAAAGATCAAATGAGACAATCTAAGTAAAATGCTTTGTATACTTGTCCAAAGTTAACAGTAGTTACTTTCTCAGAAATAAGGGATTCACAGTAGGGACCAGGAAAAAGTTCTTGCAAATGAGAGGATTTGAGATAAGTCTCAATGGAAGCCAGGGAAGAGAGGAGGCAGAAGTGACCAAGGCGTGTGTGCGTGTGTGCATGTGTGCGTGTGTGTGTATGTGTGCACGCATATGCATGTGTATGAAGGGTTGTGTTGGGAGAAGAAAAGAAAGCCAATATCACTGAATCTGGGAAAGGAGTATAATATAAGACTAGAGAGGTAGGAAGAGGCCAGGTTGTCAAGGACTTTAAATGCCAAAGAAAGGACTTTACTTTTGACCCTGGAATTATTACAATAATAGCTAACATTTTTATAATGTTCACTATGTGTCAGATACTATGTCAAGCACTTTATAATTATTATTTCATTTGATCTACATAATAACCCTGGGAGGTAGGTGCTATTATTATCCCTATTTTATAGTGTAGGAAATTGAGGCAAACTGTGGCTAAGTGACTTGCCCAGGGTCATACAGCTAATAAGCATTTAGACTTGAATCTTCCTGACTCATGGCAGCTAGGTGGCACTCTGGATAGAGGGCTGGTCCCACAGTGAGCAAGGAATTCAAATCTGGCTTCAGACACTTACTAGGTATGTGTCTGGGCAAATCACTTAACCCTGCTTGCCTCAGTTTCCTCATCTGCAAAATGAGCTAGAGAAGGAAATGGCAAATCATTCCAGTATCTATGTCAAGAAAACCCCAAATGAGGTCATGCAGAGTCAGACCTGACTGAAATGACTGAACAACATCTTCCTTACTCCTGGCCTATTGAGCCACCAAGCTGCCCCTCTAAGGCAATTCTCTACCCCTGGAAATGAACAGGAGCCCTTAGAGTTTGTTGAATAAGGAGCTGAGATGGCCAGACCTGCCCTCAGGAAAATTGTTTTCATGGCTAAGTGAAGGATGGACTGGTGTGGTGAGAACAATTATGAGACCTGAAATGATGACAGCCTGCATCAAAGTGGCAGCGGTGTCGGGGTGGGGGGTAGAAAAGCCAAGGAAACCACACAGGAATATCTGGGGTGAATGTGAAAGAGGTTTCCAGGATGATACTGAGGTCATTAGCCTGGACAGTCATACCCTAGACAGTGACAGGGAACTTTGGGAAAGGGGGAGGGTTTGGGCAAAGATAAGATGATGATAATGAGGCCAGTTTTTGATGTCTATGGGAAATCCAGATCAAGATGTCCCAGAAGCACTCTGGGAGTCTTCCTTCTCAGAAAGAAGCTTCCTTCCATGGGAGCTCTATGTAAAGTAGCTTAATGTATAGAGAGGTGAATACTAAAGCAAGATCCAGGAGTCAAAATCCATCCTCAGCTTAGGCAACTTGATTTAGAGGCATCCTGGGAGATCTTTCCCCTGAACCTGCTAGGGTGCTGCCCTTTCCTCCTGTCTGCCTGAAAATTCCCACCATTGCAGGAGTACTTTCTTTGAGTTAGAAAACAGATGGTGGGAATTATCTCCAGCAGCCAAGCAGATGCCTTCCCTCACCTAGGAGGGAAGAGAGAAGGATAATGGGCCAACTCTCTTATGAACATGGACTAGGTTATTTATCTAGACGCTTTGATTGGGGTCACTGGGAAAGGTCTGGGGCACTGCAGAGTCCAGCTGCAAAGCCACAGTGGGGATCTTTTAGTATCTCCTTAACTATTTTGCCAGAATTACGGACTCTGATCGTTGGAAGGAAACTCACTGTCTAACCTGGACCTACATTGGAATCCCCTCAGCTAAAGCAGCAATAAGTAATTATTCAGCCTGTGACCATCAAGAGAAGTCTGCTATCTCCAAAAAAGCCTAAGCTAATAATGTGGATTCCCCTCCTAAATCCTATTTCTCTGTAACTTTTACCTATTAATCCTGGTAGTAATTTTTTTAGTCAAGACATCCACTTGTTCCCAGTGCCACAATAAACCATCTCATTTACCACCATTTTTCAAGGATCTCTGTCTAACAAGGGCCCAGCAATCACATCTGCTGCTTCCTTCAGCAGCCTGGGATGGATTTAGTTTGGGCTTGGTGAAATGGACTTATTAAAGTTGGTTAGCTGCTCTCTCATATAAATCCCTTCAGATACTCTGTATTTCAACTCTCTTTTATAAATAAAATAAAATAAAATCAGGGGGCAGCTTGGTAGTCCAGTAGATAGAGATCCAGGCCTGGAGACAGGCTGGGTTCAAATCTGGTCTCAGACACTTCCTAGCTGTGTGATCCTGGATAAGTCACATAATCTTAATCACCTTAGCCCACTCTTCTGACTTAGAATCAATTCTAAGACAGAAGAAAAAGATTTAGAGGGGGAACAAAACAGTCCATATTTCTGACAGAGAAAGAACTCCAACAAAAGTCCTGATGGTTGAAGTTTTCCAAACTTTGGTCCCCATTTTATGATCCATTCTCAGAACCTCTTCTTTATTTTCTCATATACCCCCATGACAACATGGCTTTGGTTTCTGCCTTCAATAATCTTCACCTAAATATTCCTACCACTTTTCCACTGTCTAGTTCTTTAATTTCTTCATGTGAAGTTCTCTGTAAGGGGACATGAGTTATAGTTTTTGTCTATTCTTGAGTGTCCTTGAAATAGCAGCCTCATGTACTTTAATCTGTCAAATCACAAAATAGATTAGCATTGGGTACTGCCAGGGGAATAGTAAAAGGGAAAGTGTAAAATGGAGATGATAATAGTACCTAGTCACAGACTTATTATGAAGATCAAATGGGATAATATTTGTAATATCCTTAGCACAATTCTTGGCACATAGTAGGTACTTTTTAAATGTTTTTTCTCTTTTTCCTCCTTCTGGGATTTAATATGTACATTGTAGGGGTCATATCCTGATAAAACCATTTAGGCAGATGGACCAAACCATGGTGAGGGTAAACAACAAGTCTCAAACTCAATCTATAAGTTAGAGGAGTGTCTATTCCAAGCATGTGAAGACTCTCCCCAGCAGAATGGGCAGATGAGAGCAATTTGTTCCTATGACCACAAAGGCAGTTGAAGGAAGTGCTGTGGAGTCTTTTAAGGTTGTGTTGTAAATAAATAGGGTCTGGTCAGAGTTTTAAGTGTTTACTAATAAAATGAGAGAGAGAGAGAGAGAGAGAGAGAGAGAGAGAGAGAGAGAGAGAGAGAGAAGAGAGAGAGAGAGAGAGAGAGAGAGAGAGAGAGAGAGAGAGAGAGAGAGAGAGAGAGAGAGAGAGAGAGAGGAGAGAGACTGGAAGAGAACGAGGCTGATGACTTTATGTAACTCTACCTCACTAAATCCAGCTCGTGGTCAAATCTAGCTATCATCCACTGATGTTACTGGTCTTTTTTTCCAAACAAATGATGAACAATAACAGCACACTCAAAACCACGTGATCTGTGTAGAAGAATTAAGGCTATAGATACAACAGTGGGTCCATCTGTGCCCTCCAGAACTTACATTCTACTTATGGGCTATAACATTCTCACAAAATTAAATTCAGGATATGTACAAAATATAGACAGTGTTGTGGGGAAAGAGGCACTAACAACATGGGTAATCAAGAAAGGTCTTTTAAAGAAAGTGAGATTTGAAAGGTTGAGGACATGTATTTTAAGCTTGAGGAACAACCGGTACAATGTTATGGAGATGGGAAATGGAATATCACATATGTGAAATAGCAGGAGTTTGGCTGAAGTCTAGAGTGTATAACGGAGAGTAATATGTAATGAGAATAGAAAGTTAATCAGGAGCCAGACCATGAACAATTTCAAATGCCAAATGGGCTAGTTAGCATTTTATCCTAAAATCAATGGCATCCCTCTAAAGTTTCTTAAGCAGGGGGGTGACATGGTTCTACTAATTCTCTTATATTTCATTTTGCAATACTTGTTTTCACTCAGCTCATGCATGAATTCCTACTTGAAGCTATTGTTGCTTCCTCTCCAAGACTCATCTTCCCACCCAGTTACTATTCCTGACTATATTAACCACATCATTCTGGCCCCTAGCTATGTGGAAACCCTCCTGTATCCACCCCACTTCCCAAATTGGGATGATGGAAATTTACACTGGTCCTAAAGTCAGGCAGATTCATCTTCCTGAGTTCGATTCTGGCCTCAGACATTTACTATCTGTGTAACCATGGCCAAATCACTTAATTTTGTTAGCTTTAGTTTCCTCAAGGATAAAATGATCTAGAGAAGGAAATGCAAACAACTCTAGTATCTCGGCCAAGAAAATCTCAAATGCAGCCAGGAAGTGTCAAACATGACTAAAATGACTGAACAACAAAAACCAATACAGTTCAACCTAACCAACATAGTCCATTTTGGAGTGTTAGGGCAAGAAGGAGAGTAATACAATATGTTGAGTGGGCTGTTGAGAAACCATGAGTAAAGACTTTGGATCTACTAGTGAAATAAAATGCATACAAATTCAGAGTATTATTCCGCCTTTGAGTAAGACCCAAATAAATCCAAATTAAGGTTCAAGCACCTGTGTGCTTTGACACAGGTCATGTGTCTTACATTCATGGGATAGGAATGAATAGCTTCCTTCTGTATACAAATGCAGGAGGACAGAAACATTATGTAACATCAATCTGGCCTCTTCATAACTCCAGAAGTACTATCTAAAAATAGTTTTCTCTAGAGTAGAGGCAAAGACATTTATTTCCTATTGGCGTGCTTCTCCATGGACTCTGGTCCTTTCTAAGGCAACACCATCATTCTACCATCTGCCTTTATCTAATGCCATCGATTCGTGGTCGTTTTATTCTTTAACTTTTTATTCCTTTCTCCTTTGTGGCTATATAATATTTATGTGAAGCACTTTACAAATGCTAAAGTGTAATCCAAATATCAATTATTATTTTCAAAGGAAATTTTGTAGACCTTGCCTATATTTCTTTTAGAATGTATCTAAGGTCCCCACACTGTAATTTTAACACAAAGACCCATGTCTAGGGCATCTCTTCTCCTATGAGAGGTAGGATATTATTTTTTAATCAGAAACTAGTTCCCAAAGTTAGCCAAGAGACTTTCCCTATTGGTTATGATGGGAAAAGTGGACAAACCACAAAGAGGGTAGAGAAAAAATCTGCTAGAGAATTTGTATTTACTGACACAGAAGGGCAGAACCCAACTGGCTACATCATTACTGGATTAGAACAGCCTTGTCCTTTTTACAATACTAGAATAAAAAAAGAAAGCTGGATTTGGAGTCCTGGGACCTGGTTTGAATTCTGGGTCCAGGTGCCTCTGGGGACCTCAGTTCTCCATCTGTTAAGAGATAGGATTGACTCAATGGCCTCCCATGGTCCTTGGCAGCTCTAAAGTCATGATCCTAAGAACAGGAGATAAAAAGATCATGAAAGGAATAATAATAATATATGACCTGTACCTTCCTTTCAGAGATGAGGTAATTAGCCTGTTTAATTAGCTAATGAGACAACATCCACAGAGTGCCTTAGGCTTGAAAGGAAAGGCACAATGCTGTCAAGGGAAGATGATGTCACATTCGTCTCTCAGTTTCCTTGTCATCAAAGCTTATTATCGCCTCCTGAAATTTGTCCTCTGGAGCAAAAGATAGATGTCAGCATGGCAAAAGCATCATCAGCTTGGCAACACCTTGTCATGAATTTGTCACTGATATCCACAAAATGGAAACACCAGTGTGGCAGAAGTCATGATGTTTGGGAGGTGATATCTTGGCATGGGGGGGGGGGGGGACTTTGCTGTAAATTTTTTAAGTCCATATTAGAGTCAACCAGAACTCAGAGAGTTCATAAGAATATGAAGGGCTTCATAGAGTAGAGCTACAGAAGCAAGTAGCCTGCATTTTATATCATATATAATGAGATTTGAGGTAAACCCTAAATTGAGCAGAGGAGACCAAGAGATAGTAGTAAGGAATATATTGAGTAGATGTGGAATATTTTGTAAGCAATAGCCCATACAATAGTAAGTAGGTGAGAAATGGAAAATGGAAAATATGGGGAATAACAACATTTTGGCAGAAGTGTAGGACATGTTAACAAGAATAGCATGTAATGAGCATTTTCTTTGGCAAGTCACTCACTTCTCTGGGACTCACTTTCTTATCTGTAAAATAAAGACTAAACAAAAAGAATTAGTAAAATTAGGTCAGACTACCTGGACACTAATGTTCCATTCTGTGGCTCAGTGCTTTTGTCTTGTGCTTGCTAAAGATGTTAAAAAAAAAAGAGCAATAAAATTTGAATTCAGAACACCCTAATCAGAGTTCTGACTCTACCCTTTATTCATCTAAAGTTTAAGTCTGACCACATCACTACCCTGCTCAAGAATCTTCAGTATCTCCCTCTTACCCATAAAATTAAATATATTCTCCTCAGCTTGTCATGTGAAGAATTTCACAGTCTTACTCCATTCTTATTCCATGTAACTCCTTTTCACATATTCAATATACTGGGCAAATTGGCATATTTGTTCTTCCCACCCCACATTCCATTTCTATCCTCTGCACATATGCATATAACATCCCCATGCTTGGAACAATCTCCCTCTGCACCTCTACCCCTTAGTATATATACAAGCTTCCTTCAAGACTCATTGAAGCTGCCTCCTCATCACCCTAATTCTTCGGGCTCTCTCTTTCTTGTAATTATTTTGTATTTACTTATCTTTTTGGCTCTTGTATCTCCCAGAAAACATGGGTTATCATTACTTGTCTTTATATTCTCAATGGCCAGCAGTCCCTACACACAGTAGCTGCTCGATAAGGGTTTGTTGACTGATTAATTGGTTAATATCAATGAAAGCTATTACAAAGTGACCAGGTCTGAATTGTTCCATATTCAATTAATCATTTTGGCACTGGGGAGGCCCAACCTTGGGCCACCATTTTTCTTTCCACTTAAAAAAAAAAAGCAGTGTTAAAAAATACATCTTGGCACCCTGTTTTATACTTGGCCTGTTTAAACCACACAAGGACTTTGCCAACAACACATTTATGCCAAAAAGCCTTTAGGATGTGTGTTTAACTGAAATCTCACCTCAACTCCCACTGCAAAGAGCTTACAAATCCCTACCCGGGGCTTGGGCCAGTTCCCTAAATAAATAAACCCAGGCACGGTCATTAACTTGTCACCACTTAGGAGAGGGGGGAGAGGTTGAGCACATCTCCAAATGGACCATCTCCCCTCTGTGTATGTGCTTATATGGCTCCAGGAACATTCACTGCATCCCACCCTTCTGTGTGAGGGGACAACAAGGCCATTCTGTGTACCAAGTTCCAACTGGAAGCTCAATTAAACTTTATATGGAAGGCAGGGAAGGAGGGATACCACTGGGACACATATTTACTTGTCTTAGGGGTATTTAAATAAATCTCCGTGGGTGATCTGAATGGTCAGCTTTGTACACTAACCACCCAGACCTGCAAGGCAGTGTATAGACTCATCTCAGAAGCACTCCTGAACAGATATCACTGCTCATGGTCTCCTCGCTCCCTCCATGAGTTCCTTCATCCCGTCCTTCTATATTCCTGATCCTTGTTGTGTTGGAAAGTGGTTTATTGTTACATGATTTGTCCTTTGCAAAAGAAAGACTTTGGAATTTCCATTTCTTAAGAAAAAATTTTTAGTTATAAGTTTTAGAAATGGTCAATTCGAAACCCCTCATTTTTCATAAGAGGAAACTGTGGCCTCCTAGACATGAAGTGATCTAGATGATGACACACAGCTAAGTTAGGTAGTGAGCAGAGCAGAACAGAGCAGAGAAGATCTAACTCTCCAGCATACAGCACAGCTTTGCCCAATTTTTGAATAATTCAGCTCTGAGTTTAATTTGTTTTTCCTCTTCTATTTTTCTTTTATGTATATATATATATATATATATATTTATCTTCTAGTTATCTGTATTTCTTGTTGTTTGATGATGTTTGACTCTTCAGGACTCTAGTATGGGGTTTTCTTGACAAAGATACTAGAATAAGTTGCTATTCCTTCTCCAGTTCATTTTTACAGATAAGGAAACTGAGGCAAGCAAAGTTAAGTGACTTGCCCAGGGCTGCATAGCTGTGAGTGTCTAAAGCTAAATTTCAACTCCAGTCTTTCTGTCTCCAGGCCCAATGGTCTGCCCACTGAGCCACCTAGCTGCCTCCCCAAATGCCTTAGAAGGTTTAAAATGGAATTGAGAGGAAGGAGAAGATGGCAGGGAGCTCTGGTGATCTTAGATCCAACCCTTTGGTGACTCCGAGAGAAACGGACTTGGAAATCTCCCTCTTAACTGATATGGGATGATAGATTCAACCAGCATGATTTGTTGTATTTAATACTGGCCATTAAGGCCCTGGTAGACCGATACTGTTTGATTTCCAGGCCAGCAGAGTGGAAGCAGCTGGTGGAAAAAGCAATGGTATAAGCACCCCAGGAGGGTTTTGAGGGAAGTGGAGAATGAGTAGAATGGGTTCCAAGAATAAAAAGAATTCAAGATAAGAATTATAAGAACAGCCAAAGGAATATTGACAGAACAAAAAGAAATTGTGGAGAAAGCACTCCCCAAAGCTCATCTTTATCTTCACCCTCTTTCAAGTGCCCAGTGTCTTCCTGCCACCACCAGTGACTGTCCAGCTCATTCCTTCACTCCTTTTCTTTCTCTCTACCTTCCCCCTTCCCCATTGTCTGTCTGTCTGTCTGTCTATCCATCATTCTCCTGTCTAGGTATCTTTATCTCCTCATCTGTCAAATGGAAAACTTCAAACTCTAAGATTCTAGGATTTTTTTTTTGGATGGGACCTACAAACTTGTTATTTAATTGATGAATGGAGGCATCTTGGGGCACAAACACCCTCTACTGCCCTCTTGTCTTACCTCAAAAGGCACCTGGTACACTGAAAAGTTATTTAATATATGTCAAGGACTCGAACAGAGGACTTTGGGACACAGAAGCCAGTGCTCCATCCACTAAACCACACTGCCTTCAGCTCACTGGCTGGTTAAAGGTACAATACTCCCTTATCAGTTAGGAATGGGCATCACGGAGGAGGCTTTCTGGAGGGAGTGCCTCAGTGAGAAAGAACCAAGCATAGTCGAGTTAAACATTTGTGACCACAAGCAGCAAATCCTCAAGGTGGAGGCAATTATGGGCACAGATGACAGGAAAGCAGCCAGTATGGTAGAAAGCAATTGGCGGAGGGACTGGTGGGGGCAGTCAAATTAGCACAGTGGATAGAGAACCTGGATTCAAATCTGACTTCAGATACTTCCTACCTGTATGACCCTGGACAAGTCACTTAAGCCCAATTGCCTAGCCCTTGTCTGGCTTCTATCTGATATTAAGTAGGGTTTCACAGTTTCTTATACAGTCTTCTTTTTCTGTTATCATATATATATATATATGTGCATATATATATGGAAATTATCACTTTATTTGATGTTAAGTTCGTACTAAATTTTTTTTAAAGACAGAAGGCAAGGATTTTGGGGGGGATAATTTGGAAGCAGTGGGGCTGGCTCAGAGAGAGAGACTACTTTCTCTGACAATGGAATGACAAAAATAAAGAGAGATTCTCTGATCATTGGACAAAGGGATCCCCACTGGTGTAGAATTTGACCAAATTATAAGAACTTTGGGACAGCAGTAATGGATAGATGGTCAGCTTGGGAATCAAGAAGATCCAGGTTCAAATCCCGCTTTTCACACAGTACTGGCTATATAATCCTGAACAAATGAATGAGTGCCCCAGGTGATTGATACTTGTGGAATACAAATTTCAGAGCAAAAGCTGATCTGTTTTGGTGGTAGAGGGAATTTCCTTCCTGGGAGTCCCCTATACCAGTGAAATCACAGATTGAAGCAAAAACAAAATCAAGATCTTAAAGCTTTACAAATATAATGTCATTTTCAGAGTAGACAAGGATGACTAAAAGCAAAAGCATGTATAGGAGGATCTACCCATCTGTACGCTCCTAAGGATTGTGATCAGCTTGCAAAGCTAGTAGGACTTAATAGGTCTGAGGAGAGAGACATGAATTAAGGGAGTAGGGAAGGCTTACTGCTAACTGGCTGTGTGACCCTAGGCAAGTCATTTTAACTGTCTTGGCTTATTTCTCCACTTGTCAAATTAGGTGGTTATCCTAGATGAAAAAGAAGAATTCTTCTTGCTCTTATGTTCTTCAGTTTCTTAAATTTTATGGCAGAGTGAAACTTACCCTTGAATTTTCATACCATCTCTTAGTTTGAGCCTAGTAAATAAGAAAAGTTACTAACCAATTCCAGACTTTGTGGCCTTTTTTTTTAAATGAGAACCATCTCCTCAGAGCCTTGATCCTCTCCATTGAACACCTGTCCTCACTCAGACCAATCCCTACCCTTTTGGGGCCTTCTCTCTGGTCAGAGCCAGGACAAGGTAGTGAGAAGTATCCCAGACAAAAATAAGAAAGGCCTGTTAGTCATTGACTAGCTTGGAGTCCATGGAATGTTGGCAGAGTATTTCAACCTGTTTTATTTTTCCTTGTTTACTATAAAATAACAATAAGGTAATGTTTGTGAAAGCTTTAGAAAATAAAGAAAAGTACAAGGTATGCCTTGGAATGACATTACATTATGTAATAGAATATTATATGAATATATAGATATTATATAAATAGAATCATATGATTGCAATAAGAAGAGCTAGCATTTATATGGTGCTTTAAAGTTTGCAATGTACTTTAACAGTTACCTCAATTCATCCTCATAACAACCCTACAAGGAAGGTGCTTTTATAATCTCCATTTTACAGATGAGGAAACTGATACTGAGAGGGTTAAGTGACTTGCCTCAGGTCCCAAAGCTAGGAAGCCTATGAAGCCAGATTCACATTCAGATCTTCCAGACTCTCTCCTTCTAGCCACATATGATGGAGTGGGAAGTAGTTTATCAATCCTTTGGGGAATTTTATCAAATGAAGAGAAAACAAAATAGTCTTGACTCCTCATTCTCCTCCCTGCCCCTCATTCTCTCTCTCTCTCTCTCTCTCTCTCTCTCTCTCTCTCTCTCTCTCTCTCTCTCTCTCTCTCTCTCTCTCTCTCTCTCTCTCTCTCTTTTCTCTCTCTCTTCCCCCTCTCTCTCCCCTCTCTTTCTTCCCCCTCTCTCTTTCTCTCTCTCTCCTCTCTTTTCTCTCTCCCCCCCTCTCTCTCTTCTCTCTTTTCTCTCTCTCTCTCTTTCCCTCTCTCTCTCCTCTCTCTTTCCCTCTCTCTCTCTCTCTATATATATATATATAGAGAGAGAGAAATATATATATACACACATACATATACATGCTTTAATTGATGTGACCTAAGAAAAAGACATTTTGCTTTGATTATCAAATTAGCCTAGAGCTGAGAGAAGCCCAGAGACATCAGATCAGCCTTGCTAATTTTCCTAAAACCATCTTAAGTCTCTGACGCCTCTTAGTGGTGATCCCTACAAATAGATCTGGCAGGTCATCCAGGACAGAGGAGAATGTAGTCTTCCTTCCAAGGGCACAGGGAAGCTGTACCCCCAAACCATCACCCCAAGCCTGGCTCCAGAGTCCAGTGTCCCAGACAATGAGACAATTCTTAATATTTCTTTTTACCAGTGTCTGGAAAGCCTACTGCCTTCAGTATGTGGGAATATTTCTTTTGTGATTAAATTAGAGTCACATATGTCCCAGGGAAGGCTCAAAGTCCCTAGTGAAGAGGACCTCAGTAATCACAGCTGAGAGATGGTAATGGGAAAATCTTACCCAGGGAACATCAGGATTTTGTTCCAGCTCTGCCTACTCTAATGAGAAAGGCTCAATCTCAAATGTAGTGTCTGTAACAGGCGCACTCCACTATCTCCCCATTGAAAAGAATAAATAATAAGACTGGCTTCCTAGAAAAGGGGTTGAAGCATCATGGGAGGGGATATGAATTCACTGCTTTTTTGAGTCTTGAATTGACTATCAATGTATCAACCCACCAAAAATATCCCAAAAGGCCCCTTGGCTTTTTGTTCCTCATCAAACAAACTGATCTCCAGCCCTCTTGTAATGCTGGGACCAGGTGGCTAGGAGAGGAAGGAGACAGTCTAAGCCATCTCCTTTGTTCTGAGCTCACCTTTTCCCATTGCTTGTGTGTTTTTCCTGAACTAGATGAAAGCCACATGAGTATCCTACCCTTCAAGCACATAGAGCCCATATCACAAGACTGCCAGAGTGATGAACTGAGATAATGTGTGCCATGTAGCACTATGTAAATGTAAGATGTTGTGAGAGAAGTGGACCACCTTAGTAAATAGATAATGTGGTCTTTGCTTAAAGATCTCCAATGAAGAGGAATCCACTCATCCATCAAAAAAGCTCAACATAGAATGTAAGAGTTGAAAGGGACCACAGCCAGTTCTCTTCTTCTACCCCTAAAAAAAAAAAAAAACAGTCATCCAGTCTTTGCTTGTAGACTTCCAGTGAGAGGAACCCATTATTACATCCTAAAGTAGCATGGCAGAACACAGAACACCTGCTCAGAAAGACCCAGTTATGAATCCCATTTCTGACCTTTCTAGCCATATGACTTCAAGGAAATAATCTCTCCCGTGTCAACTTCCTCATCTAAAGAATGAAGAAAATAATATAGTTCCTAAATTGCAGAGATTGAAAGGATCAAATCAGCTAATCTACAGGAAATTCTTTGCAAACTTAAAAATCATATATGAGTCAGATCTGTTGATATTATAAGTCCTTAAATCTGAGATAGGTTTTACAGGTTAATTTCAGTGTTTTGTAAAAATTTAAAGGTCTTTGACAATACTCTGAATTGATCTCTTGAACCCTTCAAACCCTTTAGGGCTTCAGGGGTTGTTTGAATGATAGGTAAGACTATATACTTGACCAGTGAGGGAATATTCTGCAACAACAACAACAAAAAAAAAGAGAGATGTAAACAAAAGCTAAGGGCTGCTAGGTGACTCAGTGGAGAAGAGTACCATGTCTGGAGTCAGGAAAAATCATCTTCCTGAGTTCAAATCTGACTTCAGACTCTTATCAACTGGGCAATCCTGGGTGAATCACTTTATCCTGTTTGCCTCAGTTTCCTCACCTGTAAAAATGAGCTGGAGAAAAAAATGACAAAACAGTATATTTGTCAAGAAAACCCTTAATGCAGTCACAGAGAGACAGGAATGACTGGACAGCAGTCACAACAACAACAAGAACAACAAAAGCAAAAGCTGTCCAAATAGTTATTCCTGATTGGTCTTTCAGATAATGAGGTTAATTGGAGGACCTGCCTCAATGTGTGAAGTCAGAGATGGGAGTTTATGTTCAGGCAATTGATTTTATTTGGAGTGTGTTACCATGTTACCTCTAGTTACTGCTGGTAATGTATTCAAATTGTTCCATTTTGATCCACTAGACAGACAGTGAAAAATGCAGCTTATTTATTAAATACCTACTATGTGTCAGGTATTGTTCTAGAATAAAAAAAGAAAAAGAAAATAGTCCCTACTTTCTGTTATATTCTATTAAAATATATACAAATAAGTAAATTAAAAATACATAACATAAAAAGCAATTTCAATGGAAAGGATTAAAGATTAACAATTGGTGGAACAATACTGGTAAGTATTTATATGGCATTTTAAGATTTGCAAAGTGTTTTATGAATACCATCTTATTTTATACTCACAACAATCCTGGGAGGAGTGGGTAATATTACCCCATTTATTAGATGAGGAAATTGAACTAGACAGAGATTAAGTGTCTTGCCCAAAGTCACACCACAGTTATTAAGTATCTGAGGCTGGATTTGAACCCGTCGTCTCACATAGCTATCTTCCTTTAGCATCCTTCTGATTAAAAGTCTCTGACATACTTTGATATCAATTGTAAGACATGGGAGACTCTGACACAGGACCATCCAGCATGGAGTGCCCATATCAAAAAAGACATTGTGCTTTATGAGCAAAGCAGAATTTCAGCAGCTCAAAAGAAATATGAGATGAACAGATTTAGAGACACTTCCATACCAAATATTCATATGAACTGTTTATGCCCCACTTGTGCTGAAATCTTCTGAGCCCATATCTGTCTAATCAGCCATAGTCAGACACATTGTACGTTGACGCCAACACAGTGATGTCATTTTACTCCTCTTCAAGTACAAAGAACAACAACCAATCAGCCTCCAGATAACCTTTACACTACTGATTCATCTGAATGAAGAAGAGTTTCATTCTATGAAGGAGCTAAGACTGGAGGCTAAGGAGATTCCATGGCATGAACACAAAGCAATTCATTCTTTGCCAAAGAACACAGAAGTCTGATGACAAACTGATTTTCTCAAAAGTTCATTCATTCCTACTTGATCCCTATATTTGGGACTTATCTCCACCTCCACGCAAATCATGAGATCCAAAACTATCCAATTCAGTATTCTATATGGCACCTGACATACTGAAAGTGGCATATAAATATTGATTCATTATGTAAATATTCTAAATAAGTTTCTCTTAAGATGAATAGTATGATATGAAAAGACAGTAAGACATAATAAAAAAAATTCAATATATGGAAAATTTGAATTCAGATCCTAGTTCTATGCTCACTAATCAAGTGACCAAGGGCAAGACCTTGATTCTTTTTTCTGTAAAATGGAAATAAAAACGATAATAGAGATAGGGACTGTGCTTATGATTTAGTTCAAATAGGGAACTCCAGAATAGAAAAGTCTCTCTATCAACAAATCTTGGCACCTTCTTGACAATTTATAATCTGAAAGAGTTGCCTAAAGCACCATGATATCAATGAGTTCATTGAGGGTCATGCATTTAGTGTGTAATGACTGAAATTCTTGATATGCAACATTTCTTAATTTTAAATTAATTTATTAAAAAGATCCTCAAGACAATTGAAACTGGCCAGTTAACTCCTTCCATAATCTGAATGGGCACAAAAGAGCAAGGGAAAAAAAATTCTAACCCCTCTCATACAGGTCAATATATATCCCTTGTGATCTCATCACTTAGTCATTTCCCTTGACATTCCAAGACAGCTCTGATTGGTAAACAGCCATTGAAAAAGTGAACTTAGAGACCCCAACTCCTCCCTCATTATTTCATAACAAGAGGGGAGTGTCTTTGCTTCAACCCAGAAGATACCAACACATTCAGCCACATGAAGTCCAACATGGCTACTAGAGCTTGATGGCTTCCTCAAATCTCTCCAGTGGGTCAGGATTTACCCTCCCCTTAATCATTTCATCCTTTTAAGATCTAAATAAAAGAATAAAATACCCAACCCAATTTTATATCCTGAATGAGAGACTATTTCAACTTAACCTTAGAATCAGATTGTTCTTGGATGGGTTAAAGGAAAGTTATTTCACAAAAATATTCTAATTCAATATTAATTTTCCACAAGTCTGTGTCAGAGATAGGACTTAACTCAAGTCTTCCTGACTCTGAGAACAGCTTACTCCATTAAGTCATGCTCCCTTATTGAAAGTCCCTCCTACTTGGAGGATCAAAATGACATCACTATGTTGGGGGCAATGTACAGTACGTCCAACTGTGGCTGGTCAGACCAATACAAGATCCAAAGACACTACCACAAGTGGGCACGATGAGTTCATACAAACATTTGGAATGAAGATGTCTCTAAATTTGCTCTTCTCACATTTCTTTTGAGCTCCTGCAGTTCTGCTTTGTTTATAGAGCATACATAACACCTCCATTGAAGTGGGCACACTATGCTAGACCATCCTGTGCCAGCATCTCCCATGTCTCATTATCTATTGCCAAGTTCTTCAGAGAGACTCTGTGAGGGTTCTTGTATGACTTCTTCTGATGGTCATGTGTCTGTTTGCCCTGTGTGAATTCTCCAGTCCTTTGGGAAACATACATTTGGCATTTGAACAACATGGTCAGCTCAATAGAATTGCATTCTTTACAATGGAGGTTGAATGCTTGGCAGATTGGCTCTAGAAGTGCTTCAAAGATTGTAAATTTTTTACATACATTATTCCAATTGAGTTTCACAATAACCTTGGGAGATAGGTTTTGTTGGGGGCCATCAGACCCACACTGTCTGACATGGTCACAGATGGAAACTGAGGACTGCAAAGTGGCCTCCAGAAAAGATGAGTTACCTACTCAGCCCCTCTTTATGTGACTTCTCCCACTAACATCCCTTACCATTGAAATCGCTATGATTATTGTTCTCTCCCTAGCTTCAGGAAAAATAATATGAGAGCAAAATACTTGCAGAATTAATACATATGTCCCACTTTAATCCCCCCAGAACATCATTTAAAGATCATATTTATAGAATTAAACCCAAAGATTCTTATGTATACACTTAGGTGAAGTACCCCCCTTTTTCTTCCTAGCCTTAAGCCTCTCCACCTCCACTGCTAGCCAGGGACTACAGGCATTTTAATCATCCCTTAGCTGGTACATCACACTTACCTTGTTTGTTTTGTTTACAGAATCCAAAGCAACATTTCTAAGATACCTTAATGAAACACAAGAAAAATGAAACCTGGAATTTAGAACATATCTAAATCTGGATTGTATTGAATTTACCATTAACCCCGCACTTAGCAGCAATATTTTTGTTATCTAACTCCTAACTAATTCTGATTGATTATGTAAGTTGATTAAAAGCAACAATGATTTTCTTAGCTGGTCCTCTAAGAGGTCAGTGGGAACTGACACCTGGTTACCTTGCCTGTTGACATTTATCTCTAGCAAGCTTTGCTTTGTTGTAGCAACTTGGTGTGCAAGATGGTCATAGCATGTTAATTAAATTAATGATTTGTTAAAAGTTAATGTATGACATATCCAATTATCTGTAAGAGATCATGTATGTTGAAAAATGAGACTGTGTGCCAGAGAAATATGTAACCACTGAGGTATAAAATAAAGACAAACCCTGTGCCTGATGTAATGGCTCCCGATCACTCCTGTGCAGCAGGTTTGAAACACTCAGCTGTCTCCCATTCATTATCCACCTAAGTCGTTATACCTAGTCAGAAGGAACCCCCAACTTCATAGACTGCTGGACAGCCTTCTAAAAGGTCTTATAAGTACTATTATACATTTTTATGCATTAGAAAACTAGGGCTCAGAGTATACACAACAAAACTTATGATACCCATCTCACAGAGAAGTTATTTTTAGATAAAGCCTGGAGATGTAGAAACACCCAAAGAAAGAGCCCTTGGCTCCTTGATGAAGCCCGAGAGGGCTGGAGCAAAGGAAATCCAAATCTACCCTCAAAATACATTGTTATAAGGAAATCACTTTTAAAACTGTGAAGTTTATGTTTTGTGAGCTGAAAAGGGTTTTATTCAATCAAGTTTGAGGCGAGTACCATCTTATAAATTAAGGGCAGATTCCTCTTATTTTATAATGCCTAGAAGCCTGGACAAATTTATTATGGGCTTTGTGTAACATTTCTTTTTTGTCCAAACCTGTGATTTCATCTGTGTAGAGACTTCTCAGTGAGGAAACTGCCTCTCTTAAGCAATTGTTCTGCATTTTATAAACCTTGAGATTTGCCTGGAGCTCCTGAGCCACAATAACTCCTCTAGGTCACAAAGCCAGAATGAGTCAGATGTGGGACTCCAAAATTGTTTGTCCTTACTTCAGGGCCATCCACCTAAGTGGTACTATATCTCATAGTGTGTCCAGCTCTTATATGGTCAATGACTTTTTATTTTATTTTTTTAAAGCCCTTACCTTCCATCTTAGTATCACTACTGTGTTTTGGTTCCAAGGCAGAAGAGTGGTAAGGGCTAGGCAATGGGGTTCAAGTGACTTGCCCAGGGTCATACAGCTGGGAAGTGTCTAAGGCCAGATTTGAACTTAGGACCTCCCATCTCTAGACCTGGCTCTCAATCCACTGAGCTACCCAGCTGTCCCACAATGACCTTTTAGAGGAGTAAAAATCCTCTTAGAGAAGTATTTTTCCTGATAAACTAATCATAATAAAGTGAGAAAAAGACACACCTTGTAATAAGAAGCCAAGGACAGCCATCTCACAGAAATGAGGTCATTTGACTAAAGTTTGGAACAAATAATATTCTCCAAAAGAAAAAACTGGAAATCCATTCTGGCCAAGATCCCAACCCAGACACCTGCCTCCAGGCAGGGCGACTTGTATGGTCACCTATGATGGGCTTCATGTAGAGAGTTAAGAATTAGTGCCCACTATACCAGATGGTCATTATAGTCATGTGGCTTGGGTTCCCTCACACAGGGTCAGGATCAGCTCTATGCATTTTCTTTATAAAAGAGGTCAGAGGGGGCAGTTGAGTGGCTCACTGGATTAAGAGCCAGACCCAGAGGTGGGAGGTCCTGAGTTCAAATCTGCCCTCAGACACTTCCCAGCTGGGCAAATCACTTAACCCGCATTGCCTAGCCCTTAGCACTCTTCTGCCTTGGAACCAATACACAGTATTGATTCTAAGACAGAAGGTAAGAATTTTAAAAAATAAAATAAACAATGAAAGGGATCAGACCATATTAATAATCAAATACAAATATAGATACAATCCCTGGCATAGAGTAGGCACTTAGAAGTTTGAGCAGCTAAAAGTACAATGAATAGAGCATCAAGCATGGAGTCAGAAAGATATGAGTTCAAATTTAACCTCAGACACTTAATAGCTATGTGACCCTGGGCAAGTCACTTATCTCTGTTTGCCTCAGTTTCCTTACCTATAAATGAGTTAGAGAAGGAAATGACAAACCACTCCAATATCTTTGCCAAGAAAAAGCCAAATGGGATTATGAAGAGTTGGACATGATGAAAACAACTGAAGAACAACAATAAAAACTTGCTGATTGATTTAATTACTAAAATGCCAAATGAACCACAAAAATTAAAGAACTCTGAGAAAATTGAACAGAAATAGAACAAGAGGTACTATCGGGATCTGAGTTCAGGCTGTTATATTTCTTGATGAACATATTATTAGAATCTATGTTCTAAAGCTTCATTTGTATTCTCTGGTTTTTAGCTTCTAAGATATTTTTTCAGAGGTTTAAAGAGTTTTAAAAGTAGTCAAGTGCTTTAATATTTCATGTTCAGGAACTTTTATTTCTTGTGACAGGTCCAATGAAGGAAGGATGCGCCTATAATTTCATTAAAGCAAAGAAAATCTTGTGTTTGAAATTTCTTCATGGAAAGTCAACTTTTCTTGTGTAATTTATTAATCTTGAGTCTCACTTGTGTTGTTTAGAGGTTAAATGACTTGTCCAGAGTTACCTAGCTAAAGCGTGTCAAAGGCAGGACTTGAACCTAAGTCTCCCTAAATTCAATGCCAGCCTTCTACTCACTCTCAGGTATGTGTTGATCATTGAATATGTATGTTCAACTGTGGTCAAAGAGGTTACATGATGCTGCCTAAAAGTCTAAGGTAAGAATGAGGGATTATCTTCCAAATGCTTGCATTTTCTCAGGGATCTAAAGATATTCAAGATGGCGGAAGGGAATTTGATTCAGTAGCATTTTCAAAGACCTAGGATCTAACATGGCATTAGATATCTGACCACAAGGATCCAAGTAAATAAATTATCAAATGATAGAGGGCCACAGACTTAAATTCCCTCTGATCTCACTCTCTCAGAGGAAGACTGGGTTCATCTTTCTTCAGGGGAAAGTCAATGTTTAAAGATGATTGCCATGATCTGGCAATCCAGCCAAGCAACTCCCCACCCCCAGCAAAAACCATGAGTCACAAAGGAAGCTTTATCAAGACTCTTAGGGAGGCTCTATGGTACTGGAGGTCTGAGTTGCCTTGGCCATATGTGTTCCCTATAAGTATGTGCCACTACTATCATAGTACCAAGTTTGTACCGATTCTTCCTGCTGATACTGTATGTACTTGTAGAAGAATCTACTCCAGATTTATGGGGGAAATGTTAGTTAACTGTTCTTTCTAGGCCATCTTATTAAATGTCTTTGCTATGAGCTAATTGTGTCTACTGGATGACTATTAAAGGAAAGGCTTACTGATGAGGACCCATGAACTACCATGACAAACACAATGGCCATTCAAATCTTTAATAAAAAGGTTTTGTTCTTTTTTAAAGACACAGGACTAAACAGAGATCCCTTGGTTACTTCACTGGAATATGGAAATGAAGCATGAATAACTAACTATTCCTTAAGTCTGGTCATTCAATTAGTTATGAGATCATTGTCATTCTTCAGAGGACAGGTAACTATTTCCATCTCAGAGGGTCCAGATCCCTTTTCTCCTGGAAGATAACATAGCATTTATATAGTATTTTAAAGTTTACAAGGAGCTTTTCAAACATCACCTCATATTATCCTTACAACAACCCTGGGAGGTAGGTGCTATTACTGCCCTCATTTTACAGATCAGGAAACTGAGGCCGGTACCTATGAGTTGACTTGTCCAAGTTAACATAGCTAGTAAGTATCTGAGACTAGATTTGAACTTGGGTATTCCTTACAGCAGATCCAGTATTCTATTCACTGTGCAGCATTACTTCCTCATGCCAGTTACCTGCAAAAGCCTTATGTCTGTTACGTGGCCCCTCTTTTGTCTGTATTACACTATTATACTCTCCAGCATCCTGACAAAAGTTGCACCTTTCCTTTATCTCATTAGATTTTTTCCCCTTGTTTTCACATCAAAACCTTACTCCTGGTTCTGTGTGTGTGTGTTAATTTAAGGAACAATTCCTTCTCCCTGAAAAGGTCGAGGCAATAATGTTCTAGGAAAGTCAACCTATCACCACCACATAAACCACCTTCAAATATTGATGGAGATAATCCAGGGCCAGGAACTCCAGAGCCTTGAGAATTTAGAGATGCTCCCAAACCACCAGCCCCTACAGCCATCATTAAAGAGAAAAAGCACTGTGGAGAAGGGACTCACATTCTTCATCCACCTACAACTGCTGACCAGCTGCCACCAATAGACAACTAAACACAATAGTCTTGGGAGTAGCAGCTCTCCCTTACCCACCAGCCCTACACTGAGACCAGCCTTCATGACCACCTAGGAAGAAACAACTCCTATAAAGAAGAGGCCAGCTATCCCCAGGAACTACCAACCAATTCCCACTCACAGGGCAGGTAAGGCAGTTCAGTTGAAGCATCAAAGCTCCCTAAAGGACAGAGAGAAGTCAGCAAGTGCCAGGAAAGTCAAAACACCATTACCATGACCTTGACCACCATCTGAGCTGCCTTTGGGTTACAATACATGCATAAAACCAAAACTACCCTTCATTACTACCTCTGGACTCCTTTGACAACTATTGGAAGATTCTGAGACTTGAATCATAATGCTAGATGAGAAAATGCTACTCTTGATCTGTGGTCTCTTCCCTTACCTTTTTAATTGTGAAGTTCTCAGAACATGATGGAGTAAACCTAAGACCTTGAACCCCAAAGTCCTGAAAATAGCACTGCCAGAGCCCTCAGTCATCTAGGAAGCAACATCTGTGAATTTATAGCCTAGAAACTCACCCAACAGGGACTATAGACGCATCTATTGAAGACCCAGAAAAGAAAGTTGTCATCAGAATCCTTGGCACTATCAAAATGGTGTAATATCTGAAATCAATGTAATGTTATCTGTAACATTTAAAAGAGTGGGAGCCATAAACTATAATAATTAAAATGGTTGTTGCTGTTGAATATATGATTTCACTACAGTGTTTTGTTTTTAAATAAAATATAAGGTGGTCGCCAGGGAAATATTCCCAATTATTCAAATATACCCAAGTCAGCTGGGTTTTATAGAGATTTTAATTAATTAATACAATGAGGAATTAAAGAAAGAGAGAAAGAGAGAAAAAGAGGGAATAATGAGAAAGGGATAAGCCGGCCCTGGCCAGTCCTGGCCAACCCAGGCCTAAGTCCTAAGAGAAAAGATCAGTCAGTCCTTAATCACTCACCACAAGATCTGTCCAAGCAAGGATTCTAGTGACACCAGGCCAGCTCCATCTCAGCTGCCTTCACCAGCTCAATCCATAATCTGAAATGTCCCCAAGAGAGTCTTGAGAGAGACCCTTCAAGGCAGCCTTTCCCAACTGACTGTCTTCAGAGAGAGCTTTTTGTCTCCTTTTAAAGGGCATTTTCTCCTATGTCACCTCCCCTAAATTCTTACATCTACCAATCACAGTAGACATTTTTCAAAGGACAGACCATTCTTAGTTCACACCTAAGAAAGTGTGAACTGTTGAGTAATTCGCACCAGGAAAGCTCTGAGTAAGTTTCTCAGCTCTTTGTTCCTTGTAAATTCACAAGTTGCTTGACCTTTATAGGTACTTAGCACCCCTTTGTATTAGTTCTAAAAATAGGCATGGCTTAAGTATGGGTTTAAATACTTTTCATTGTTCAGAAAAGAGTTTTCTCCCCTAAAGCAGGCTTAAGGGTGGAGTAGAGGTCTTCACATTTCTGATCTAAGTAGAGTTCACTGCCCAAATGGGGAATGGTCTTAATCCAATCTTATGATGTAGGGTCTGGGAATTTTTAAGGTTCACAATCCCCCCTGATGATCGTTGGGAGACTAGTCTCCCCATTGATCATTTAACATAATCATCTTGTAGTTCTAAATGCACTTCTAACTATAGATATACACAATATTCAATTTTCTAAGAGGAAATAGAGTGGTGAGGGAGGAAATAGAAAAGAAAGAAAGCAAAACCAATGTTTTGCTGGGCGCATTGACAGAAAGCCAAATTAGGGGCAGTCCCTTTTGGCATAAATGTGTACAATTACAATAAATGTTCAATCAAAGTTCAGTTCAATCAATCATATCCAAAGTTCATTCTTGATCTTCTTGATGAAGTGTAGGTTTTCTGGTATCTTTCTGCAACAATTCATTCTCTGGATTTAGGAGTTTCAAGCAAAGCAAAGCAGAGGGAAGCAGAGGAAAGCAAAGCAAAGGAAAATAAAGGGATGGATTTGGAGTCAAAGAATTTGATTTCCAGTTCTACCTCTGGTATTACCAGTGTCATCTTGAACATGTCACTCTCTGAGCTCTAGCTTCCTCTTCTGTAAAATCTGCAGATTAGATTAGATGACCTCTAAGCAGGGGGATGCTAGAGCCAGCTCAAATCCATGAGAATCTATTGCCAAATTTTCAGAATACATACTTATACTATGGAAATTAGCAAATGCTATAGATTAGTATTTGACCTATCATTTGGTTAATTTATGAACTTAATGAGGCGATGGAAAAATGTTAATAATGCAGATCAAATTTAGAAGTGTGGCCTGCATACATTATGGAGGGGAGAAGAGTAGGGGGCAGGAAGCTAGTTATTAAACATTTGCCAGTACATACCTGCCTCTAAGGACCATTTTTCTCTTATTTGCATTTAAACAATTAAAAATGAATTCATCTGCAGCCAGACCATGATCGAAATGTACATATTACTTTAAACTAAAGAAACTAATCATCAGGGATGAAATAATAAGGTCAATTCCCCAGATAGCTCTTTTCTGCTTTTGCCATGGAGTAAATCAGGTAGATGCTGGGGCTAACCATTCCATAAGATTTGCCAGGTGTGTTTTGTTTTGTTTGTTTTGTTTCTAAGTTAGCCTGACTAATGATAATATAACATGCTACAGTAAAAACAAATAAGCCTCCATACCATCACGGTCACTAAGCATGCCTGTTCTGTGTCAAAGAATAAAATGCAAACATTCAGTGCCAGGAGATGAAGGGGAATAATTCCTGTGCCTCAGCTTCTGCCTTCCTAATTTCTCTTTCTCTGACAATTGGAATAGGGCTGGTTTTAAAGGAACAGCTGTTCAGGTCACCCAAAGCAACCTACTTTTCAAGGCAATGCCTTAAATCTTCATTAGGAAAAGGCCCTTTTTGCCTGCCAACCACTTCCTTCCCTTCCTGCAAACTCGATTCTGTAACATCCCTGTGACACACATCAGAACAATGACTTGCATTTGTGAGCCTCCAGGCAGGGTTTACCCAATGCAGGAAGCCATCCCCATACTGACAAGCTAGCTTCTGAACCTCACCCCAGTCCTTCTACAGATGCTTTGGCAGACTCCTCTGAAGGCACCTGATTTATTCATACAGCTGGCAGCTTCTTAAAATGAAAGAAAATGAAAACATCTTTTCACACAAGGAGTACACATATGTTCACACTTTTTCTGCCTTTGGGGAATAAATGAAGGGCCATTTTCTAACAGAGAAGACCTCATGGTTCAAAGTTTGGTATACCTACAGATGCATATTTGTTTCCACTCTGAGATGCTTTCTATGAGCAGGAATAACAAATCATTATA
Organism: Monodelphis domestica; assembly: GCF_027887165.1. Classification (NCBI taxonomy): domain Eukaryota; kingdom Metazoa; phylum Chordata; class Mammalia; order Didelphimorphia; family Didelphidae; genus Monodelphis; species Monodelphis domestica. The sequence goes on from NC_077227.1 coordinate 673,822,289, forward strand.
ATAAGCCATCTGTCAGAATTCTGTTCTCAGGAATTCAGCCAATGAGACAGGAGTGAGTCTGTGCAGAAATCATCATTTCTAAATACTAAATCATCATAAATGATTTAGTATTCACACTAAAGAGGCAGGTCCTGGGTAGCATCACAAAATATAAATACACACTGGACATGTTAGCAAAAAGAGCATCAGATTTCAGCAGGAAAGAGCCACTTCTCATTGGACATAAATAACATCTGAATACCAGTTACTTAGTATTGAGTGAGTTTAAGAAGAGAACTCCAATATTCATATTGTTATCATAATTAGTAAAAAGACTATCTGGTAAGACCAAGCAGTTTGATTTGATAGACTGGTCAAGTCTGTTAAATAGATTTGAATCAGTCAAATTCTAGATTAGTTTATTTATATAGAAATAGTGAATGAGTTGCCTAATTTTGATGGCTTTTATGGATTGGCATGATTGGACAAGGAACTAAGATAGAGAAACTACTTTGTACAATCTTGGTTTGTCCTACCTTAAAGACTTGTTCATGGGCAGCTAGGTGGCACAGAAGATCAAGCCTGGAGTTAGGAAGACTCTTCTTCCTAATTCAAATCTGGTCTCAAATACTTCCTAGTTGGGTGATCCTGGGCAAATCACTTCACCCTGTTTGCCTCAGTTTTCTCATCTATAAAATGAGCTAGAGAAGGAAAAACCAAACCACTTCAGAATCTTTTCTAGAAAAGCCCTAAATGGGATCATGAAGAGTTGGGCATGACTGAAAAATGACTCAACATTGTTTGCCACCATTATTGTAGAAATGTAAAGAGATGCAGTTTAGTGGACTATCTTGTGTTTTTCTTTGTGTCTGACTCGAAGAATTTTAACAGTTTCTCAATTGATACATGGTCAAAAGACATGAATAGACAGTTTTTGGATGAAGAAATCAAATCTCTATATAAATATATGAAAGTGCTCTAAATCATTATTGATTAATGTTAATATTAGTTCAATAATTAATCAAAATATCTCTGAGATATCATCTCCCACTTCAGATCAGCTAAAATAATAAAAGGGCAAAATGAAAAATACTGAAGAAGATGTGGAAAAATGGAGACACTAATACATTGTTGGTGAAACTATGAACTGATCTAATCATTTTGTAAAGCAATCTGGAATATCCTCAAAGAGTTATAAAACTATATATCTTTTGATCTAGTAATACCACTATTAGGTTTATTTGCTAAGGTAATCAAGGAAAAAGGAAAAAAAGAAACTATATGTTCTAAAATATTTATAGTAACTCTTTTTGTGGTGGGAAAAAAAACCAAAACTGAAGAGATGTCCATCAATTAGAAAATGGCTGAACAAGTCATGGTATACGATTTTAATAAAATACTATGCCATAACATAAGAAATGACAAACAAGATGATCACAAAAAAAAAAACCTGGAAAGACTCATATGAAGCGATACAAAGTGAAGGGAATCAGGTAAATGTGGTACACAGTAACAACAATAATGCAATGTTATCAACTGTGAGTGACTTGACTATTATCAATAATTCTAGGATCCAGGACAACTGGGAGGGACTCATGATGAAAAAGGATAACCACTATTAAAATAGAGAAGTAAGGAGGTAAGTTTGAAGTTAAACCAGGCTGCCTCATTTTGGGGTACAGACAGAGAGGATAGGTGATACTTAGCAGCAAGTCAAAGAAGACAGACTTTTGCAAGCCTTTTAGATTTGGGGGATGGAGTAATTTGAGTTTCAGAGCTCGGGAATTACCTTGGCCCTTCTTCCAATCCCATTCCTTGTTTTTTTACAATATTAAACCCTTTAACAATACAGAAGTCAGATTGCATTACTAAGAGATCCAGGTCTGAAGGCAGCCATTGTGGTCTTCCAACCTGGTACAGACAGAGACACTGGACTTTCAACCCTACCACCTCTAGAAATGTTACAATCCATATCTTTCATACTGAGGGCTCAACCAACAGGACAACGGCTCCTCTCAGGGAAGGTTAGTTAACACCTCCAAGAAGTTGTCACTCCAAAGTTCCAATGCAAACAGGAACTCAGCTCCAGCTCCAGACTCAAGTTCCTCTCTTATTCTGTCCTGAAATTCCTTTTGGAATCCTCTTTTTTCCTTAGTTTCTCCTGTGAGCCAACCTGGTATAACTTCAAACTTACCTCCTTATTTCTTTATTTTAATAATCTGCACATCTGTGAATCACAATACTTACTTTGATTCTTTAATTACTTACTTATTCTACAATCTAAGCCCCCAAATAAATAAATAACATACTCTATCTATGCTAGACCTATTTTAACTTGCCTAATCCCAGGATTTCAACAAAGGAAAGGAAGGGAAGGGTAAGGATAAGAGTTTACAAAATTGTTACTAAGCTCAACCCCAACACATTTGCAAATTCAAAACAATCCAGAATATATGAATATAACCTATCACCAGTACAAGATCCAATCAAATTCAAAATGCTAAACATTGCAGTAAACTCTTCAAAACCAATTTTACACCAAAACTTATAATACTAAACTATTACAAAACACTTCTATCTAAGGATCATGTTCAAAATTGTATAAAAGTAGAAAAATCACAGAAGGAAGAGATGAAATCCTAAAGCAGATTGAAACATACCATTCTTCACTTTATTTCCTCCATGAATTTTTCTCTAGGTTAAGCAATCTGTGCCTCGTTTTGCAACATGAAGAACAGGGAAATATGCACGACATGAAAATATATGTACAACCTATATCCTTGTTGGGGAAAGGGAGGGATTGGGAGGGCAAAAAAATGAGACAGATTTCTGGATATAGCTAATACAAGAATGTTTCATTGGATAAGCATATTTATTATAATTTATTACATATTAATAAAAAATATGCATTACATTATGATGTGACATATTGTGCTATATATATATAAATAAAAATAAATGATAACAAAAAAATAATGCATCATCAAGTGACCAATCTATTAGTGATGAGTTTCTCTATACTTTTTACTTAGGTTACTTGAGCCTCAAAAAGCATACTTATGGGGGCAGCTGGGTGGCTCAGTGGACTGAGAGCCAGGCCTAGAGATGGGAGGTCCTAGGTTCAAATCTGGCCTCAGACACTTCCCAGCTGTGTGACCCTGGGCAAGTCACTTGACCCCCATTGTCTAGCCCTTACCACTCTTCTGCCTTGGAACCAATACACAGTATTGATTCTAAGACAGAGGGTAAGGGTTTTAATAAAAAAAAATAAAGCATACTTACTCTGGTGTCAGAAACATCCCAAAAGCCTATCCAGCATGGGAATTCTCCCATAGTCTGTGCTCTGTGGGCAGACTTAAAGATCCTAAGGTTCTATTCACAGGGGGACATCAGCATAGGATTTGAGTAAACACTCAAATACATAAATACTCAAACAGATTTCATTGCTTTGAGAATTCTCCCATATAAAGATCACAATCAATTGATACCTGCCAATTCTTTAAGATTCATGCCTATGTCCTCCCATAAATTCATCACAGAGAATCTACTCAACATCTTGGATGCCTTCCTTGCTTCCTCCTGACATTCTAGCTGTCCATCTATCATCCTTTGTCCTCACCACAGAACCATCCCATCTTCTTTTCCTACCATATGATTCTTTGATAACATTGTTTACTTTTGTTCTTCTTTGAAGTTCCTCCTTGGTTATACGTAGTACCCTGGCCATATCCATCACAGACCTTTCCATTGCCTTCCAGATATAATCCATTTTTAAGTCTTCAAAGACTATTGCATGCCATGTCTTGCTACCATAAAAGCAAGGAAGCAGCAAAGTACCTTTTTAACAGGAGCATGTGTCAGGAAAGTTAAACCAGTACCATTACCACCTTGACCACTATCTCCCCTGAGACTCTTATTAGACTTAGCATAGTATCCTATTGGCATTGAACAAGTGCCCTACAAATAAATGTTATTCCAGTTCAGCCTCCCCAGCCATTGTTGAGGGAAGAAATCACTGGCAAAAGAGGACACACATTCCTCCACCACCGTTAACAACTGCTGACCAGCTGTCAACAACAAGCAAATAGACACAGGAGCCCTGAGAATGGGAGCACTGTGTTTCCCTCCACTGGTCCTGCTTCCCACCCAATCCTCACAACCACCATCTTAGAGAAGTATTCAGTCATCCTCACTAGAACTGGAATGAGGAAAGTAGTGAGACAAAGAAATGAACCAAGAGGCTATTGCAATAGTTCAGGCATAAAGTAATGAGGACTTGTACCAGGGCAGTAGCAGCTTCGGAAGAGAGAAGGAGGCTAATACAAGAGATGTTCAAAGACAAAACTGAAAGGAATTGGCAATAAATTGGATATGGGGTGAGTGTGGAGTGTAAAATGACTCCTAAGTTGTAAGCTTGGGTACTAGGAGGAACTGAAGGTGTAAAATTGTAGATCAGGAGAGAAAATTGTATCTACTTTCTTTGTACCCAATGTACAGCATGTAATAAACTCTTAATAAATACTTACTAATTTGACTTTGGTATCCTTAATGAAAAGATACCCTTAATGAAAATATTAAGCACTTAGATGGCACAGTGGATAGAATGCTGGGCTTGGGTATTGTGGAAGAGGCATGGAGGAAGAGAGAATTTCAGGCTTGCAAAACAAAGCTGGGGACCTGATATGTCAATCAAGGTGAAGATTCCAAACAGAATGTTCCCAGGGAAGGTAGTTGGAGATGGCCAGAGGAGATGAACTGAGATTTCTTCTCTGGGGGTTACTGACCAAGGGAGAAACCTCTTCTCTGGGGTTCCTGACCAAGAGAGACTGGCTTTTTCTGATCTAGGCAGAGAGAGACCTGTGGAAGGACTTCTGGAATTAATCTGAGAAGAAATTAACTTTTGTTGGTGGTATTGTGTAATTGGAAGAAGAAAGAAGATTTAACAGTTGTCCTCCATCTCTCTGGCTATATCTGAGTCACAGTTGTGACTAGACTGACATTTCCCAAACCCTCCTAATTATCTTTGTAGACTAGGGACACCCCTATCCCTCTTACCTCAGTTCTCTATCCAGTTGTTCCCAATAAACCCCTTTACTTGAGAAAGGAAGAGTGAAGAATATTTCTCTGAAATCTCATAGTTCTCCTGTGTTACTTAGAAGGTGGCTGGCTAAGACCGGGGGAGGAGAAAGGAAGGCAGAAGGGCATGGGTGGAAACTGGAAGGTGAAGGGAGGAGAAGGGTAGGAAATATCTTGACTTATTAGCAATTAGTGATCAATAGGCAACCCCAGAAAACCCCAGAGTAACCCCTCTAGCAGCATCTCTTTATCTCTCAGAAGTACTTCTATCTCCATTATAACTAGGTACCCTCAGGTTCCTCTAGCAGCCAGAGTATATTCCAGTTATTACAACCAGAAATAGTTCCACAGATTACCTTTTTATGGAAGTCCTGAGTTTGAATCCAGTTGCAAATCTATACTAGCTGTGCGACTCTGGTCAAGTCACTTAACTCTGTTTGCCTCAGATTCCTTATCTGTTACAATGGGCTAGAGAAGGAAATAGCAAAACCACTCCAGTATCTTTGTCAAGAAAACCCCAATGGAGATCACAAAGAGTTGGACATGATTGAAATGACTGAACAACAAAAATGAAAATATGGGACAGAAGCAAGTAAGCTGTCACAGATGTTCTCTATATCAAAACTCAGTTTTCTCCTCAGTGACTGTTGAATAAAGATATCCAAGTTCCTTCTGTGTTTGATGTTTATTGATTGCAGAAACACATATGTTTCAGTAGTGCAAAATCAAGCCTTAAAGGCCCAGAAAAGCTATTCCTGTTGAATATATCATTATCATACAAGATTCATATTGAACCAAGCTGATAACTTCATTTAATGATCTTCTAAATATTAGTGGATCACATGAAAGATGTAAAACAGAGAAACATATGTTAACCAAGGTGTTTGCCAGCTAGTTTCAAATGGAGGAGACATTCTCATCTAGAAAGAAGTCCTCTGGATATTCCTATTTGCAGGTGACATTGTAGTTTGTGGGTCTAAAGCCTCAGAACACTACAGAGCATCCTCAGCAAGATCCACTATCAATCCAAAGAAGATAGATGGCTTGGCCATCCAATCAACCAATAAATAAACATTTTGTACCAGGTTCAATGCTTAGAAGTGGAGATACAAAAGGAGGTAAAAAGAAGTCCCTGCCCCCCATGACCTTACAATCTAATGAACAATGGAAAACCAAGAGGAATGCACATTGTCCATTGTATTGCATGTAGTTGAACATGTGACCCCTCCCCCCAAGTTATTCCATCTTCTTGCCATGCTGCCTGCCTCTGTTGCCAATCTTGCTGTAAACACTTCTAGCTCCTGCCCCTGGGCCATGCTGATTAGAGAGGGGTACCTCATCTAGTCTTCCCATTCACCTGCACTCAACATTTTCCCACCAGGTTGAGTGTACCTCTCTCATCTCCTCTGCTTTCTTGCTCTGAAAAAGAAATGTTACTATCACTTTTGGAAAGGGCACACCATTCAAAGTTCTTGTGACTCCACTCTCCATCTCCAAGACTTTAACCTTCCTTAGCCACCATTCCCCTGGATATGTTGTCTCCTCGTATTAGGAGCCCTAAATTCCTTGAGGGCAAGGACTATCACTTTTGTCTTCTGTATCCTCAATGCCGAGCATGGTACCTAGACCATAGTAGATATTGAAAAAATGCTTTTTAGTTCATTCTTTCTTACATTCAATACATTTCTGTATATGTACAAAAATCTGTACACATATAAATTTATATATCTGTACATGCTTACACACAAGCATAGAGCTAGATTTCCTATTAGTGCAGATAATGAATCCCCTGAAGTTGTTGCATTATTAAAATTCTTACAGCCCATTTCCATTAGATTGAAACAAATTATTCTATTTTACATAATTATAACGTTAAATATTGCAAACTTGAATTAGTGTGACCACTTCAGAGAATTCATTATTTGCCCTAATCACAACTAGCTGTCTATATATGTTTACCTGTGTGTGTGTATGTGTGTGTGTGCGCACACGCATGAGAGAAAGAGAAAAGGAGAAGGAAGGAGAGGGAGAGAGGGAGAGACAGACAGACAGAGAAGGGGAGAGAGAGAGGGAGAGAGAGAGAGAGAGAGAGAGAGAGAGAGAGAGAGAGAGAGAGAGAGAGAGAGAGAGAGAGAGAGAGAGAGAGAGAGAAGGAGAGAGAGATGTGCTTTTCTGAGGTACTGCAGATGGGCAAAAGGCAAAGGCCAGAGTTGAAGAGGAAGAGTTAAAAGTTTAGAAAATCCTACAGCAAATCTGATCATCTTAAATTGTTCCCTGAACCAAGATGAGCCCACCATTTTGGTATTGATATTCTCCTAATTATGTGAATAGGGAACATCAAAGTCTTAGAAGAATTAAAAATTGCAAGTGACTCAGAAGACAAGCAAAAAACTATAATGAGTCTAATTAGGCTACAGGAGAGTCCCAATAGTAATTCAAATGAAATAATATTCAGGGGGAAAACCAGCACTTGCACAGAGTCTGACACATAGTTTATAGTCTATAAATGTTTATTTCCCTAACTTGCACTAGAAAAGAGGCAAGCCAAAACAAGGATGAATATGACTGATTCCCTCTTGCCATCTGCTGTAAATTTTCCCTCACTATCATACCTCCCTATAACTCTAAATCTTTACTCACTTACTATTTTCTTCTCTGTTGCTAACAATAATATCTAAATATATCCCACCCTTTAGAAAACAGTCAGGAAATCTTTAAGGGGGCAGCTAGATTACTCAGTGGGTTTAGAGCCAGACCCAGAGGTGGAAGGTCCTAGGTTCAAATTTGGCCTCAGACACTTCCTAGCTGTACAACTCTGAGTAAGTCACTTAACCCCTATTACCTAGTTCTTGCTACACTTCTGCCTTGGAACCAACAACAGATAAGGGTTAGAGAAAGAAAGGAGAGACAGGCAGACAGACGGGCGGACGGACAGACAGAGAGAGAGAGAGACAGAGAGAGAGAGAGACAGAGAGAGACAGAGACAGAGAGGAATTCTTACGTCTCCACTAATTAGTCAAGTAATAAGCATTTTAAAAAACCTTACCTTCTGTCTTAAAATCAATACTAAGTATCTGTTCTAGAGAAGAACAGGAAGGGATAGGCAATGGGAATTAAATTATTTCCCTAGGGTCACACAACTAGGAAGTGTCTATGATCAAATTTGTACCCAGAACCTTCCATCACTAGCCCTGATCTCTATCTATTGAGCCACCTAAGTGTTCCTTAAGCATTTATTAAGAGTCTCTATGTGCCAAGGATTGTGCTATGTGCCAGGGTTTCAAAAAGAGGCAAAAGACAGTCCTTATCCTCAGGGAGCTCACAAGCTAATGGCAAAGACAACAAGCAAACAAATACATATAAGCAAAATCTACAGGATAAACAGGAAATTACAGAAGAAGAGCACTAGAATTAAGATGGATCGGGAAAGATTTCCTGTAGAAGATGGGGTTTTAGTTGGCACTTAAAGGAAGCCAGAGAAGCCAGTATGTGGAGATGAAGAGGAGAATATTCCAGGCATGGGGGACAACCCGAGAAAATGCCCAGGGCAGAGATGGAGGGTCTTGTCTGTGAAATAGCCATGAGGCTAAAGTCACTGAGTCAGACAGTATATGTCTGGGAATAAAGTGTAAGAAGCTTAGAAAGATAGGAAAAGGAGGTCAAATTATGACAAGCTTTGAATGCCAAACTTTGCATTTCCTCCTAGACTTGATAGGGGAACCACTGGAGTTTACTGAGTAAATAGATGATGTGTCCAGACATGCACTTTAAGAAAATCACTTTGGGAGGGCAGCTGGCATGAGAAGTCCTGCATTCAAATGTGATCTCAGACACTTCCCAGCTGTGTGACCCTGGGCAAGTCATTCAACCCCCATTTCCTAGCCCTTACCACTCTTCGGTCTTGGAACCAATATACAGCATTGACTTTAAGACAGAAATTAAGGGTTAGAAAAAGAAAGAAAATAATTTTGGTGGTTGGAGGATGGATTTGAGTGAGCAGAGACTTGAGGCAGGTAGACCCACCAGCAGACTATTGCCATAGTACAAGCATGAGGTGTAATGAGGACCTGCACCAGAGTGGTGTCCAAGTCAGAGACGAGGAGACATAATCCAGATGGTAAAGGTGAAACCAAGAAGGCTTGGCAACCGATGGAATATGGGAGGTGAGAGATAGTGAGAAGTCAAGGAGGACTAAGTTGTTACCTTAGGGACTAGCAGGATGGTGTTGCCCTCAACAATGACAGGGACATTTGGAGAACAATGAGAGTTTAAGGATAAAGAACATTAATTCAATTTTGGGAGTATTGAGTTTAAGATGTCTTCTTGACATGCAGTTCAAGATGTCTGCAAGGCAGTTGGACATGTCAGACTATGGAGCTCAGCAAAGAAACTGAGGCAGGGAAGATAGATTTGAGAATTATCAGCATAGAGATGATAATTAAATCCATGATTGCTGATGAGGTCAGCAAATGAAATAGTATAGAAGGAGAAGAAATGACTCAGAACAGATCCCTGAGGGATATCTACAATTAGAAGGGTAAGAAAAAATGTTCTATAATCATTGCCTTAGTCTTAGATGCTGAAGACCGTCATATATGCTATGACCCTAACTGTTGGTGTACCCAAAGGCTCTTTCCCAGGTCCTCTTCTTTTTTCTCTCTCTATACTATCATTTATTTACCTCATTGACTCCCAAAGGTTCAAATATCATCTCTATGCCAGTGACTACCCCTACATTCTCTTCTGAGATCCAGTCTCAGCTTGACAAATTTTCTTGGACATTTCAAACTAGATATTCTGTGTTTTTGTTGTTCAGTCATTCCAGTTGTGTCTGACTCTTCATGACCCCATTTGGGGTTTTATTGGCAAAGATACTGGAGCAGCTTGCCATTTCCTTCTCTAGCTTATTTTATAGTTGATGAAACTGAGGCTAACAGATTTGCCCAGGTCATACAACTAGGAAGTGCCTGAGTAGCCTTTTCTGCCTGGCCCCAGAGGACAGAACTATGAACAATAAAATAAGGAGCTACAAAGATCTCGAAGTAATGAAAAATTTGCTAACAACTAGAGCTATCCAGGGATGTGATGGTTTGTTTAACAACCAGATCTCTGGAAGAAAGAATAGGAATTTGTATGATATTAACTATGTGCTAGGCACCATGAGGTAAGTGTTATTATTGTTCCTTTTTTACAATAGAATAAACTGAAGCAAATAGAGATTAAGTGACTTGTACAGGGTCATACAGCTAGTAAGGAGCAGAGACTTGATTTGAACTCAGGGCTTCCTGAACTCCAAGCCCAGTGCTCTATCCAATGCACCACCTAATACTGGACACACTTTTAAGAGTAGTAACATTTTCTCCATCACTTCTTAAGTATATTCACAAAATAATAATTTAAGCCCTGATTAGCTTATGTCATTTTGAAAAGTACATGTGCTTGCACTGAAAATTTAACAATCTACTAACCACTTCTAAAAGGTCTAGTATATCCTCAGTTGTCTCAAAGAACAATGGTGCTGCCTTGGGAAGTGACTCCTCTTTGGAGGAGCACCTGTCAGGTACATCATACAGAGAGCTATTCACTCAGTTGTAGGCTGGACTAGAGGCCTTGAGGTCTCATCCAACCCTGAGATTTTGTTATTCTAATCTGCAAAAGAAGGGAGTTGGAAATACTGGGTTTATACCCCAAAGAGATAATAAGGGAAAAGACTTGTACAAAAATATTCATAGCTGCGCTCTTTGTGGTGGCAAAAAAAATTGTAAAATGAGGGGATGCCCTTCAATTGGGGAATGGCTGAAAAAACTGTGGTATATGTTGGTGATGGAATACTATTGTGCCCAAAGGAATTCCATGTGAACTGGAACGACCTCCAGGAAGTGATGCAGAGTGAGAGGAGCAGAACCAGGAGAACATTGTACACAGAGACTGATACACTGTGGTACAATCGAATGTAATGGACTTCTCTACTGACAACAGTGCAATGATCCAGGACAATACTGAGGGACATATGAGGAAGAACATTATCCATATCCAGAGAAAGAACTGTGGGAGTAGAAACACAGAAGAAAAACAACTGCTTGATCACATGGGCCAATGGGGATATGATTGAGGATGTAGACTATAAGCAATCACCCTAGTGCAAATATCAATAATACAGAAATAGATCTTGATCAATGACACATGTAGAACCCAGTGGAATTGCTCATTGGCTATGGGGGGAGGGGGAAGGAGAGCAAAAGAGCATGAATCACATATGGAAAAATATTGGAAATTAATTAATTAAATAAAATTTTGCAATTAAAGAAGTAAGAGAAAAAAAGAAGGGAATTGGAGTCAAACAGAAAGGTTCTTTCTGGGCAATGTAGGATTTTTTCTTTCTCAGTGCCACAGAGGTACTGTCACATAGAGAGCTATTATCAAACCATGAGAATTAGTATCTTTTCCAAATAAGTCAAAAATTAAAACCAAGGGAGTATCTTGGGAAAATCCAGCTCTCTATTAAGTCATTCTTAAAGTAGAAGAATAAGCTATTTTGGAGGGTTATCTTACCAGTACGTCCACAAACTATTAAAGTCAGTGTACTAAATTGGAATTCTGTTCACAGAGAGATGGACTCATTTGGGATCCAAAATATAAAGGTCCCCATGCCTCCTAACAGTGAGCTCTCTAGCAGTTTGCAGGCAGCTTTAGGACTTGCTAGATTTTTAGGGTAAGATTGGGGATAGTGAGATGATTATGAGATCCCAGATTTAGAGTTGGAAGGAAATCTCAAAGGCCATCTTATCTAATCCTCTCATTTTATACATAAAGAAATTGAGGTCCTCAAAGTTGTAAAAAATAGACTCGAATACAGGACTACAATCCCCATGAGCCTTTGCTCCACTTCCCCAGAATGCCTTGTAATCTCACCTGGGCAGAGATCGAGAAGATATTTAAGCAAAGGCTTTTGAAGGGCTCGGCCCTTTTTGGACTTCCGTTTTTGGAGCAGAGGCGTCTCTTCCATGATGTGAGGTTATTTTGTCTAGGCCTCTGGCCTAGGCACATGTTTCTTACTTGTATATTCTTAATCTTTAACTTTAATAAACCTCTAAAAAATATATATTCCTTGCAGATAGAAACTAATTTTTACCTACCTCAGTCTCCCCATCTCCCCTAAATTTTAACTGTTACAGTTTTTGGCAACCACGAAGGGATGAGAACTTCTCAAAAAATTTTTTAGCCTAGAGAATTTTTTTAAAAGCCCATCTCGATTGGCTCCTGCTTCTGCTCCTGGCCTCTCACCTGGTGCCCGAGCTGCGCTCTGGCTCCTGGCCCGACCCACCCTGGCGGTCTGTCTCTCACCCATCTGGCTTCCAACCAAGACGGCTCATCACCCAGATCCTTGGAGCAGATCGCTGAGGACTCATTGCGACCAGCTGGTAACAGTATTGGCCATGTGGGCGGAGGGGAGAGACTAGAGGGAAAGGAGACCGGGCAATTTTCCCTTAGGCTAAGCCTCCACGTGGCTGGGGGTATTGGCCACTGCGGGATCAGAGAGGGGAAAGAGAGAAAAGACTAGAGAGAAGACACAGACTTTTCAAACAGAAACCTAAAAAGCAATGGGCTGTTTAAAAGGATTTTTGACTCTTGTGGCAGTTTCATTGATTTTACCTGCCTGTCTGGGAGCAGACTCAGCCCAAAGATTCAACTTTAACTTTGGGGAGGAAAATGGGTGGCCCAGCGAACTGGAAGCCAGGCCCAGAGACGGGAGGTCTCTAGTTAAAATCTGGCCTCCGATGCTTCCCAGCTATGGGGCCCTGGACGGATCCCTTGAACCCCATAGCCTAGCCTTTACTACTCTACCTTCGGACAATAGACATTTAAATGGATAATTAAAAATAAACAAACAAACAAAAAAAAAACCCCAAGGAACTTTGAAGAGACTAAAGGCTCTAAGGCATTTCAGACTCCAATGGTTTATAAACATCTCTGTATTCTATTGCATTGTTTTGTTATGGTTTAACTTTGTGATTTTAAGTTCATATATTACTGGATTGAATATTATTCTGTGAACTGAAGGTTGATTGAATTTATTTTGAATGTACCGAGTTTTGAAATTCTGTTGTGTTTCCCCTATAACTGTTGAACAAATATTGTTGTGAATAAGCCCATATGTGAAAAAACAGCTTTTTTCTATTTTGCTGAGGATACTTCAGAACTGGTTATAATTGTATTAATTGTAATATAATTGTATTAACAACCTTTGGAAAATTTAATGTGCTAAATACCTCAAATGATTTGATTTTAAGGGTTTTTTAAATATGATTTTGGAATTTTTTTAACAGTCTGGTTATTTTTGCCTGCCCCTACCATGAGGTAAGGCCCATTCTAGTAGCTGAAGTGAAATGTATTTTATAACCCCCAACCTTCCCACATGTGAATGGAAGTTGGGCAGTTAATTTCAGGGCATTTGTACCCTTGGGAAAAGCCTCCAAGAACAAGGAGCACCCCTTTATTTATGCTCTTCAGCTCACTATTTTACTTCTACCAGGATGATATATAGATTTCTTGATTATGTTCTAAACCCAAGATGAGTTTTACTTTGTTTTAAAATATGTTTAAATACCAAGGTTGAAGGATTGCTACGTTTGTAAAAATTGTGACAAATGTCCATCAATTCATAGGTTTTAAAAATGTCACACAGCAACTTATGTGAAATATGAAAGTGTGTTTGTTTGCTATTGTAATTAATTGGGCTATTGAGAATTTTGGGGATTTTGATATCTACATATTTGTACTACTGTATTTTTAAAGATGAAAAATTGTTAACCTTGTTCAATTCATTTGCCTTCTACTCACAGTGATCATGGCCAGATACAAAGAGGAAATGGATCTCATTTTTTGTGAGAAAGCCTTGTATTTTCTGATGTCTTTTTAATATCTCTTGCCAATTGATTCATATACCTCATACCTCAGCCATGCATCCCTAACTGATTCTGAATCTTTCAATCACCCACAACACGGGGGAATGTAAAAAAAATCATTATTTAAATTGCAAAGTTTAAATTCCTTTTGAGAAGAATTTTAGGTAAAGAAGATGCTACCTCTCTGAATCCAGAACTGAACTGTTGGAGAAGCCACCATGAAGAAGCCTCCAGACCACAAGTTGCACAAAATTGAACTTTGGGTGTGGTTGATTGAACATTTATTTGTATGTATACTTTTATGCCAAAGGGGACTGCCCCCTAACGGCTTTTTGTCAATGTGTTCAGAAATTATTGGTTTTATTCTTTTTTCTCTTATCCTCACACTATTGTAATCTTTTAAGTTTATTATGTTTTTATGATCCTTTTGGGGAAAAATTAATTTTTCCACAAATGATCACACGGGGGGATGTAAAAAATAGACTCGAATACAGGACTACAATCCCCATGAGCCTTTGCTCCACTTCCCCAGAATGCCTTGTAATCTCACCTGGGCAGAGATCGAGAAGATATTTAAGCAAAGGCTTTTGAAGGGCTCGGCCCTTTTTGGACTTCCGTTTTTGGAGCAGAGGCGACTCTTCCATGATGTGAGGTTATTTTGTCTAGGCCTCTGGCCTAGGCACATGTTTCTTACTTGTATATTCTTAATCTTTAACTTTAATAAACCTCTAAAAAATATATATTCCTTGCAGATAGAAACTAATTTTTACCTACCTCAGTCTCTCCATCTCCCCTAAATTTTAACTGTTACAAAGTAGAGTGACCTGCCTAAGGTCAGACAGGTAGTAAGAAGGGCTGAGATCAAAATCCAAGTTCTCTGATTCTTAATGTGGCACCTTCCACTATGCCACACTTTCAAATAGAGGAGGTACTTGAGAAAACAGAAAAGGCCAGCCATTTAGTAATAAGAAGACTCTGAAAGACACTAACAGGAAAGATCAGAGACTATTGTGAATTGAGTGGAGAGGGAAGATATTTGTGGATCAGGGAAAACAACGACATTCTACTCTGGAGATTCCTGAAAAAAAAGTTTTAATTCATTCAACAAACATTTAGTGAATATCTACTGTATCCAGAGACCAGTGTTAGACATATAGAGGAATAAAGGGGAAAGGATGGAGAATGTACAAAACACATATATTCCCTCATCTCAAAGGTTTTATAGACCCTCCCCACATCACATCCCAGTCAGCATCAGGACCAAGTCTAACACAGTATGCTGGGTGAGCACTACCATTATGGACCAATCTGGAAAGAATTCTCAAATCCAACAACACTGCATCAGGAACAGATTACATCTAGGGACAACTGAGTATTTTTCCAGGAGTTGTGGAATAAACTGCCCCTACTATACTGTAAGAAGTGTTGAGAAGGAACCAAGGATCTCGTTATCCCTTAGGACTTCTCCCAGATACTCTGGCACTTACATTTTTCTCCCCTACTTTGGACAAGTCATGCAAGTCCAGAATTGTTTTTATTTCACCAAAAAAAAAAAAACATTCAGGAAGAAGCCTCACAAAACAGATGGTTACAAAAACAAAACAAAAAAACAAACTAAAAGCAATCCATTCTAGTTCTTAAGCATAAACATTGAGTGAATTCATTCATTTAAAAATGTATATTTACATACATTTAGACATATTTATACAAATATATAAATGAATGAATCATTCATTCTATATGTACAAGCATATATATGTAAATACAGGGATTAAAAAACAGAAAGTTCAGTTTCATTCAAAGTTATCAACATCCTTAAAATTCGTTCCCCTGAACCCAGTACTTTGTAATCAATTGGCATGCTAACTAGTGACATTAATAATGACATTCTTCTACTCCCAGACAATAAAACCCAAAGAAGGAATGTGCCCTTGAGGAAGAGCTTATGGATTTTTACTATACAGTTATTTTTGATGATACACAAAGGAATTAGAACAAAACATTCAGTGGGCACTATGAGAGTGATTTATCTAAATGTTTTCTGACTTATTTCATAGAAGTCTTGACTCTGCCCCCACTGCAGAATCACACACAACCTCAAGAGGCATCTACCCTCAGTTTATATTGATTTGAGTAGAGGAAAAATTCCATAATTCAAGAAGAAAAGTTCAAGTGGATGTATGCCAATCTGATAGGGCAGGGGTAATGGGCTCATTTTGAAAAGATTGTGAGCAAGAAGAGACCATAAAATGAGGACCTGCCAGCCAAACTTTTCTGAGTTCAAAGACATTCTCCCACACACAAAGGCATTCTGCTCTAACATTCAGATGTCTGATTTCATATCTTGATCCTATACAGATTGTTTTGGACCCAGTTGAGGTTAACTTGGAAAAAGTCAACAAATCTGTGAAACAATTGCAATAAGGCAGTTGGGCACAGTTGGTGGGAAGGTCTTATTTGACCACAATGTACCTCAAAGAGCTTCTCTCTGGATAAGGTCCCCAGTGCATCTCTCTCTTTGATTAGTGATCCCCTACAATGTACTAGTCTTCAGTTAATAGTGGAAACTGTAGGATAGGTTTACCACCAGAAAGCAGACTGGAGAAATTCCTAGGATGCTATGCCAAGCACCAGGTTTTCTGAAAGCTGCAAAAGAATTTCCCCCTTTTGTCCTCCTTCAGTCTTTTGTCTATATGGCAATTTGTACTATGAAAGAATATTAGAGCTATACAATTATATTGTCTCATGAACAGGGAAGCTCAGACTCAGAAAGATGAATCACTTAGTCAATCGATGCACTATATAAAGAAACTACTACGTGCCAGGCAATGAGCTACATGCCAAAGATTCAAAGAAAGGGGAAAAAAATACAGTTCCTGTTTTCAAGAAGGTGTCATTGTGCTGGGGGAAGACAACACAAAAAGCTGAAAGAGGATAAGGGATGGAGGAAGGAGCAGGAGTGGTGGAATGAAGTTCAGAAGGATAAGGGCCATCCTCCTTCAGTGGAGGATATAGGAAGAGCTTATTCTTTCCTGCACTTATAAATGTGTATTGCCTTGTTGCTTTCCCTATAGATGATGAGATATGTTTTAAACCCTTACCTTCTGTCTTAGTATCAATTCTAAGACAGAAAAGCAGCAAGGGCTAGTCAATATCTAGACCCATGAACCAGGATGAAGTATGGAAATTAAGTCAATTGCAAAAAGACGAGCCATTTGACCAGTTTTGGTTGGTAGAGAAAGTGGGAATTTATAAAGTTTGTGATAACCTGTATTTTTGGATTTTTCAGGCAGAGATGCAACAGGCAAGGAGATAGAAAACAAATCCACTACCTTAGAAATTCTGCCTCATGGGGGCAGCTAGATGGCTCAGTATTTCGAGAGGCAGGAGGTCCTGGGTTTCAATTTGGCCTCAGAAACTTCCTCACTGTGTGACCCTGGGTAAGTCACTTAATTCCCATTGCCTAGCCTTTACTGCTAATCTGTCTTGGAATGGATACACAGTAGTGATTCTAAGACAGAAGATAAAGGTTTAAAAAAAAAAAGAAATCCTGCCTCATATCTACCCCTTTTAAGAATCTCCCCCACATATTTTATGATATAATCCTACCATACTAGTTTCCACTATATTCAGAGTTCATGTATTAGGACTATCATTGCTACCAAGTAATGTCCTAGTTCTAAGATAAGAATCTCATATTTATACCTAAGGTTTACACCCTAAGGTTTATGAAGCATCTTCCTCAAAATAACCTTTTTCAATCTGCCCCCATAGAACAAGAGATACCAATCATCCTTAGCCAGGAGTACCCTGAAGATTCCTGCAATACTTCCACCACCACCAAAAAGAGAAAACTAAGAATAGGGAGTATTAACTAATGAGACCTAGAACCACAATATTAAAATGGGATTTAACAGACAGATGAGAGGCAAAGGAATCAGAATCAAACATTCAGTAGGCACTTTGAGTGATTTATCTGGATGCTTTCTGACTTGTTGCATAGAACTCTTCACTCTGCCCCCCATTCCAGAATCACATGCAGCCTCACAAGGCATCTACTCTCAGTCAAATAAACAGAATGGAATATAGAACTAGAACATTAGAACTGGAAAGAACCGTAAAGAGCTCACTTCTCTCATTTTATAGCTGAAGGAACAGAGACCCACAGAAAGGAATTTACTCAAGATTACATAGGAACTAGGTACCAAAATGAAGATTTGAACCCCAGGTCTTTGAAGGATGGAAGAATGGCAAAAGAAGAAATTTTATCAATAATTGTAATTTTTAAATAATAGGAACTAGAATTGATATAGTGCTTTGTGAAACAGTTTACATATTTCATTTGATCCTCACAACAATTCTGTGAGATAGGTACCATTATTATCTACATTTTATAGATAAGGAAATTGAGACTGAGAAAGTGTCAGTTGTCAAAGTGCTTGACCAATGTCACACAGCTAATGAGTGTTTGAGGCTGTGTTCGAGTCTTCTTGAGTCCAAAATACTCTATCCACTTCCTAGAAAATGAAAGAGAATTGACTGATAAGGGAAAGATTTCAAAGACGAATTTTGCCTATCTCACAACGGTATTCACACTATGGGATGTATGGGGTGCTCAGGGAGGGGTAGTATCTCTGGTATGAAGGGCTTGTCGTGCCCTCCTAGGGCAGCTCTCCAGCCTCTGACCCCCACCTGACACCCAGCTCTCACTTGTGGCTCCCAGTAGCTGCTAGCATGCGGCAGCGGCCACACCCCGGGCAACAGCTTTGACAGGCCGGCTAAACCTTGTGAGGGTAGCCATCGGGTCGTCGACCCCTGGTGAACCAGGGCTTTGCTCACCCAGCATGTGAAGACTGCTTCGGCCGGACAGGTGGAAGAAACCAATAAGAAGGTTCAACAGCTGAGATGGCGACGCAGCAAAGCACTGTGGAGTGCTTAGGGCGTGTTGGAGCACAAAAGACAACACGGCCATCCAATGCAGCTGAGGAATTCTCCAGGTGTAACGACTTTTCGTGCCACTAGACCCAGGCTTCCAACGCCGAGAGAGGGGGACTGTCTCTGTGCATCGACTTTTCCACTTAAATCTTCATGCACAAGTGTCTGTGTACACAAAAATGCACAAAGACAATCGTCATCCTCGGTTCGAGAGACAACCAACATCATTCACACTATAGCCTGAATGTTCTTCTCTGTATGAAAGTCATTTGTTGTTGTTGTTGTTCAGTCTTTTCAGTTATATCTGACTCTTCATGACCCCATTTGGGAGTTTCTTGGCAAAGATCCTGGAGTAGTTTGCCATTTTCTTCTCTAGTTCATTTTACAGATAAGTAAATTGAGGCAAATAGACTTAAGCAACTTGCCTATGGTCACACAGTTAATATCTGAAGCTGAATTTGATCTCAGGAATATGAATCTTCCTGACTTCAGGTCCAGTCTTCTATTTACTATGCCACTTAGCTGTGCATTTAGCTCAAATACCACAGGTGGCCCACACTTCATATAGGATAAATGTGTTATTCTTGGAAGTAGGAGGTCTGCCTAGAGAGACTGCACATGCTGAGCAAGAATTGTAGATGGAAGGGGGCAACTGGGTAGCTCAGTAGATTGAGAGACAGACCTAGAGATGGGAGGTCCTAGGTTCAAATCTGGCCTCAGACACTTACCACCTGTGTGACCTTGGGCAAGTCACCATTGCCTACCCTTACCACTCTTTTGCCTTGAAACCAATAAACAGTATTGATTCCAAGACAGAAGGTAAGAGTTTAAAAAAAAATAGAATTGTAGATGGAGACAGAGAAGTCCTTCCCCCTCAGGAGACATGAGGATTAAGTCAAGAGGGGTCATGCAGGCTACAAATAATTCTATGGCATGTAAGGAGCTGTAATGAAACAGTCCTTCTGGCATTCAAGAAGAAAAGAATGTATGAAAATTAGTCTCATAACTTCTCTTTGACCTCCAGAAACACTTTCTTTCTTTCCTCCTCTTCCTGCTCCTCCTTACTCCTCCTCCTCTTCCTTCTTTTTCTTCTTCTTCTTCTCCTTCTTCTTCCTCTTCTTCTCCTCCTCCTCTTCCTGCTCCTCCTCCTCCTCCTCCTCCTCCTCCTCGTTCTTCATTTTAGAAGAAGCCTGATACTGAAATAGAAATGGCCATGGAGTCAAAAGTAATTATTATTTTGCAGTGGATCCCTTGTTGTATTTCTTCCCTTCTGTTTTTACTTGACACAGGAGTTAAAACTTTGTTAGGAGTCTATGAACATTTCAGGAGAATCTGTGGGGAAAAGATGAGAGAACTGACAAGAGCAGAAACAAAGATCCATTATTTATTGTTTGTCTCAAGAGAGCAAAACTAGCTTTCAAGGCTCTCTTCCAACAAGGTGTCTCATCTACATATATCCAGATCACACAAAGCTCCTGGAGAAAAGCCTTCTTCATGATCCTCTGATGATCACTATCCATTATGGGAATGCCAACAGTGTTTAATAGTCAATAAAGAGGCCCACAGAGAATCAAATCCAAGACAGATTCTCTATTTTGGAGAGGTACCCAGGCCAGTTGATTTTCATTCCCTTCCCCATAGTGCTTCCGGCTTTCCAAAATTTATAACTATGTCATAGGTTGTGTACCTTCATCCCCCATTCCTTTTCCATGTATCCTTTATGTATTATCTTCTCCTATTAGAATAAGGGGTAGTAATTACCCTCAAATGCTTGTATTTGGACCCCCAGAGCTTAGCCCAGTGTCTGGTGGGTAGTAAGCACTTATAAACATTAGTTGCCTCATAACTTTCCTTGTGGATGATGAGGTTTGGGTTAGATGTTTTTTTAACTCTTACTTTCTGTCTAGTCTTGGTTCTTAGATGGTGTAACAGTTAAATTAGTTTCTCTACTAAAAGTATTATATTTTTAGAGGTTTGTTAAGATTATTAGAAATCAAGGATACAAAATAATAAACCATTCGCCCATGACTGAAAGCCAAATTCAGAACCCCCGCAGCACTTAGTCTATTCACTACATCCTTGCAATCTCCGAGTACAAGAAGAGACCAAAGTAGGCAGAGTCCCTTAAGCAATAATTTGTGATCTTGCATTTGGGTGAGGACTCAGGTGAAATTATAGGAAATTCTGGGAACTGACAAGGACTTCTGGGGATTGAAGTCTGGGGTTCAAATCTCCATTTTTACATTCCCCTGTTTGATTGTTATTGGGAAAAGTTTCCCCAAAAAGGATCATGAAAACAATAATCAACTTAAAGATTACAATAATTTGAAGATAAGAGGAAAAAAGAACAAACCAATAATTGCTAGACACATTGACAAAATGTTCTTGAATCAGGGCCCAATTAAAATGATCTAAGCAAGTAAGCATTTACCCAGTCAGTAGCCAGGACTACAGAAAGTTTGCCACACTATGAAAGACAGAAAAGGAACTAGATAATAGGAGCCAAGTTAGGAGCCAAGTTTGGGATATTCGTCTGTAAGTATTTTCCCAAAGAGTGTGTATACAAGAAAGGTCTACATCTTAACGTATGTTAAGCATCGCAACCTTGAGTCTTCACAATAGATTCAAGCCCTTTGTATTGGCTTAGAAGTACATCAGTCATTTCTGGATTGGTTTCTTTGGACCTGTGCAATGGCTCTTTTGTATATCTTGTCCTGGAATCAGACAGAATCATTAAGCAAAATCCCATAATTTTTTTAAACAATTAGTGGCATCATTTTTATAGTCTCAAGCTTTTGGGGCATGGATTGACACTATAGCAAATGTATTTTAAACTTACATTCCTGCAAAATCAAAAAGTTAAAGAAAATCTTAATACTGGTGACATGTGCTTCAAATATGAAAAGGAGAAAAAAAATGAAAAACTGAAATAGTATATTGCACATGTAAGAAAAATATAATAAAAAAGTTTTAAAAATAAAAATATAGCTTATAATCATTGACACACTGTGTCAGCTAAGAAAATATAGAATACAAGGCTTTCTCACCAAAAATGAGATCCATTTCCTCTTAATATCTGGCCATGATCCACTGTGAGTACAAAGAAATTAATTTCACAAGGTAACATTTTTTTGTTTTATAAAGAAGAGTGGTACAAATATGTAGGTATCAATATCCCCAAAATTCTCAATAGCCCAGTTAATTACAATAGCCAACAAACACACTATTGTTTTTTTTTACATGAGTTTCTGTATGGCATTTTTAAAAGCCTATGAACTGATGGATATTTCTCACAATTTTTTACAAATGTAGCAAATCTTTCAACCTAAGTAAATTCATTTTTAAACAAAGTGAAACTTATTTTGGGTTTTGAACATCATCAAGAATTCTAGATCATTCTGGGGGAAGTAAAGTGAGCTGAAGAGTTATAAATGAGAGATGTTCCTCTTTTGGGGAGCCTTCCAGGGGTACTATATGCCCTGGGATTAATTTACCAGCTTCCGTTCACATTTTTCTAAATGTGGGAGGTGGAGGTTATAATTGTATTTCACTTCAGCTACTAAAATGGACCTTACCTCCTGTTAGGGGCAGGCAACATGACCAGAGTTTGTTAAGAAAAATTCTAAAAATCATGTCTAAGACCCCTTAAAATCAATTTGAGATATTTAGCTCATTAAAATTTCCAAAGGTTGTTAAACAATTGTAGCAATTTTATGATGGAGTTCATCTATCCTCTATGTGACAATTTACAAAGTCAAAAATAGAAAAACTGTTTTTATATGGGCTTACTCAATAATATTTGTTCAGCACAGTTATAGGGGAAAAGCAACAGAATTTAACAGTAGTTAAAACCCAGTACATTAAAATTATTCAGTGTAACAGAATAGTATTGAATGTAGTAATATAGTAACTTAAACCAAGAAGATTAAATCTTAAACAAAACAATCAGTAAAATGCAATAAAATACAGAGATTTTTATAAAACATTGGAGTCTGAAATGCCTTAAAAATATAACCTCTAATTTCTTTAAAGTTCCTTGGGGGGTTTTTGTTTGTTTTTGTTTTATTTAATTATCCATTTAGATGCCTATTATCAGAAGGCAGAAGAGTAGTAATGGCTAGGCAATGGGGGTTAAGTGAGCTGCCCAGGGCCACACACCTGGAAAGTGTCTGGTGCCACATTTTAACCCAGGACCTACCATCTCTAGGCCTGGCTCTCAATTCACTAAGCCACTGAGCTGCCTCCCTATAGTGAGGGTGGGTTTTTGGAATCTCAAATTTGGCTAAAGAGTTACAGGGAGTTGAATTTTTCCCCTGAATCTCAGGTGAGAGAAATGAAAGTATCAGTATACTCAAAAGATATCCTCTTAAAGCAGTCATGCTTGTAACTTCCTATTTGGAAAAGTCTCTTCCTTCTCCTCTTTCTCCCCACCTTTGATCCCCTGACCCTTGCCCCATGGAGGCTAATCATAGCCTAAGGAAAAGCACCCCCATTTTACCAGTTGGTGGAAGTGAGTTCTGGGCCTGGAGCAATGAGAGATCTGCTCTGAGGCCAGAGTTGTAGGTGGGGTGGGGCAGGAACAGGAGAGTGGATCTGGGTCAAACAGGTCTGGATTGCAGGGCTGGGACCAGGTGAGCGATATTGAATCAAGAAGGTCCGAAGCAGATGGCTGGAACAAGCTAAATCAGCAATAGTTTTGAAAGGGTAAAAATCCTTGGCCAGAGAAACGTGGTTTAAAAAAAATAATTATCTAGGCTATATTTTTTTTTTTAATTGAGAGTTTTTAATCTCGTCCCTTCATGGTCGCTATTAACTATAATAGTTAAATTAGTTTCTCTACAAAAAGTATTATATTTTAGAGGTTTATTAAGATTATTAGAATTCAAGGATACAAAATAATAAACCATTCGCCCATGACTGAAAGCCAAATTCAGAACCCTCCCGCACTTAGTCTATTCACTGACATCCTTGCAATCTCCGAGTATAGGAAGAGACCAAAGTAGGCGGAGAGTCCTTTAAATAATAGTTTGTGATCTCACATTCAGGTGAGGACTCAGATGAGATTATAGGGAATTCTGGGAACTGCCAAGGACTTCTGGGGATTGAAATCTGGGGTTCAAATCTTCATTTTTACAATGGAAGAACAGCAAGAGCTAGGCAATTGGGGTTAAGTGACTTGCCCAGGGTCACACAATTAGGAAGTACCTGAGGCCAAATCAGAATTCAGGTTCTCCTGACATCAGGCCTGATGCTCTGTAAACCTTAAAATTTCTTAGACGTATGAATGTTGGAAATTTCCCCATTGGGAAATTTCATACTTGAAAAAAATCTCCTACTGATAGTAAGAACTCTTTTGGAATATGAAACTCCTTGGCATGGAAGGATCCTTCTCCTCCCCACTTAAGACTACTTTAGGACAGAAACCTTTTGCTAAACAATGGAAAGGGCTTTGACCATGCTTAAGCATAGAACAGGAAGTTCTTTGAGTCATGATTGATTTTAGAATTGATACAATAGAGATACTTGGAATGACAGAACCAGGTCTTGGAAACTACAGTCTCCACCCTACTCAGTCTAACAGGATTTAGGAAGGGCTGCAGGAAAGATCAAGATTTAATTATTTGAGAATATGACCTTCAACAGACATGTGCAAAGGAGGCAGACGTCTGGGCAGTCCTGGGTTAAGCTAGAGCCACCATTGGCAGAGGGGAGAGATCAACAGTGATTGGTAGATGTGAGAACTAAGGGGAGGGAACTTAGATTTTTGGCTTAAAGATAGTGGAGTTTGAGGACTGAGGGGTGGATGCTCTGAAGCAGGTCTGAGAGGAGAAAGGTCCTGGAGGGAGAGCTCCTGGAGAGGTCTTGAAGGAGGCAGTGGAAGGAGAACTCAGGAGGAGTCAGGAGGAGAATTCTCTGGAAACATTTCTTGAAAGGAGGCTCTCTTGAAGGTGGAGCCTGAGGTTGGCATGAGAAAGCCTTACCTAGAGAGATCTTGGGTGAGTGATAAAATCAACTGACTGATTTATCTCTTAGGACTGAGGTCTAGGCCTTATTGGCTTGAGGCCCTTCATTCTTATTCCTTTCTTACTTTCTCTCTTTTTCTATTGATTAATCAGTGTATTATAAATTAAATTTCTCTATAAAACCCAGTTGGCTTGGGCATATTCATAAATTGGGAATATATTCCCTGGCGACCATCTTATATTTATATAAACCCAAGACACAGTAGAAAACATATTTCAGTAGTCATAATTGTTATATATTTCCCTTGCTCCCAAACATTTTAATTATCACATTTTATGGCTCCCACTCTCTTATCTACAACTATTTAAAGCTCAAAACTATTTTAAATCTAACAGTTTATGGCTGACCACAAATTTGGTGAGAAAACCCTCAAAATATTTCTGTGAAATCTCTTTGCTTTATTTTTTTTTTTGCTTTATTACTTGCATATCAGTCAGTTTTGTTTTCTTTTTTTTTAACTTGACTTCAAATTTACAGCTGCAAGAACGGGTGAGTAAAAAACCTTTTTTCTCCTTAAATTAAGCTGTTTTAGATCTTAGCAACAGGGCCCTAAGGTCCTGGCTAGCAATTGCCTAAATTAAGACTAGAAAAACCTGGGAAAACTTCTTTGGCCTTGTCCTGCTTTCCACGTTTTTTACTTTAGAAATATGGAGTCACAGACAGTTCAGAACTTAGTTAACAACTGAAGTTTCGGTAAATACTTTGTTCTTTTCTTAATACAAACATTGGTCTGCAACTTACTTAGCAACTGGCTCAGCAGCCCCATGACCAATCTTATAAATACAGAATTCCTTGTCTCTCTGAAAGGGCTCATCTCATGGAACTTATGGCAAAAACTAATCAATATACTACTTTCCCTTCAGCTTTTGATTATTGTATTTTAATATTGTATTTCCTTAAAGAACTCAATTCTCAGTCAAACCAACCAATTGCTTCCCCTGCCCCCTTAGTCTCAGAAAACTCTAATTCTAATCAATCAACTCTAAGTCCATACCCCACCCAGGCTTCCAACACAACACAATCAACTTTAAGTACACACCCTACCTCTGAATTATCTGGCACAATGGGATTATAACAAACCCCTCCTTTTAATGTGCCCAACCCTTCTATGTCTCAGACTTACCCAATTGAAAATGGAGCAAGATGCCTAGAAACAGGAGTACCAAATAATTCAGATAGCTTATTTCCTTTAAGGGAAGTAACCACTTTTAATAAAAATGGAAATTTAATATCTGTAAGGCATCATACACCTTTTAGCCCTGATGATTTAAAAAAATTGAAGGAAGAAATGCCATCATTTGAGGATGAACCAATAATAATTATAAAAAAAATTAGAGAACATATTCAGAACTTTTGACCCCACTTGGTTGGATGTTGAGAATATATTAGATGAATTATTAACAAAGAGAGAGAAAAATAATATTGTCTCTCTGGCTAATAAAAAACAAGGTAGAAGAGGACATTATTGGCCAACTGAAGATCCACATTGGAACCCCAATGTTGAATTAGATTACACAAAACTAAACCAGGCCAGAGAAGCATTATTGACAGCCATGAGAGCTTGCTCTGATAGACCTGAAAAATGGTCAAAAATTTGAAAAAACCCAACAACATATTGATGAAACACCCTCCCAGTTTATGGACAGACTTATTGACGTAGGGAATACATATATGGACCTTGATTTGTCCAGAGAAAGAGACATTAAACAACTACATAGATGATTTGTTAAGAATTGTTGTTCAGTGGTAAAGGACTACTTTAAAACTAGCTGCCCTAATTGGGACTCTATGGACCTAGATGAACTAAGGAGAGTAGCAACCTATGTTTATAAAGGTCGTGTAAAAAGACCTGAGGAAGATGATACATCAGTGGAAGATTTAAAGAAAGAAATTGAAATGTTAAAGAGACAATTGAAAAATAAGGGAGAGACTATAGCCCCTTTACGGGAATTCACAAATAAATCAGTAACTTGCCACTTCTGTGAAAAGGGCCACAAAATGATGGAATGTAGAACCTTTCTTAAGATAATTGGAAGGAATACACAGTTTAATAATAGCTTTAGAAATAATAACTATAGAAATGATGATAATGGTCATAGAAACCAGAATTCTAGAGATTCTAGAAATTATAATAATGACCATGGAAATAACGATAATGAATATAGAAATAAGAACTTTAGAAACCAGAATTATAGAAATAGGAATTGGGAAAATAATGACAATGCTCCAAATGAAGAAAATGTTAATACTCAACAACAATATATGAGAAATGGTGTTCGTCCAAAAAATACTCGAGGTGCAAATGCCCCTCAGGGGGGTGCCCTTCAGGGGGGCACTTTTCAGGGGGGTGCCCAAGGAATATCCCAAAAACAATGAAGGTGTCGGGGGGGGGGGGGGGGCTGGGGCACAGGAACCAGAGAATACAACCTTTGATTTCCCGGACCCTGATGTCCTACGTGATTATTCACTGCCCTTAGATCCTGTACGAATCTATAGAGGTGCTTGCCATCGGGCCCTCTTTTTGGTTTTTTAATTGGCAGGATGGGCGTGTTGTATTCAGATTTGCAAGGGATTATTATTCCCTGTTCTATTAATGAGTTAATAACTGGTGTAATACCCCCAATTGCCTCCTTTGAGAGGGGATACTGAGGGATAGAAGGAGGTGGGCTAGATTTTTATCTGCACAGGAACAGCAGATTTTAGTATGCCTACATCGGAAGAAGATGTGGCCCAAAGAGACTCCGGTATATCTTTAGGTATTTCAAAAGTGGAAGGCTCTTTTGCCTCCTGGTTTTCCGAGAGAAGTACAGGGAGTAAATTTAAAGATTCCTCTGGTACTTCCAATGATAAAGAACCATCTGGTGAACAAGTTATTGTGGCTCTGAGTTTGCATAGAAGGTCTCTCCCCAGCAAATTTAAAGGGGAGTCAGGCATCAAAAGAAAGGAATGTTGTATCTCTAGGGGTCCTACAGACACCATTCTAGAGGCAAGTTTATCAACTCTTTGGGGTATTCCTGATACTCCCATTACACTTTGTGAATCAACGGAATAATAATTTAAATCTGGTACATTCTTCAATACAGACCTGGTAGCTCCAGTGTCTAATAGGCAATCATAATAAGTGTTACCCACCTTCAAGGTAACATGGGGTTCATTAGTATGGGGAGGGCAGTGGATAGGGACAATGGGTAGTAGGACATCAGGGTCTGGAAAATCAAAGGTTGTATTCTCTGGTTCTTGTGCCCCAGCCCCCCCCCCCAGACACCTTCATTGTGTTTGGGATATTCCACTGTGCTACCCAGCTGCCCCACTGATGAGGTTTTCTAGACTTTCCTGATTGCAGACCACATTTCTTGTTACATGAATCCCTAAGAAATTTCAAGTTCTCTTCAATGAGATCCACAGTCATTCAAAAATCAATCAAGTAATCAAAGAACAAAGGGGAAAGTGGAAGAAGATACATACTACCCAGATGATGATGTTGGATGTACTTTCCATGGAAGCTATCCATCAGTATGAATGTGTATATGTAGGGATAAATGGCAATATATTTAAAATACATATAATACATATGAATGTGCATGCATGTGACAATATATGCCAACATATTTATTTGTGCATATATGCACATGAATTCTGCAAATGTTCCCATGTACATGTATGGGGGGGGGTGTATCCCCAAAGGACTACTTCACCCTTCAGGTATCTAGGAGTGATCCAGAAGCATTGTATGGGGGATTTTCATTCTCTTGTTCATGATTCCCCACCTGTGTGTGTTCTCTCCTCATTGGTGATCAGTTATGTTAATCTGGCCAACCAAATTTAATTAGCTTTTGTTACTTTTTAAAATCCCAAACTGGTCCCTAAAACCAAAACCCTATCTTTTATATAATTATTTTTCAAACCCTTACCTTCTGTCTTAGAATCACTATTGTGTATTGACTCCAAGGCAGAGGAGCAGGAAGAGCTAGACAATGGAGGTTAGGTGTCTTGCCAAGGGCACATAGCTAGAAGTGTCTGAGGTCAGATTTGAACCCCGGACCTCCTATCTCTACCACTGAGCCACCTATCTGCCCCTAGCCCTCTCTTTTAAACATCAAAATTCTCACAATTAGCACAAGTAATAGAATCTCATGATCTCATAAGGATCCAAATTAAATATAATTTATAATGGCATAGAAAGGTATAAATCAAATGTAAGAAGTCAGTGGAATATTACCAAAATGGATCATCTACTTAAAGTGGAATAAAAGCTTTCATCTTATGAGTTGTACATGAGATAGAGAACAATGTAGTGGAAAGAGGACTGGGTTCAAATCCTGTCTCCAAAATCCTAGTTGTGTGAAGCTAGGCTCAAGTCAGTGAGCCACTCTGAACTTCAGTTTCCTCATTCTGAAAAATGGAGATAATAATGTCAATATTAACTACCTCGTGGAATTATGAGGCATACAAAGCACTCTGCCAACCTGAAAGTGCTATATAAATTCAGTTAGTATTATATGTCTGAAAAAAGTATGGGCCCATCATGAAAGATGGGCAGTTTCTAAACAGCCCTAGCACTCTTCCCATGTCCACAAAGAAAATTCCTGGATAAAGCCCTCTAATTCACTGAAGAAACACTTTTTGGATTACTTATATTATCAACAAGTATTATACAAATTGGAGGGATTTTAATAAGCCCTGATGGAAGTAGTAGCCACAATAATGAAGGAAACAATCATTCATTAAGTACCTGCTGTGTACCAGTCATTGTACTTTACAAATATTAATTAATTTGATCCTCATAACAATCCTGGGTAAAAGATGCTATGATTACCTCCATTTTAAAGTTGAGGAAACTGAGGCAGACAAAGTTTAAGTGAATTGTCCAGAGGTGTACAGTTAATAAATGTGTGAAATCAAATTTGAATTTAGGGCTTCCTGAATCCAGTCCCAGTCTGCCACACTTCCTAGATGCCTCCTCTTTAGTCTCAAAGATACATCATTTGACTATAACAGTCATCCAAACAATATGTAATTTTTCCCCTAAAACATTAAAAATATCTAGTCTAACTGGCAATACATGTTCACTTAAGGATAATAAATTCAAAGCTGGGAGGGATAATTTAGTCCCTGTCTCCTGAATTTATAGATCCAGAAACTGAAGTCTGGATTGGGAAAGCATTTTCTCCAAATCATGCAGGTAGAAAATAACAGAGGGAGAGAGTTCAAGCAAGATTCTCTGCTTTCAATCTGTTATTCTTTCCACTGTAGCATAAGGTCTTGCTGGGAGCTCTGCTGAACCCCATCCAAGAGAATCTTCCAAGATGAGCAGATACCCCTCTCAAATAACTCTTTCTTTTTGTCAGTTACGAGGAAAAAGGACTAAAGTTGGAAGCCAAGCGTGAGCAGCTCAGAGGTGACTCCAGGCAAATTGTTTTTGTCCAAGATTTTTAGAAATCCTGACAATTTGAGAAAAATAGGTCATGTCAGAAACCTTGAGGCAAATGCACCATCTGCTGGCCATATGCAGCCTTTGCAATTTTCCTGAAGCTTGGCTGCCCCAACTGGTCTGGGAAAATCTGAGACCAAGTAAACATCTTAGATTTGCAGAGTTCTCCCTTTGACCATGAAAAGAAAATGAATGTTCCTTAAAGGGAACACTAAAGGAAGTAGATGAAGACCAATCCTGAAAAAAAAGTCGAGATCCAAGAAAGTACCATGAATAATATGTGTCCTTACATGGAGCAGAATGTTTGTAAATGTATAACGATATTAATATCACAATATAGAATTGATTAGTATTAATAGTAACTCTGGCTCTCCAGGAAAAAGGTTCACAAGACACTTGAAGAGTTAGTCTGCATCCTTAACACTTCCTCCAGCACTTTCTCAAGCCTAGACAATCAAGGAAATAAAAGACCAAGCCCTGACTTGGAGGGTTTGCCAATTTCAGAGGTGTCAGTGGCTCACACTGAAAATTGAACAGTCTGCTCTCCTCCACTGCCTGACTTAGCTATTGTTTCCTCATTTATGTGCAATGCCCAGGATCACCCCTACTCACATGTGAATCTCTCCAGAAAACTTCCAGGCACTCTATAAGACCTCATCTGCTCAAAAAACATACCTCATCAGACCCAAATGAAGGATTTACTTTTATTAGTGAGCAAAAAAACCCCAGAAAAACAAACAAACAAAAAAAATGATACAATTCAAAGTAAAGGCATTTAATAAAACAGCACACTAAGGAAAGGAATAATAGAAAATCTCCTCCTAGAATCTGAGGGACAGTTCTACAATTATAAATACTATCAGTGGGAAGAATAGACACATCCAGGGAACATGTGTAGATGGGCGCATATATATACTGAATGTTTGTGACAAGGATACACATAGAGAGGCACACACATGTAGGAAGGGATATTTTAATAGCAATCATATGGTCAGAGAGTACATATTTCCATGTCTCCAATACTAGTTTGTTTGGGTTTTTTTTAATGTCATCCCATTTCCCATGGAGCCTATTTTCTTTAAAAAAAAAATTAAGCCCTTACTTTCTGTCTTAGACTCAATTGTAAGTATTGGTTCTAAAGCAGAATAATAGGAAGGGCTAGGAAATGGGGTTTAAGTAACTTGCTAGGAAGTGTCTGGGGCCAGATTTGAACCCCAGAACATCCAGCCTTGACTCTCTAACCACTGAGTCAACTAGCTACACCTGAGCCTATTTCCTTCTGTTCTCATGTACTCTTTGCCAGGCTTATAATTTCTGCAAATAGATATAGCATATCAACTTTGCTGGATATTATCCCTGCTCATGCTAAGTGGCTGCTATCTGATGGTACCTTGTTGGTCCCATGGCAGCATCAAGAAATGACTCAATTCAGAGCAAGGTTGTGGTAGTTGTTTTTATTTCTAGCTTTTGCAATGAGCTAACGTCCTGATTTAAGGTACTGCATCTTCCATATATGAGGAAGAAGTTTGGATGTTGCTTTATTAGCTTAAATTCCAGAAAAGCTCCAATTCTTAGAAAATCAGGGCTCTCCCATAAAAAAATAACTAATCTTTTTTTTGGGGGGGGAGACATTTTTTAATCCCTTAAGGAGAGTTTGTCAGTCCTTGTAATTTAATAATGATACGCCTTTTCTCTTTAGAAGTGTGAAGATTGGATTTAGCTATCTCCAAATTGTAACAATGAAGATACTTGGCTCTTCCTTGATTGTGAAGATTAAATTGTAATCCCCTGATAGTAACAATGAAGGTATTTAGCTCTTCCTTTATTGGGAAGACTGATTTGTAATCCACAATCTATTTTTAGATTTTAATCCCCAAAAAAGTGGTAACTCAGTATTTGAAGTAGATCTACCCATTTTAACTACAAAAAGGTGTTAACTAACTACAAAAGATATAACTAACCACAAAAAGGTGTGAACAACCATTTCATGCATGGAGTGGGAGGTCTGTGACCCACATGTGAATGAGTTGGGCAGTCCTGAAGAGGAGTATAAGCTGTGATTGGTAGACATGAAATTTAGAGGAGGTGACACAAGAGAAAAAGATCTTTAAATAGAGGACCACAAGATAGATAGAAGATAGACCTCTGACTCGGAGTTGGACTAGAGAATCAGTCTCTAGAGCTTAGAGGGAAGAAGAATCACTTGGAGGAGAGACTGGAAGATGGACACTCAGACTTAGCTGTGGAACTGGACCCCTGGAGGAGCTTGTACAGGAGACCTCAGACTGCTTTCTTTTTAGATGGTCACCATTGGTGAGTGAAAGGCTGACTTAGTGACCCTGCCTTTCTGGAGGTGTAAGCCTCCAAGAAAGATCCATAGTCTTGAGACTCTTTTCCCCGATTAGAGCCTTAGAATTTCTACCTGGCTCAGAGGAAGTGGGAGTTTTCTCCCTCCCCCCTCTCTCATTCATTAATAATCTTCTCTCTATTGTAAATAAACTGTCATAAATTCCATTTTACTTCAGTAATTAATTTGGGATTTAGTAATTAAATCCCTGGCGACCACCAATTTAAATATTAAGTCCAACCAAAATTAAATTTAACAGAAGGATGAGTCCTTGCCCCAAAGGTCCCATTCAGATCTTTGTTTATGATTCTATCATCTACTACTCTATGAACACATTGTTTAATTGGTGCCCTACTAACCTCCATTTCCTTTTTTACCTAAGGTCAAAATCCATACCTCTGAACAAAGCTTCTTTATGTGTAAAGGGTACAAAGTTCTTGTAACTCCTTGTTTAATGTTTGATTGCCAATTGGCACCCATTGTTTTAGAGATTTCCCTTCCAAGGGTTGCCTGAGTCTAAGACAAACTCATTGCTACCCACCCCTGCCATATTCTCAAATTCATGGTTCTTTGGGTCTTCCACGAAAATGAGCCAGAGGAAGAAAGAAAGAGGAATAAAACCTCTAATAGCTTGAAGTAATCACTCTTCATCTCAATAAACACAACCCTCTATTCCAAACTCATGCTTTAATTAGATATAGAACACAAACTTTTCCAACCTGTAAGCTTTGTCCTACATATACTATGTATAAGTAACTTCCACTTGGGTGAACTGAATTTGGGAGGGCACATCCAAGAGAAGAAAACTTTAGAAGTTTTTAAAAATTTATATATCCTGTACTATACATATTTTTAAAATCCTTACCTAGGGGGCATCTAGGTAGGTCAGTATATTGAGAATCAGTCCTAAAGGCAGGAAGTCCTGGGTTCAAATCTGACCTCAAACTCTTCCTAGTTGTGTGACCCTTAACAAGTCATATAATCCCAATTGCTTAACCTTTGCCATTTTTCTGCCTTGGAACCAATAGGCAATATTGATTAGCATCAATATTATGTATTGGTTTATTGGCTTATTGATTCTAATCAATACAGTGTATTGACTAATTGATTCTAACCTCCTGCCTCTAGGCCTGGCTCTCAATTCATTAAGCCACCTAGCTGTCTCCTACTGTACATTTTTGTGGTTGCTTTATGTTGTGAAAATACATGTGTTTATCTTACCATTAAAATGAAATCTTTATTTCAATGTTATTAATAAAGTTGTTAAATTTTGTTGTTGATGTTATTGCTGTTAGGAAATAACTGTATTATTGCATTGTTTGGGTTTTTTTTTTAAACCCTTACCTTCTGTCTTAGAGGCAAAAGAATGGTATGGGCAAAGCAATTGGGGTTAAGTGACTTGCCCAGAGTCACACAGTTAGGAACTGTCTGAGGTCAAATTTGAACCCAGGACCTCCTATCTATAGGCCTGGCTCTCAGTCCACTGAGTCACCTAGTGTCCCCCTATTGTAATGTTTCATTGCCTTTTTAAAGGCTTTAATTTAGCAGAATGAAATGTAAAACACAACAAAATGTTGATTTTTACCTATTTTATGAACTGCATCAGCTTTGATTAGGAAACTTAAGAAAGCAAAGTATAGTAAAGAATATACAGTAATGTTTTGTGTCATGTAGATCTACAAAATATTTCTGCCCATGTAATCTTATCATGGCAAATGTACCATTTATTAATGAAGAAGGGTTTTCCTTGTCATTTCATTTGTTTTACTATCTAATTAAATGTCTTTTGTTTGGGGTTATATTCTTTGACCAGCTGGTAAAAGCACATACACTAAGAGGGCTTCTGAGTTATGGTTTTGAGTAGGTGCTGGATATGGGCTTGAATATGGGCCAGCTCTCTGTAGTCCTGTGGTGAGAGGCTATACTAGGGGCTAAAGTGGCATAAGCCCTCCATGAAAGAGTCAAGCATAAACCTAGGAATCCCAAGAAGACTTTAACATTGAAAAAAATACTCTTTCTTACCTGATAAATAATTCCTGAAATTCATCATTAAGATGTCTTCATTTTTGCTTAAGGTTCTGGTCCCTGCTAAGAAACAAATATCTTGGAGAAATTTCATACTTTTAAGACTCTTAGTTGTTCACATTTAAGTCTGAACAAAAAAAGATGAAGCAAATTTTGTTAGGATGGAGCAGGGTAACAAAAGAAAACATTTTGCATAGCTTAAAATGCTATCTCAATGTTAGTTGTTGACTATTAACTACTACCACTGACTTCAAATTACTATGGCAATTAACTATAACTCCTAAATGCTTCCACTAACTAGCAGCAGTGCTACTATTAACCCTTAGCAACTATGACTAATTCCTAAAAACTTCTAATTACTATCATTATTAGCTACTGCTATTTAATATTTGTAATTAGTATTAGTAACTACACTACTACTACTACTACTACTATTACATATGTGAGGGAAATAGAGGAGCAGATAAATAAAAATTTTTTAAATAATACCAAGGTATTAAAAGGGGGTATAGGACAGGGAGCTATGGACACTGGGAACAAGTCTGGCCCATCTTTCAACTTTTCTAATGTTAACTAATGAAGTATTTCCAGTGAGTCAGTAATTGATTGATACTACCAACCTTATTTTTCTTGGTTTCCTCATCTGTAAAATAAACTAGAGAAGGAAATGGCAGACCACTCCAGTATCTTTTCCAAGAAAACCTCAAATGGGGTCATGAAGAGTTGGATACAACTGAAATGACTCAACAACCCTAACCTTTGCCTTTGCCTTCTAACCAGAGAGAAGGTAACCTTAGACATTTCCAGAATGCATCAAGGAAACCAAAAAGAGATGCAAGAAGATTACTCAGTAATTAAGTGTCTGAAAGAAGATGAATCATCCATCTTTACCCATAGTAAACAACCTCACTTTCCTCTTTCATGAGGGATTTTTAACAGACTATGTCTTCTCATTCAGTCATTTTCAGTGGTATTTGACTCTTTATGATCCCATTTGGGGTTTTCTTGGCAGAGATACTGGAGTGCTTTGCCATTTCCTTCTCCAGTTCATTTTCCAGATAAGGAAACTGAGGCAAACAGGGTTAAATGACTTGCCCAGTATCACCCAACTAGTTAATGTATGAGGCCAGATTTGAATTCAGGGAGATGAGTCTTCCTGATTCTATATCCAGCATTCTGTGCCAACTAGCTGTTCCTGCTTCATTCATACTTCATAATTCATTTATTTCTCATGTCATTATTTTCTTTCTATCCTTAAAGCCTAGCACAGTGTCTAACACAGAGAAGGTGCTTAATAAATGCTTGCTAATTGATTGACTTATAATTTATGAGTAAATAACGTAAATGGACTATAAGCACCTGGAAGCCAAGGACTTTATCATTTTGATCTATGTCCTCCTCGATACCTATACCTACTTACCAAGGTTACTGACCACACAATTCAAACTCATCACTGATCATTAACCCAGATAACTTCCTGACCATTCAGAATCTTTTTAACTACTTTGACTTCAATTTTTCCATCTGTTCCTGACTTCTGGAAACTTCTGGCTACTCCCTAATCCTTGATGTGACCATGTGCAACCCTGAGTGGGCTCAGGTTCCTTGATCTCAGCCACTGTGAAATATTCTTTGCCATTGCTTCCTGAGCATGTCAGTGACCTAGTTGGCCCCCCTAATGTACCAGTTTCAGAATACTTCCATATCTTTGGAAGGAGCAATAGAAGGTCTTCTTTCGTATAAAATACTCTGAACACTTCCTTTGAAGAGAGCTACTAGAGTGTGAAATGTCCATGGCAAGCCAACATACCTCCCTTCCTTTGGCAGCACAGACTTGGTTGGCTTTATCTGTCCCTGCTACAGACAGAATGTCTTGGACTAATATGCCTTCACGACTGCCAACCCCCCGAAGGGCAGACATTTATATTCTTCAGTCAAATTCTAATGATCCTCATTTTCATTCAGAGGTTAGTTAATCTCTTTGCCTATTGCCAGGGTGCCATGTTAACAGATTGCTAGATGGTCCAGAAACTTCTCTATGATGAAGCTTTCCAAGATCTATCAACTTGTACAAAATGTTGGAAAAGAAATACAAGAGTCCTTCATTCAAGAAACAAACAAAAAAGAGCCAAGTTTAATTGAAGCCTGTTCATTTTCTTTTTGGCAATCTCTTCTCTTTCTAATGCCAGGAGACAAATGAAAGGCAATGAAGCTAGAGTAGTCACACTTCAGAAAGTCTTGATGTCCTTTTCTTTGACCCCTAAGGTACCATGTATTCTTTTTTTTTTTTTAACTCTTATCCTCCATGTTGGAATCAATACTGAGTATTAGTTTTAAGGCAGAAGAGCGGTAAAGGCTAAGCAATGGGAGTTAAATGACTTGCCCAGGGTCATATAGCTAGGAAGTATCTGAGTCCAAATTTGAACCCAGGACTTCCCATTTCTAGGGCTGACTCTCAATCCATTGAGCCACCTAGCTGCCCCCAACACCAAGAATTCTTGTCAGTAAAGTCATGGCTTCTTCTGAGGCAACTTTAATCGTCCGCTTTTTTGAATACAGATAGAAAGAAGAAGTTTACTTGTTCTAGGAGCCTCCCAACAGTTGCTATTCAGTTGTTCAGTTGTGTTTGACTTTTTGTGTCCCTGTGAACCATACTGTCCATGAAGGGTTTTTTTGGCAGATACTCGTGTAGTTTGCCACTTCCTTCTCCAGTGAATTAAGGCAAGCAATATTTAGTGATGTGCCCAGGTTAAATAGCTAGTAAGTGTGTGAGGCTAGATTTGAGCTCAGGTCTTCCTAACTCCAAGTCCAGGGCTCTATCCACTGAGCAACCTAGCTGTGTTCTGATAGTAAATTATATCTAATTTTTGGGAAATCCAGTTAAAACTAAACAATGTAACATAACGGAAACAGTACAGAAATCAAAGGAAGTAACTTCTGATTCTTTTGCTGTACAATTTTGAACAAGGTATTTAATTCCTCATGCCTCATCTTCCTCAGCTATGAAATGGGTAAATAGTAACAATTTACATGTTTACACACCTTGCATATTTTATAACTTTCAAAGCACTTTCACATTCTATCTCACTTTAAGTCTCACAATAACTATTTGATGTAGGGATCATTATCCCCATTTTACAGATAATCTGAGGAGTTTAATAAGTTGCCCAAAGTCATGGTTGAGCTCAGCAAAGGGTTGCCACTCAAATCCAGGTATACCAACTTCCAGTTAGCCTTTTCTACTCTAGGTCCGAGTCTTTTACCTTGTTTGTATCAGAGATCCATTTGGCAGTCTGGTGAAGCCTATGAAATCCTTCTGAAAATAACATTTTTAAATGAATAAAATAAAATATATACATGAGAAAGGGGCAAGGGAACAAGCTTTTGTTAAGTATCTATGATGAATTTTCAAGCTTGTTCCAGGGCTGTTCATCCACCTTTGGTGTCTTCCTGTCACCCAGCTCTAACCTGTGACTCCAGGAAGCAGCCACACTCTGATAAACCACCTTGGCAGATGGACTAAACCAGGTTGAGGATAATTGACAGGCTTCAAATATATCAGGAACATAGTAAGGCGTCTATCCTAGGCATGTGAAGACATCCCCTGGGAGAAGAGGCAGATGAGAAAAGTTTGTTCCAACAACCCTGAAGGTGGGAGAAGGGGTCACTATGGAGCACTTAGAGCTTGATTAGGCACTGAAAAAGCCAACGTCATCCACTACATCCAGAGCCATTGCTAGTCATCTTGACTTTTATCTTGCATTTAGACTTGGATGACTGGAAGAATGAATGAGATTGATGACTTTGTGTAACTCTGCCTCATTCAAATCCAAATTATGCTCAAGTAAAAAGTTACCACCAGGGGGGCAGCTAGGTTGCTCAGAGAGCTAAGCCTAGAGATGGGATGTTCTTTCAAATCTGGCCTCAGACACTTCCTAGATGTGTAACCCTGAGCAAGTCACTTAACCCCAATTGTCTAGCCCTTAGCACTCTTCTGACTTGGAACCAATCAATTCTAAGACAAAAGATGAGGTTTAAAAAAAAGAATCACTGCTCAATGTATGATAATATCTGCTTTATTTAGGTCAGTGAGGGATATTGGGTTAGAAGAACTCAACTGAGATCCTACGCACTGGAGCTAAGTGATGAGAACTCTATCTACACTTAGCTGAGAAAGAGCAAATATTAAATGCCAGCTTTTGAGTCCTTTTGGAGCTGGAAAGAATTTCCCATCCTTTGCATGAATCATGCCATGGTATGTGAGAGTGAGAAGCAGATGGGAAGTGAGGCTCTGGGATGCTCTCATCTGCCTGTTAGAGATGGTCTTGGGTTTTCCCTTTCATCTTCCTCAGAGTTGTGGTATGTAGCCATGACTACAGCTACAGGCAGGTATAGAGAACTTATGGAGTGAGTCCATGTTTACCTGGCTGTCTTGCTTGGTACCCTGTTAGGCTCTTTCCTACTTGCTGGAACAAACTTTAAGAAGATTTGAGTAAGATTGATATGTCTGGCAATGCAGCCTTACAACCACAGGTAGAATTTGTTTTGTTTTGTTTTCCCCTGAAATGAAGCCTAATAGTCCAAATATGTGACCTTCCAGCATAGAGAGCATTGAATAGGGGGTCATAGTTCATAATAAAATTCTAGACAAACTCCAGAAAAGATTAGGAGTGTGAAGATTGGATTTGGCTATCCCCTGATTGTAACAATGAAGTTACTTAGCTCTTCCTTTATTGTGAAGATTAAATTGTAATCCCCTGAGAGCAAACACTGTTGGTAGCAGAGGATGATGGGAGAGAAGAATGGACTGAGAGGAGCTCCATGAAGAACTCTAGGATACTTGAATGTAGATCTCGAAGAGGCAGGAAGGATATTCTTTGCTGAAGATCTTACCAAGAGCCTACCCAAGATTCACCTGTAATTAGCCCTCTGGCTACTCCTGCAAAGTATTTCCACAACATTTTTCCTCTGAGAACATCTAATGAGAGTGTCAAGGCTCTTCAGACCCAAGAGAGTCGTGGACTCTGCCTGAGAGCCAGGTTCTCTACCCTTTGCCTTTTGCACCTGCTCCTACTATTCCTTAGCTCCTGTGGTATTAAATTAGGAGTGAGTAATAGTCGGAAGGGAAGGAAAAACTCTGGTTTGCTTGAAAACTGCCAGAGTAAGGGACCTTTCAGGGACACAGTTCAGGGACCCCAATTCATCATTCCAGCTCCCTGTCTTTCCTTATAGCCATTGCCCATTAAACCTTCTCACATGCAGTCAGATATTTTTCAAATGGTTTATTCTAAGATCTAAAGGAAGGTAGCTCATTGAGGCTACAGATCAGCTAACAGAGTGCTAATCAAGGCTCTTCCTCCTCTGATGGAGGGGTAGGGATGGGGGGAGGCTTATTCCCTTGACCTCCTCATTCCAGGGAATCTGGGAGTACCCCTTACTACACCTAGTAGGGGAGACTTTCCTTCATTTCCCCATCATCCTCTTATAACAGGGGATCCCCAATTTCCTGAGTAGCACCCCTTGACAGCACGACCCAGAAGAAATGAGTCAGTGAGAGAGCAGGAGTCATCCTATCAAGGCTCCTACCATTCAACACCATTGTCCTTCACTACAAGGTCCTTAAGACCATCAATTACCATTCTTAAAGTAACACCAGTGTCTAGTTCATTTATAATCCTTAGAAGACCAATGCCCAACCATAAAAGGTAAAAACAACTCCTGTGCTGTTCTTCAGGACTGAATCCTTCTTTGCCCATATGTGAATTTGCCCCAAACATAGACTGTTTGGATCTTATTCATAGCTATGAGACAGTTTGGTGTTACTTATTTATTTGTTGGTTGGTTGGCTTATTTATTTATTAAAACACTTACCTTCTATCTTAGAATTGAAACTAAGTACCACCTCCAAGGCACAAGAGTGGTAAAAGAGAGGCAGCTGGGATTAAGTGACTTCCCCAGGGTCACACAGCTAGGAAATGTCTGAGACCAGATCTGAACCTCTCTCAAGACCTGGCTATCTAACTGAGTCACCTAACTACTTCTAATATTATTTATTAATCATTTACTATGTGCCAAGCACTGGAGAATCAAAGTAAGGCAAAAACCAGTCTTTTCCTTCAAGGACC
The DNA here is from genome assembly GCF_027887165.1 of Monodelphis domestica. Classification (NCBI taxonomy): domain Eukaryota; kingdom Metazoa; phylum Chordata; class Mammalia; order Didelphimorphia; family Didelphidae; genus Monodelphis; species Monodelphis domestica. The sequence continues at coordinate 673,863,137 of NC_077227.1, forward strand.
TCACAAATAATATACAAACTACTCTGTACAAACAATATACAGACTGGATAAATTGAGGATAACCTCTAGGGCAATCCATTAAGATTAAGGACAACCAGGAAAGTTTTCTCATAGAAGATGGCATTTTAGTTGAGACTGGGGAAAAACTAAACAGGGAAACCAGGATGTAGAGATAAGGACAGAAAGCATTTCAGGCATGGGGAAAATCCAGTGAAGAAATCCAGAATCTAGAAACAAAGTGTATGAAACAGAAGGGAGACAAGCGTCATTGTGATACAGAATATGTGGAGGGGAGTAAGGTGTAAAAACCTGGAAAGGTAGGAGGGGGTGAAGTTATGAAGAGCATAAAACAACACAGACATGCTTCTCAGCATCCCAAAGGGGACCCCCATCTACTCCAATCCCTGCCTAGAATGATTCTAACATACTCAAAAAGTGATGACTTCCAAAGGCTCTATGAAAAATGCTGAATTGTGTATTTGACAAAGAGCTGGAAATGTTTGTTAACTTGTGTGGAGAGTATATCACCACTTTAAAGTTTTCTCCTTTTTGAAAGTATCTACCTTTTCCCTTCAATCCTGGAAAGAGCAAAAGCATTTCTAAAGTGTTCTAGGTACCATGCAAAGTGCTTTACAATTATTATCCCATTTGATCCTCACAACAACCCTGAGAGGTGGATGCTATTTTTATTCCCATTTTAGAGTTGAGGAAATTGAGATAAACAGAGGATAAGTGACTTGCCCAGGGTCACTCAGCTAGTAAGTATCAGCCACATTTGAACTTGGGACTTCCTAACTCCAGACATAGGACTCTATCCACTGTGCCACTTAGCTGACAATGGCAATAATAATAATGTTACCTTACATTTTTTATACCTCTTGACAATACACAAATCATTTTTCTTGCAGCAATCCCATAAGGTAGACTCTCCAAGAATTTTTGTTCCCAATTTAGAGATGAGAAAATTGAGAATTTAAATACCTTGCCTAAGGTCACCCAGAGACAAGACTAGGGACTCAAAGCTAGTTTTCCATATCGATGCTAAAAATGTTCCTTTATTAATATTTTCATTTGAACTAATGTTCCTTGAAATGTAAAAAGAGTTCCATTTATTATAGGCTTGAAGATAATATACATGTTGTCCTGTTCTGATCTGTACAATACTTTAAAATGCACACCAAAATCTTCTAAATACAGTATAAGAGTTCTAGCAGTGCTTTTATAGATATGAAGTAAAGAATAATATCCCCTCTGAATTACATGGATCTTATTTCAGATACAATTTTCAGTGTTACAATATTAACATTCTTTTAGATGTTGTAATTTGCTTTTTCTACATTATTGTATTGTTTTACAGAATAAATTTTTAGGAAATTCCATTTGAACAATAAAGGAATAAGCAATTTGTCTAAGCTTCTTATTTTTTCCCTCTTTTTTCCCTGTTTCAACATATCCTCCAACCTTATCTTCTAAAAATAATTCAGCTCACCCCAACTCAATGGATTATAGTAAATCTCTTACTAATTTTTCTTTGCTTCCCAAAACAACTTTTTAGATTTCTTTGACATATTGTAACTCTAGTTAGGTTCTCTGTTATGTCTCCTTTTAATTTTTATTTTACAATTAGCATTTTAAAAGAGTTTCCTAGAGTATAAAAATAGTAACATGTTATCATTGAAACCATTCCAAATGTTCCTCTCCTCAAACAAGGATTAAGGATAAACCCCCTTTAATCCTATCTCATAGCTTAGATTCTTTAGCCCTGGCATCATCTGGGTTGATTTGTGTGATGTCTATTCTGATATGATATCTTTTCCTTTGGTAGAAAAAAAAGATTTTTGAACACAAACTCTATGGTTTGGAGAAAGACAAGAAGTGGTCTGGGACTAGAAAGCTTATTTAATGTATATTATTTTAAAACAAATTGCTTTGTAGGAAACTGATTCGCTTCTATATGAATTATCCTAGGAAGATTCCGAAGATCACCTGGCAAAGATATGGTAACAGACACGGAGGTCCTTTCTCAAGCTTAACTGCCAAACATTCAAACTCTTACTAGCAGAAAGCACAACTTTGAAGGGCTGGCCACATTGTTCAAATGCCAGACACATTTGCGTAAAAGACTATTTTATGGAGAACTCACACAAGGCAAGCACTCACAGTCAGAGGTCAGAAGTGGTACAAGAACACTTTCTATGTCTCTCTGAAGAACTTTGTTATCCATTGTGAGATATGAGAGACAGTAGTACCAGACTGTCCTGCATGACATGCCTACATCAAAGAAGGTATTGGGAGCGGGGCAACTGGGTGGCTCAGTGGATTGAGCCAGGCCTAGAGATGGGAGGTTGTGGGTTCAAATCTGGCCTCAGACACTTCCCAGTTGTGTGACCCTGGGCAAGTCACTTAACCCCCAATTGCCTAGCCCTTACCAGTCTTTCGCCTTGGAACTAATACATAGTATTGATTCTAAAACAGAAGGTAAGGGTTTTTTTTAAAAAAAAAAGCCTATTTCTCTAAATGTAAAGGGCTGATCAGAGGAGTTCCCAGACCATCTGGATGAGTTTACTAAGAAATGAGCTTCATTTAGGACTTTAGAGAGCATCTTCTTTTGGAAGGTGGGAATATATCCATTTTATCTGACTGGCAAGATCAAGGGCATCTTCTGTTTCATTCTCAATGACTCAATCTGACTTAAAAAAAATTAATTGGCTTGAATTCTCATATGATGGTCTCAGGTAATTAAAAAATTAATTGACTTGAACTCTCATATGATGGTCTCAGGAAGAACCCCTTTGTGTTGGCCTATATGAGAGCTGACAAAACGCTGAACTCTTTAGGTCCATTTATTCTTATTTGTATGATCCTGAGAATGAAGCAAAAATGGATCTTGGGGGCAGGTGCTAGCTACCTTGGGGAAGAAACACCTAGAAGCTGCACATGCCCTCACCTCCACAGCCGATGAGTTCCTAAACCCCACATTCTGGATCCCAGCCTTTGAGAAGCAGTAGCATAACTTGTCAATCAAGTGCCATCTGTGAAGAGGGAAACCAGGGCGTCTGAGTAGTAGCAGAAGTGCCAGCTTTCTGGAGGAGCATCTACCTTTGCACCCTAACCTCTCGTATAAAGGAGGAAGGATCTCCTTATAATGTCCAGTTTCTAAGCCTCAGTCTCCAAAAGTAGGAAGTGAGATCTCTTGGAGAGCATTATCCCAGAATCTAGTCTTCTTTTGGAGAAAATGAGTCCCAATACAGTACCAGCTCCAAGGTTTGCCTTTCTAACAAACCCACGTTCCAGAGTTCTAGAACTCAGCCATCTACCAGACAAATAGTGGTTTCTGAAAGTTCCTGAGAAATGCCAGTCTTTTAGGGGGGAAAAGGATGTATATACGACCTGTGAAGATGGAGTGGCAAGGAACTAAAGCCCCAGCATGGGAGAGCAAAAGCATGGATTTTCCCTCTGGCATTCCTGTGAATTATTCAAATGGTTTTGGTACCATGGGAAAGGGATCACCTTTATAGAATCCCAAGTATAATAAAATCCCCAAGCTTCTGGGAGCTCAAACCCTCGCGGTAATACCAGAAGGGTGAATGCCTAATGTGCATTATCTGCTGTGGAAGGCAACTCACTGATATGTTGGGATTTTGTCTCTTGGGCAGCTCTGCTTATGTTTCCTTCCAAACTGAGTCTGGGGGGCTGCAGATATTCCTGTGACTTTCTGGAATACAGTGAGATTATCCCATTAGCAACCCCAGATTTGTTCCTTTCCATGGAGAGACCAAAATACAATGTGATGTAAAAAGAATTTTAGGACCTTGGGAAAAGATAAGACTCACTAGAGAGGAAAGAAAAATATGTTGATTGTGTTGGAGTTTGCTTGTGTGATAACATAAATAACGTGATAACTCATGCTTTATGTATTTTAAATAAGTTGGAAAAAGGTTAATCTTCTATGACCAAAATATGTATTATTATACCTTGGGGGTATATAATGATGTGGGGACCCATTTACCCACATCATTGGAGATCTACACATAAGCTATATTTTAATTATATTCCGAGATATTCTAGAGGAAACTCTGAGTAGAGGCATAAAAAGCCAAAAGGATTGGTTGATAACCCTTCAGATTAAACCCAGTCCATGTAAATATAAAGTTTTGGAGATATTGGGCCAAGTTACATAAACAAATAAACTTTTATAACTTTCTTTTGAAGCAGTTCCATATTAAGTTCAGTGGTGTAATCCCAGAAGTCCTTTGTTGTTGTTCAGTTGTTTTTCAATCATGCCTGACTCTTCATGATCTTTTTCAGAGTTTTCTTAGCAAAGATACTGGAGTGGTTTTCTACTTCCTTTTTCAGTTCATTTTACAGATGAAGAAACTGAGGCAAATAGAGATAAATGACTTGCCCAGGATCACACAGCTAGAAGTGTCTGAGACCAGATTTAAACTCAGGAAAGTCCTAAAGTCCTACATTTTACTAAAAGCTCCTAAAAAAAAATCTCTTCAGGGCATGGGATGCCAGTTCAATGACCTTCCACTCTCCTAATCTGATGTCTATTGACATCATAGAATAAAGACAAAGAAAATTCATTGTAAAGAAAAACTTTTTTTTTAAAAAAAGAAGGCATTAAAAGAGAAACCTATGGCTATATGAAGCTATAATTATTTCTGGTCTCAGGGTCTCTATCTTTTGATTGAAGGACATCTTAGATCAGAGGAAAGATAACTGAATTGGGAACCAAACACCTTTAACTATATCTTCTCTCTCTGCAACTTCTAACCTGGGTGGTCTTAGGCATATCACCACCTCTATGTCAGTTTTCTCCTACGATCCTATGATGTTCTTTTCCAGAAGCATTAATGAAATTAGCATTTATTGGTGGACCACTTCAAATCATAAGAATATAACTCAGGGTAACAGTATAGCTCCAGGATTCTCTGGCAGGAGTCCCAGTGGCCTCAGAGCTGCCTACATGGCAGGATTTTAGGAACTACAAAAATGAATCATTTAAAAATTTTAGTAAATTTCTATTTCTGAACAACAGTTTTTAGTAGATGGATCTGTATATCTGTCTATATGTGCTATAACTGAGCACAGAAAACTTGTGTTTCCATGAACTCCCTTCTAAATAAAATTGTTTTATATATTCCAACTTGAATATATTTTACATTAATTGTAAAAACTTTACTTAAGTTTTAAGAGGCAGCATGGTATGGGGAAAGAGATTTGATTTGGATTCTCAGGACTTGTGGGACCTTAGGAAAGTCATTTCCCTTCTTGAGGGCCTCGGATTCCTTATCTTAAAAATAAAGAGGCTGGATTAGATGATCTCTTCCAACTCTAAATCTTTTGATCAACAGAAAAAAAAAAGCTTAGACTGCCTAAAATTGTGCAATATAAATCTCGAGTTTGAAAAAAATTCACAAGATGGAATTTAATTCTGATTTTAATTTTCACACACATATACACCTCTAAAAACAAAACCCCACAATGATTTCTTGAAGAACTTTTAAGTTTCTTCCACTCCTCTACTTTGTTTTATAGGAAGTAAATAAATTTCAATGGGTGAAAAAATCACAAAACTAACACTACAAATTGCACATACCCATCACCATTAATTTTTTGTTTGGAGATGTTGGAACTGAATATGTGGCACCTAATTTGGTGCAGTTGTTTGGTATCTTCCCTGGAATGCTTATGCTTTTGCCTCTAGGAAGAAATAAAAAAATAATGCTCTTTTAGGACTCGGAATCTTTCTACGTTTTAAGGACTACACATTCAAGACCATTTATAGAATAAGTTTCTCTAGGAATTGCCCATATAAAACTTCCTTGGGGTAAGAATTTAAAAGTGAACATAAATGTCTGGCACCACCTTCAAAGCAATTAATCCCCCTCCCCTCCTAATATTTGCACAACATTACAAATGAAGATACTCTGACACAAAGACTTGGATGATTTTGTTGAGATTGTTAATAGTTGGCTTATCCAGATTTTCTTCATTGTCATCCATGGTGTGCCAGACATCAGGGAAAGGGAAGGGTATCAAATGTAGGGTTGGAACACCTAAAAAGAAAAAATTAATTGTAAACAAGTGAACCTTTCAGGACAATAAGAAGAATAAAGAATTCTTATACTACAAGCAAATTTTTAAATGAGGCACCCAAAGTATATAAAGACAAAAATTAATGTCTTTCTCTGCCCTTTCCTCTTGTACTCCCTCTTCATTCATTCATTCATTCATTCATTCATTCATTCATTCATGCACATATTAACATACTCAAAATCATGTCTTGTTGATTCTTCTTGATATCTAACATGATGTCAGACATGTAAGAGTTACTCAATTTATTTTTGTAGAATTGAATTAAAATTTTAATTGTATACCTATTATGTGCAGAGCATTGTGTTAAATTCTATATGAGATACACAGATTAATAAAATATGCCCTGACTTCAGGGAGTTTAGAATTTAGTAATAAGAATTATTAGCTAACATATAGCATTTCAAGATTTGCAAAGCACAAATCTCATTTTAACCTCAAGATAGACCTGGGAGATGGGTGGTATTATTATCACCATTTTATAGATTAAAATACTGTGGCAAGCAGAGATAAGTGACTTGCCCTGGGATCACAGAACTGGTAAATATCCAAGACTAGATTTGAACTTGGGACTTCTTGCCTCCAAGTCAAATACTCTAACCTCTGTGACACCTAGCTGCATAAGTAGTAAAATCATGTACATAAATTAGTATAGTAAAATATACTGTGATGCCTTAGGTGTGGTCTATATTGCTTGACTTGCTTTTACAAATTCTTTGGATTTCCCAGTTCCTGACTGACTATCTGCTTGTTGACCTTTTGATCCTCTCCTTAGACTTGTCCTTTGATATTTCAGTTCTACTGGATCCTTTTCTAGAAGGTATATCTATCTTGACTTGTGCTTATCTGCTGAATGCTGGCTTATCACTTGCTCTACCCAAAGATTCAGAAACCATCAAAGCTGAAAGGGATCTTAAAGATTATCTAGCTCTCACAACTAATTTCCCTATTACTAGTGAGGTTAACACTATGGTACCAGTTATTCAAGCTGAAACCTAGGTGTCATCCTCAACATCTCACCTCTTACCATCCTTCCCCCATTCCATACCTCTAAAGGTAAGCAAAAAGTACCTTTAAAGGCTAGAAACCTTTTCAAGTCCTCCTTAATCCTTGTATTATTATTTGAAATGTATTTTGAATCTATCTAGCCACAATCCAGGACTATCCCTAATATAAATATATACATATATATATATATTAATTCCTAGAGATAGCTTCATTATATATTGATTGACCATGTGATCATGAGAAGAACCAAGCAACTTCAATTCTTTCCTTTTAAGACTTTGGATCCCCAACATCCTTTCCCCGTAAAAAGGGTTCCCATATCTTGCCATCACTAACAGAGATACATGTTGACTTTTGCCATCTAAACATGTAGAATATCTCTCAACACTCTCCAGAAGCTTTGCATTAATTTAAGAGTTTTATTGGAAAATGACACTGTAAAGTTTCTCTTTGAAGATGCTGCATATGAGTAAAAACTATGGTGTATGAAAGTTATTGCTGGGATAGCTGGAATTCTTTATGAAAATTCTAGGAAGCCAAGAAGCTTCAGAGAAGACCATGTGAACTGAAGGAGAAAACAATTGTCCACCTTCCAGGGAAGTCTTCAGTGACTAGGGCTTCCAAGTGATCAGATTTATACATTGGTCTTTATTTCCACTCTCTCTTCTCAAGTGGGTAAAGATTGGACTAGGGTGGGAGGGACAGAATCTCCAGCCCTTCCCTTTTATATGGAGCATTCATTTAGAGCTCATTCTCTCTTGCCTAACCTCAGCTCTGCCTTTTCAATCAATAACCTCCTTGGGCAAGCCAGCAATTACCATATTGTAACTGTGTAACAGTAAAGAGTAAGAGCAAAAAAATAGTTATTTAATTCAAATAGATTCTTATTAAAATCTTGTGTTCTCTGCTCTTGTTTTACTGTGTTGTCTTTCAGATTCTGTCAGCTTCCTTTGAACAGTTACAGTGTTTACATGTTTGTTTGTTTTTTTACTTATCAACTTCTGATACTGGTTTTGTGTGGGATGCAAAAATATTATATTTTTGAAAACATTATAATTAGTAAGAAATATTCATTTACATTCAAACAATGATTAGCAAGAAACAGCATGAGCTGTAGTTTTTTCTTTAAACTTACTATACATTCCATTGCCATTTAAACTACTGTATCTGATTGTTCCAACTTTGTTTATGTTTGTTATGGAAATTTTACATGCAAATCACAGATCATAATTCCTTATTCTGACTAACAGGATAAATAGAATTTTATGATGTTGTAAAAAACAATATTTGTTATATTACCTCTTCTTAAAAATGGAATATGGTCATCCTGGATTTGTTCTCGGTTCATATAACCCTGGAAATATGGTCTTTCCAAAGAATGATCCTGAAGTAAACCCAGTTCATGTAGATTTTTTTCTGCAATACATAAAAGGAAAAGCAGATAAGCAGCTACAGGAATATCTATTTAGAACCCAAAGTGAGCTCATAAGCAAGGAGATTTGCATCTCTTTAGTTATTTTGGTGTCATTCTGAAAGTATTGTAAATAGTGAACATGACCAAACTCAACACAATAGCCATCTCAGAGGCTTTACTTAGGTGGAAGGAAGGAAAGAAAGAAAGAAAGATAGATACATGGTCACAAAGAAATAATGGTTAAATATCCCACATGGTCCATTGCTATACTTTAGATGTCAAGAGAACCCAAAGGCCCTTATCACATTGGGTAGGACTCCTATTGCATATTTAAGGGAGAATATGGATAAGAGTTACACAAAACAGATAAGTATGGATGTTTTGTCATCTTGAAAAGAGCACCACCATGAATAAAATCACAGATTCATATGTGTAGCTAGTAGGAATTTGTCCCATTTTAAAACAAATACTAATAAACAAATAAAAACAAATAAAACAAATAGCTTACCAATTGCTTGAAGTCTTCCAAACCATCTAGGAGGATTTTGAAGATAACTAGGAAAGGTTGGGTTTGGAGCACCTATTAAATCCAGTAATACAAGTAAATCCTATGAGAGAAAAAATATACCATTATTTCCTCATTATAGACTGTCCTCATGTGTATGACTACCATATTTTAATAACTGGGAACCATTTGGGGAGAAGATATATGAATAAACAAATGTATTATACACATATTACCAACAGCTTACATTTGAAGGATTAATGATGTTATCAATCCTTACATAAATGCAGATTATAATCTTTATGAGTACTGGTAGCCTAAAGAATTGAATACTTAGTGGCCAATCTTCTGGTAACAAGCCTCCCTCAGAGGGCAGGCATTGGTCATCGACCCCATTCTCTCTTATTCCAGACTATAGGATCTACCAATATTTATGCTCTGTTGACAGAGCCTTTGTGAATTCAGGGTCCCTTCCACAACTTGGTAAGATGCCAAAAATAGGATTTTGGCAGAGAGAAAATGCCTCTTATTTTAATTTGATCTGGAATGTTAAAATCAAGCTCTATTTTGAGGTTAACACAGAAATAACTTTGCCTACCTACTGTGTCCAGGCCAGATACCTTCCCCTACAACTCCTCCTCCCCAATTCTGGATGCTTTGAAGTCCAATAATAGTTCATTCTGTCACGTCTTGTCTCTAATTAGAATGATAAGAAACTAGAGGGACAAGGCGCTTGTCAGGGTCACAGAAAAATTTTGAAGTGCCTTAGATATTTTTCATCTATGTATATATTCCATAATAGCTAAACAATTCCTTTCCATATTGCCCTGGCCTGAAAAGAAAGAGAAGTCACCTACCCCAATCCTAAAGAAAATCTTAAGAGAAATGGAAATATATTCTTTCTACATCCATATGTAAGATAGGAATGAAGTTCTATGAAACAAAACCAGATGTTTCCTTTCTCTAGGTAGGCAGAGCAACTAAGGGCTTAGACTAGATGACCTCTAGGTGGTTTCCAATTTTAAATCTAGGATCCTTTTATCAGAAACAAAAGTCAGCATTTTGTTGTTCTAACGTATGCATGATAAAGGCAGGAATATGGAATAGGGATGGGAGGACCAATTGCTCCAACTAGCTTCTTAATTCTTTATTTTTTTAAACTTCAACTTCAGAATAAATAGGCAAAAAAAGTGGTAAGGATTAGACAATGGTGGTTAAGTGACTGGCCGAGAATTACATTGGTAGGAAGTGTCTGAAGCCAGATATGAACCCAGGATTTTAGGGAGTCCAAGTCTGGCTCTCAATCCATTGAGCCCCCTAGATGCCCTGTTGCTTTATTCTTGCACTGTCTCTTTGCATGCATGAAATGAGTCTCATCACTCCAAAGTCACAAAGCTCCTCTAAGGTTTTGTTGGGAAAATTTCTGAGATGTGTTTTGGGGGCACAACGAAACTCAGAAATTTAACTGTAGGTAAAAGGAATTTCTTAATCCCAAGTCAACTAGTTGGTTTGGGTTTTTAACCCAAACCAGAAACAGCTAATAATCAACATGAGAAATTTTTTTTCCCAAATAATAGACTTAATCCATTTGGTAGATTGGGAATTTATGAAGGTTTATTTTGGCTGCTTCCTCACTACGAGTAGTGGCTCATAGCCTTCTCCTAATGAACTAAAAAAGTTTAGACTTCCCTTGCCAGGGAAAGACTTGTGAGCTGTAATACCCCAGAAGCTTGTCTAAAAAAAATGGCAGTTCCCACTGAAGGTGCTAATTACCAGTAGATGGAAACAAAAAGCAGCTCAGTCACTATAAAACCAATGGAGACATTCAGGGGAGAGGATCAATATTACAACCAGTAGAGACAATGCAACACAGAGCAGAGAAACAATGCCCAGCATGGACATAATTTCTAATAAAGAGTGGCAAATAAAGTAGCAAACAGCAGAAACATTGTACCCTTAGTGCCTGATCCATGACCACATTTGTTCACTATGTGGGTGCTCTCCTTTTACATTCCCATGTCATTCATGCTTCCATGTACATGAACACAAATCATTCTTGTCACTTACCTTGCTGTTTAATTAAATGTCATTTATTTTGAACTAATTTGTTCTTTCTCATTATTCTCACAACAGTAAAAATATTAGTGGACTCTCATAAATTGTGGCAATTTGCAGGATGCTTTGAGCATAGGTGAACTGCTGGGGACTCCACGTAAGGGAGCTCCTGGGGGCTGCATCCAATTTCTTTCATAGTCTATTAAATTAGCATGGTTATGCTCAGTACCTCACTTCATGTCATTTTTTGTTTTCACCAGATTGTACTCCTTCGGAGACCAAATAAATACTATCAAAGTATTTCACACAAATCACTGTTGTTGGCAAAGATTTTGGTTAAAGGTGCAACGGTGTACTTTGCTGTGAAGAATTATGGCATACCAAACATTTCTATTCACAAAAGTACAGAAGAATTGGGAGATCCATTCATTGAGTTTCCCTTCAATAAAAGCACACATTTTTGTTTAATTCTTTGTGAATTCAGGGTTTGACATGCTTTAATTTTTAATGCATATGTATATTTGCAAACACTATGTTTAGTAGTAAAGCTGGCACTTATGTATTGCCTTAAGGTTTGCAAAACACTTAACAATATTATTTTATTTGATCCTCACAACAACCCTGTGAGATAGGACTAGTATTGTTGTTCCCATTTTATGGAGAAGGAAACTGAGTCAGACAGCAATTAAGTGACTTGCCTAGGGTCACTCAGCTACTAAGTGTCTAAGCCTAAATATAAATGCAGTTCTTCCTCATTCCATGTCAACACTCTATCCACTGTGCTCTCTTGCTGACACTACAACGTTTGATGAATAAATGAAATGTATATTGATTTTTTAAATAAATTTTCTTTTATCTGGAAATACATGACATTTATATTTTTATGGCACACCTAGTGAAACTCATGGCACACTACTGTGATATAGCATTAGCTTCAAAAACTACAGTGAAAGCACTGCCAACATCACAGTGCTCAGCCCCAGATAAAAAGATTCTATAATATCCTAATTTCTTTAATTGTTTTTCTTAGTTGATTCATTATGAAAAATTTAGTTCTGACATATTATGATAACAGTGACTATTATAATATACATAGTATTCATGATGATAATGTTATCATATTTCTATATATGTGTAGCATATATTTTACATATATTTCCCTACTCACAATGCCATGCAGCTGGTTTGTATCCGTTGCTCCAGGAGGATGGGGAGTAAATTCCATTTTTGCTGCTAAGTGCCGAGAACCATAGAGGGAATCCTGAGGAGACCAGTGAAGAAAAGCTTCTTCCCCATCAAAGAAAATAAGCTGGAGAGATAGATCTGATCTGGAGTCTAAAGAGTTCTGGTTAAAAATAAAGGGAAAAAGTGAAAGCTATTAACAAAAACATTACTAAGATTTTTTTAATTTGAAAATAAACACTGAAGAAAAAAGGTAAATACAATTTTATATATATGCACACACACACATATACTTTGATGGTTCAGCAAATATAGACTCTTCCTCCATCAATCCAGATCCTAACTCCTCTCAACCCTCTCATCCTATGCAATTATTTTCCTTGTTTTGCCAGAAATCCTCCTTACAGGATCTTTCCAACATTCTAGAGGTAATCCTCTGGTTCCTCAGTGTACAATTAGTATATTTCAGCTATCCATCTATTAACTCTCATTCTAACTATATTAGTAACTTTTTATTGATGTCTTTATCTTTTACGTCATAATCATTTTCTCCAGCATCCCTCCTCTTTTTCCTCTCCAGAATCATCACATAAAATAAATAGTATTTTTTCCAAAGGAAAAAAAGAAGAAAAAGAAGAGGAGAAAAATTAACACAGTCAATTATTCAGGAAGTCTGAAAACATGTAATATACAACATCTGTGGCCTCACAACTCCACAAAGGTCTTTTCATATCTCTTCATTTGAGTTCTGTTTGATCTTCATAATTTTGCTATATTCACTTTTGCTTTTCTTGTGTTAAAAGCAAAATGGTTATTCTTTCCATTTTCATTGTTGTAGTTACTATGTAAATTATTTTCTTGGCTCTGCTTACTTCACTCTGCATCAGTTAATGAAAATCTTTCACGCTTCTCTATATCCATCACCCACATCATTTCTTATAATATATAATTATATATCATTCTATATTCTACTACTAATAATGCATTACATTCAGGTGCTATAGTTTGCCCCCTCTAATGGACATCAACTTTGTTTCTAATTCTTTGCTGTCACAAAAAAAAGTCTTTGCTATAGATAATTTGATGTATATGGGGACTTTCTTATCAATGACCTCCTTGGTGTATAAGCCCAGGAATGGAGTTTCTTGGTCAAAGAAATGTACATTTTAGTCATTTTATTTACATAATACCAACTTGCATTTCAAAATGGTTGTATCATTTTACAATTCCACCAGCAATATATTAGTGTGTGTCTCCTCCCACTATCTCGCCAATATTGACTGGCCATAATCCTTTGACCTTTGGGGACTTGAATGTTTCTATTCTGCTAATTCTTAGCACAAGCAATAACTGTAGAAGTTTTCTTGATTTTGTTTCTAGTGTTAGTACTGTATTTGCCCTTAATTAAGGTATATGAAAAAAAGAGAACATTCCCTCCATCCTTGGAATATACTCCCTCCTATCTGACTTTCAGAATCCCACTTCTTTAAAGCTTAATTATTTTGATACATTCTCTGATCCACTACCCAACTAGGAATATTCTCTCACTGCTAAAATTTTCCCCAGAGCCCTTTACCACTATTACTCCTTGCTTTATCTGATTGCATACATATCCCATATTCCTAGTAGAATGTAAGCTAAATAATCACAAGTATCATTTTTGTTCTTGTATCCCTAACATGGTATTTTGTACCTAGCATGAACTTATCAAGTGCTTGATTAATTGAAATTAATCTAATGTTGAATTTAACCAAATTCATGTGTGTCATATGTGTCTATAATACATATATGTATACTTTATACTATATACTAGACATATATAGAGCAAATTTTAAAGTGTATGCATATATAGTATATATGTAATAGAAAAAATATGTAAGACCTTATTTATCACTTAAGTCAAGAAGAACTGTGTTCAAATTGTGATAAAGGATGAATGGTTTGCAAAAACTGAGAGATGCAAATGTTAAGATAATTAGTATAATTTCCTCCTAAACCCCTGTTCCTTCCTCCCCTTCCCAAACAATAAATCTGAATTATTTATATATTCCCTCTTGTTCTTTCCACACCCAAAATGCCAACATGACAAAATCTGGACTCCAACTTGCGGACAAGACACTAAATCTCTACATGATTAATTTTCCTCAACTATAAAATGAGAATCACAATGCTGCCTACATCATAGATAAGATGATATATTTGTAACACACTTAGCACAATGCCTAGCACATAGTGAGTACTTAATAAATGCATGATGCCTTATCTTTTCTTCTTTCCATCTCTTCATTAACAGAAAATCAGCTACTCCCTGATAACATCACATTCTTCCATACCAATTGTCTCCTATTCTCCAATTTTTTAAATCAGTAGATGTCAGAAAATGATATTGACTTTTCCTTTCCAAACTTAAAGTTCTGTCCTCTCTCTGCTTCTCATCATTTGAAATCCCTGTTATCCATCTACAATGACCTTTTTCAATGTATTTTCTATGGTCCACCAAGTTCATTTCAACATCTGGCTAATGATTTTCATTTCTGTTCTAATTCCCACTATCATGACTTCACTTTTCATGTTGTCTTCCTCCAACAAGATGTTGTGACCCTGAAGTTCTTTATCCTTCTTGAGTCTGTCAGTCTCCAACTCTATTATCAGTCATAAATCAGTAAAGCCATACCTTAGATCTCATCACACCCTGAGATCTCTGACCATGACACTCTCCCTCTTGGAATGAATTAGCAATCATCCAATCTCTTTCTCTTCATTCAGTTCTTAGCCCTGTCCTATTTATTTATTTAAAAATTTAATTTAAATGTTATATTATAATTATTTTAATTATATTATTATAATAATGTAATTATCATTATAAAATATATTAAATATTAAATTTATTTAAATTTATACTCTTACCCAACTATTCCAATGTAGATTTTATCACCACCACCACCACCACCACCCTAGATTCCCATAACTTCCAGTATCTCACCACAGCCTCCATATCTGACTGGATCATTTCCATCATAATCTGATGCTCCTAGGTTTCCTTCTGAAGGAAGCAAAACTATTTTGATTTATGATATAAATTCACATTACTCAATTTCAACTGAGCTCTTACTGCTATTTGTTACTTTTTTACTAAGAAAAGGGCCATTTAGCTCTAGCATTCACATTTACTATCATTTTATAAACCCATCTAGAATACTTTTAAGTCATGCACTCATTTGTGAGCAGGCACTGGAGAAACCCAAGCTATTGAAACCAAAAAAACCTATGTCCTACTCTACCAAGCTTTATTATTAGCCCACCCTGACTTATTTCCAAATCATCCATGTTTGTGGGATTCTGGTTTGCTCGCTTGATTGGAGACTTTTGATCATCTGCACCAATGTATGTGTGGTCTTGGAAACTATGTACTTCAACTTCTTCCTATGTTTCTCCTGAATGATTTCTAGTAGAAGACCCCCTACTTGAGACCTATCCTATTCCAGATCTCTCCTCAGCCCTGCCTAAATCCTGGATATAGAAGAATTACAAGTAGAATATTATTCATTCCCACAATGAAACATCTGTCTCTATACCTACCCTCATCTTTAGTCTCAGAAGGAACCATTCTATTGAACTTTGAGTCATTTGTATTTCCATTGGGGTAACAAGGTGCATTGAAAAATATTGAATTTGGAATCAGAGAGCCTAACTTAGAATTCCAACTCTACCACTGACCTTTGAAAAGTTGCTAATCTTCAATCAGCAAATGAAGTTGATTAGATGTGAGCTTTCCTGGGGCTTGATTTAATCATTATACTACCTTCTGTAAGCAAGGACGTTAAGACTTCAGCATCTCTGGGGAATCTGTCATTTGGACTCTTTAACAAGACTTCCTACATAACAACAAATACATTTGGCAGGAATGTGCCTCCCTGTTTCATGTCCTTGATGTTAATAATCAGAAGGTTATCAAACCAGATTACCTTTGCAATTGTACTTATAAAGAAGTCTTGCAAGGTCAGTCCCTTTGTTGGAAGAGAAACTTGAAGAATGTGTTTTTCTGTATTTGTTTAATTTATTTTAAGAATTAACAAACAATAATCACAGGGGGATTTTATATTTTCAAACCTCTTACTTAATTTTGTGACTATATGTGGTCTACTATAGAAAATCATTGAAGAAAGACCACTGCCTCCCTTTCTTACTTTCATAAAAAGGTACCATAAACATTCTATGAAGTCGTCATCTAACACTCATTAAGTGTCTATTATGCATGTCGGGCATTGTGTTAAATGCTAGATCATGTCTAGATCATGTAATGATCAGAAAGCAAGCCTAGAGGTTAGTGATTATTGACATTCTCTCACATTTTTAAGGTAGGATTATAAGCTGAGATCTTGTCTCTCATTCTTTTGGTATTTATCCCTCTCTGAACTATCTTAATAAATAATCCCTTATTATCTACAAAATGATGTTGCCTCCAGGACATATATCCTCAATGTGTTCTTGGTCTGATCCAGCCAATCTTACCAAGTTCTTCTTATGTGCTCTCACCACTTGTTCATATTAGTGCATCGAGGATATATACAATAGAATCCAAACTGATTACAAAAATCTGTTGTTATAGAAAAGTTAACAAATCACCTTCCATTTATGTTTATGTTTAGTATCTAGTTCTTTTCTCATTGGTCATCTATGAATGTTCTTGGGATAATTTGGCTTAATTGGATTTCATCCCAATTTTGCCATAATGCAACTTATAGTTCTACTGTATTTAAATGTTTTTGAGGCAATATTAACTATAATCTTCACTTATCTTTTTTACTGTTTTAAATGTGAATTTGTATCCTAAATTGTCATTTTTCATAGATGTTTCTTCCCCTCCTCTCCCTATCCCTCTTTTCTCCATCTGTCTGTCTGTCTGTCTGTCTGTCTCTCTATCTCTCAGTCTCTCTGCCTCTCCTTGACAGGAAGATCTATTATTGGCTAAATAGAGTGGCTTCTATTATGTTCTTTTGGTTTCTTCATTATAACAACTTCTTTATGTGGTTTAAATTTCATAGGAAAGGTCAATATCATTGCTTTTTAAATTTTTCCCTTCTTTTGATGAGGTTGGGCTGAAATTGCTAAAACTGTATACTGTATCATCTTATGATTAACCTTTCTTTTAATTTGATATTCATCTTGACCTTTACTCTAACTAGTCAATGATTTGTCTGCCTGCCAACATCTGATTCTAACATGACTCCCACATTATTAACTACTCATTTCATATCTTTTGAGGCACAGCCAATCCATTATTTTATGATGTTGCCTAGTGCTCATTATGTCCAGAATTGTCTATTCCTCTTATTTGGTGTAGTATTCAAGACATACAGCCATGAGTCTCCTGAAGTTTTTAGTTTATTACATCTCCTAATCTTGAGTCATATTTTCCAACATATATTTCATCATCTTCTCCTGTACCTACCTCCTCAATGAAGTCACCAGTAAAAGTATATATTGATTTGGGTGGGAGGATCTTGTAAAGTTCTTATAAGAATTTCTCAATAGCTTCATCTTCTGCAGCAAAGGTTGGTATATGCACAAGAGTTATCTTCATGGTGGTCTTTTTGCTTAGGCTCACCATGAATACCATGGGATAAGAGGATTTGGTGTTCTAAATCTAGTCCACTTTAGCTTGCTTTCTCAAAAAAGGACCTCTAAACCATCCTTTCATTTAATTCAACAACTTTTTGTTGTCTGGTTTCCATTGTCATTAGAATGTCAGTTAATGCATTGCTGGTGGAATTGTGAATTGATCCAACCATTCTGGAGGGCAATTTGGAACTATGCTAAAAGGTTAAAAGGGTGCTAAAAGACTGTCTGCCCTTTGATCCAGCCATAGCACTGCTGGGTTTGTACCCCAAAGAAATCATAAGAAAAAATACTTGTACAAGAATATTCATAGCTGCACTCTTTGTGGTGGCAAAAAATTGTACAATGAGGAATGGCTGAACAAGTTGTGGTATATGTGGGTGATGGAATACTATTGTGCTCAAAGGAATAATGAACTGGAGGAATTCCATGGAGACTGGAACAACCTCCAGGAATTGATGCAGAGTGAGAGGAGCAGAACCAGGAGAATATTATACACAGAGACTGATACACTGTGGTACAATTGAATGTAATAGACTTCCCCATGAGTTGCAATGCTGTGATCCTGAACAACCCAGAGGGATCTACAAGAAAGAACACTATCCACATCCAGAGGAAAAACTGTGGGAGTAGAAACATTGAAGAAAAACAACTGCTTGAATACATGGATCGAAGGGATATGGTTGGGGATGTAGACTCTAAATGATCACCCTAGTGCAAATACCAACAACATGGAAATAGCTTCTGATCAAGGACACATGTAAAACCCTGTGGAATTGAGTGTCAGCTATGGGAAGAGGTGGGGGAAGGGGAGGGAAAGAATATGATTCTTGTAACCAAGGAATAATGTTCTAAAATGACTAACTGAATAAAATTTTCCAAAAAAAATCATTAGAATGTCAGTATCACTGTGGTTCAATTACTCTAATATTAAATTATAAAACAATGAGCATTTATTAAACATTTACTATATGTTAGGCACCAAGGCAGAAGCAGAAACAGGATGGCACTCATGGAATGTACAGCCTAGCCAGGGGAGACATGTAGATATATAGGTATATACAAAACTGATCCCAAAATAGGTAAAATGGGATGGAAAGGACACTAGCAAACAGTAGAGGATAAAGGGAGGAAGAATCAGGAAAAGTTTCATATTGAAAGTGACACTTGGGCTGGTCCTAGAAGAAAATTGGAAATCTGGGAAGTACAGAAGACAATGACCTACATTCCAGGTACAGAAGATAGCCAATGTAAAGGCATGGAAATAGGTGGTAGGAATAAGGAATAGCCAGGCCAGTTTATGTGAACCACAGTGTACATGGAGGGAAACAATATAAAATAAGTCTATAAAGGCAGAATGGGGTCAGATGGTGAAAGTCTTTTCATATATTCTTTACTATATATACATGAATATAAATGTAATATATAGGTAATAAGAAACTAATAGAGTTTATTAAGGAGTGACATGGCTAAATTTTTATGTTTATAAAATCAGTTTGATAAGCACATGACATATAAATGTGAGAGAGAGAGATGTGATGGAGGGAGACAAATTAAAAGACTATTATGAGGGCAGATTGGTAGCTCAGTGGATTGAGAGCCAGCCCAGAGTCAGAAGGTCCTGGGTTCAAATCTGGTCTTAGATATTTCCTAGCTGTGTGTCACTTAACCCCCATTGCCTAACCCTTACTGCTCTTCTGCTGTGGAACCTATACATATAAAATTTATTCCAAATTGGAAGGTAAGGTTTTTTGTTATTTTTTTAAGTATTATTACAATAGTCTAGGCAAGAAATGAGGTCCATTTCTAGGGCAGTGGCTGTGTGAGAGGGGAGAGAGGAAGGGAATGTTGTAGAGGTAGAATATGGCCACTGATGTTGTGGGGCTTTGTAGGGTGAATCAAGTAAGGAAATATTTATTAAGCCTGTATTAAGGGCCAGGTACTTTGCTAAGCCTGTGAAAATGAATTGATGATGACCCTAATGTTGGAAACCTCATCACTGAAAACTCAAAAACTCACACCTTCTCTTTACTCCCTGCCCTTTGATTATAGAGACTGGGAGGTGGATATCTGAGTATCTCCTTGATTCTCTTTCACTTAAGGATGAGATCCAGGGAATGTTCTTTTTCATTCTTATTAGACTATTTTCATGAACATTCTCCATGACCATTCCTATTCAGTTATTTTCATGGTCATCATGTCTCTAGAAACTCATTATTCCATAAGATAAAAACAATTTGGAAACTCATACCTCCTCAGATCATTTGTCATTCCAACTGCATGAATTCATCGTGTCCCAAGAAGATAAATTATCTAACCCCTTTCTTTTCCTATTTTTTTTTTAGATTGTGAACTCTTGGAAGCCAGAAACTATCTTAATCCTTTTTATTGAAACCAATACTCAGCACAGTGCCTGGTCAAAAGGCTCTTAATAAATGTTTATTGACTGTCATTCTAACAAAGAGAATTATGACATTCATGGTAGAAACAAAATAGGGGTAGGTTTTTGAGAAAAGATACCAAGGTCAATTTTTGATCTGTTGAGTTTAAGATGTCTATGAAACATTCAATAGTATCTTGATTTGACAACAATCATTGGACAAATACCTCAAATTTGGTGCATTGAGTTGTTAGTGGTAATAGACTAAAAACTGGATGATTCCTAACATTCACTACTCTTCTGTTTTCTATCATCTCTGCAGAAGTAGGATGGGATTATGCCAGACTGACCATTTAAAGTTTTTTACTTGATTTCATAGATTACCATGGATAAAAAGTTCATCATCTAGTAGCCAGCCATTCTTCTAGTAATTAGCTGCTTCACACAATTAATTTGGTTCTCAGACAGAAAATTCAGTCTGTTTTTAGGACTATATCCAAAGCCTTTCTGGTAGAGCCAAATCTGCCATGATTCACACTGTACCTGACATGGTTTTCCATAACTATGTTTATCATCACATGAGATTGAATAATGGCACGGTAGATCAAGAATGCTTCAGGAAATTTCTAGTCCAAACTGCATTTTGCAGATGAGAAAACTGAAGCCTAGAGAAGTTAAATGACTTGTCCAATGACTTCCAGGTAGGAAGTAACATCAATGGGATTGAATCTCTGATTCAATATCCAGCACTCTTTCCTTGGCCCACACATGTTTTACCTTGATGATTATAGGACTCATGAAGGTGATCAGAAAAAAACTTTTTACGCATCCTCTGTGTTTGATCATCAGAAAACAGATTTTTGCCAAATCTAGCAATATAAATAATCAGATCTCACAAAGTACTAGACAAATCTCTACTCCGTTTAAGGTATATGCATAACCCAATGTGGATGAATTTTCAAGTTCCAACTTCAGATCCTTACTGGTCAAAATGTAATGATTAAAAACAAAAACACACTACATGGCACCAAAGTTGTTGTTCACTTAGGTCTCACTAAAGTAAAAGAATAAATCAGGGCATTAATTTGGGCAAACAGAAGAATGAGACTACAACTAGACTAAAAGCAAAGTCAAAGTGCTCAAAAGGAAATGAAGGAAAGTATGCAATCTACAAACGTTTTGGGTTTTCTTTAGGTATACTATATCCAATAAAAGAGAGATAAATGACTCTATTACTTCTATTACATGAGAAGTTTTTAACCTCCTTTTTCCATTAAGCTAAGAGCAGCATCCTCCCTCACATTTCAAGAAAACAGGCCATTTGTTGCCTGTGAAAAAAGTTGGGCTTTTTTTTTTTGCTTTGTTTTGTTTACTTTGGTTATAAGTGATATCGGAACAAAATACCTTCATTTACTCTAGCACATTTTATTTTTTCAATATGCCCTTAAGAACACAGAGACAGAAATCACATCTGAGAGTCCCTTGGGTACTTTGAGCTGAGAGTATAACAAAAGCCCTGCTATACTACCCATAATTGAGCTGAGATTTCACAGATAATAACAATGCCATACTTCTGCTTCGTGCTTTCCATCTAGATTGTCTGAAAGTGCTTTGCCAATGATATAACTTAGAAGCTACACTCAAAAGCTTCCATTTCTCAGATCAAAAGTTTGTAACAAATAAAATAGCTTTGTAAACAACTTGAAAGAACGTATTTTTCAACCCACCTCATTTACTGTGTTCCCTTCAAAAAAATTTTGCATTTAATTCATCTAGCAAATAAAACAGAACAATCTAAGAGTGATTAGTACCCCCTACTTGTGAAAATTAGGTGACTCTTTTCACAGCAGAATGTGCCTCAAATAACATAACCTTCTAATTAATATTTATTCAGCATCATAAAAGAAAAGTGCAAAATGTACCTGAAGCATGGCTTTCTTGAATGTCCCTTTTAGACTCCCAGGACTCTAAAATTCACTCTGAGTAGCTGCTAAGATAGCTGTTCACTTAAACCAACAAGAGGAAAATAGATACCTTTAGGGAAAGCAGTTGATTGTCTAAAGCCCGGGCTACCTCCAGCAACATTGCACAGGGCACCGCTGAATCTGTGGCTCCCACAAATATTCCGTTGCCCAGCTGTGGAAAGTACTTAGAGTCATAGTGGCAAGCAAGTACCAGGTGGCGTTTGGCAGTGGGATTGAGAGTGCTGATGATGTTTGAAAAAGTCCGGTATCCATAGGGTGTGTAACTCAAGAAAGTGTCCACTTCTAAGTTCCAGTTGGCTTGGAGTCTGTGAATTCTCTGCATGATGTGCTAGAAGGGGAGGAAAAAAGGGAAATTAATGCCTCTGGTCTACACAGATATGGGTTTCAGCTGGAATGTGTTTCAATGTCCACATTTAACATCTCAGGCAGCCAAGAAGAAACATTTGAGAAGTTATGGATACCTTGATTTTCTAATGCCTTTCTGTAACACAGACCCTCTCTTACATAGTGACAAACTGACAGCAGAAACTCTCCCTAATACTTCTTTGAATACTTCTCTGGTAATTAGCCCATTGTCCTGAATAGAGCAATCATTAAATGAATGTTCATGATGATGCCATTCAATATAGGAAACAATTAATGAAATTATGTCCTTATTAACAGCAATTGAGAGAGAATGGGAAATTTTTCAGTGAAGAAAAAATTGGCAAGGATTGAGGGAGAAGGGAAGGGAAGGCACTAGAACATATAATGAACTAAGTATTGGACCAAGAGTCAGGAGTCTGTGATCTGGTTTTAGTTTGCAATATGACAAGGCAAAAGCCTGAATTTCTCTGGGCCTTGGTTTCCTCATTTGTAAATGAAGGGGTTGATTTAATTACTAAATGAATAATCAAATTAGATCATTTCTAAGGGTCTTTACATGTTAACACTCTGTGGGGCTGTGTTTCTAGATTCATGGCTAGCACATTTGAGATCTGTGTTGCTCACTAATATTTCAGATCATGTGACAGGCATGATCCATCTGGACACAGTGTACAGAGGAGTCAGATCCAAGACAAGGGTAGGGTAAAGTAGGCTTCAGGCAAAACATGCAGAGGAGTACAATGAGAAAGAAGTCCTTTATAGAACTACTTTCTTTTTTAATAGGTAAAGAAAGGGAATGAACCTGTGATTTCATTGTATAAAGAACTCAACAGGTGACAAAATTCCTGCTATCATTTCAGGTCAGCAACTTCTCTACATTTAAGAATTTTAGAGAGTTCAGTGAACTGATGCATAGTGGAATAAGAAGAACCGAAAGAACACTGTACACAGAAGGTGAAACACTGTGGAATTATCCAGTGTGGGGGACTTTACTACTAGTAGCAATGCAATAATCCAGGACATTCCTGAAGGACTTATGAGAAAGAATGCTATCCACATTGAGAGAAAGAACTATGGGAGAAGAAATGCAAAAGAAAAACAAGACTTATCCTTGCCATTTGTTTATATGGGTATATGATTTGGGGGTTTGACTTTTAAAGATTGTTCTATTGCAAAAATGAAAAATATGGAAATAGGTATCAAGTAATAACATTTGTACAACCCAGTGGAATTAGTGTTGGCTCTGGGAGGGGGAAGGGAAGAGAGGATGGAAAGAAAATGAATCATGTAAACATGGAAAAATATTTTTTTAATGAATAATTTTTTTAAAAAAGGATCTTAGAGAGTTGTCTTGAGTTTTGAAAGTGACTTGTCTATGGTCACAATCGCAGTCAGTTATGAAAGAGACATTTATAAAACACTTTCACTGTGCTGGAAACTATGCTAAATTCTAGGGATAAAAAAAAACATAAAAACATAGTCAGTCCCCTCTAGGAAGTCATATTCTAATTGGGGTGACAATATACAAAGAACTATATACACATTATATATAGCCACTATATATCCAGGAAGGATTAAAATGCAGGTATTTCTGGCTTTGAGAGCAGTTCTCCATCCACTATATCATGATCTCTCTCTCTCTCTCTCTCTCTCTCTCTCTCTCTCTCTCTCTCTCTCTATTTCTCTCTCTCTCTCTCTCTCTCTCTCTCTCTATTTCTTCCTCTCTCTCTCTCTCTCTCTCTCTCTCTCTCTCTCTCTCTCTCTCTCTCTCTCTCTCTCTCTCCCTCTCTCCTCTCCTCTCCTTCCCCCCACAATGGACATATCTTAATGACAGAAAAATATTGTTTTCCCTGACATGTATATACTAAAGTTTTTAACAAGTCTCACAAGCATCACCAGGAAGGTTCAAAGCTTCCAGTGGACAATTAGACACAGGAGGAGCAAGTTTTTTATCCCTCTTGTGCTCCACAAAAATGATTATTTTTATTTAAAATGTCTACCATGAAGAACAACTGGTAGAAAGTTGATGCATTGCTTTCAAAATTGTCTTAATTAACAATGGCAGCTTGAAAGTTTTTCATAAAACACACTACAAGGGAAAACAAGATATCTGATAGTATAGCTTAGCTGTAAACATAATGTTGTAAATTCACTCCTTAGTTGTGAAACGGATTTTCAATAAAGACTCAGTTGTTATAAAGATACTAAAATTTGTAAGAACAGTAACAAAAGTCTCAAGGCAAATCAGGATTCACTAAATTGACTACTTTATTCACTTTTTAAAGCTACCTAAATATTTAGTTTTTACTAAAGGAACTAAATTGTCCACCTAGTCTATTAGCTGAAGTTGTTTTCCTTGGGTTTTTTTTTCTGATCTGGCATTTTTCTCATAAAGAATCACCTGGTGCTGGAGGAAACTGGGTGGCTCTGTAGATTGAGAGCCAGGCCTAGAGACAGACTAGTCATGGGTTCAAATCTGGCTTCAGACACTTCCTAGCTGTATAACCCTGGGCACTTAACCTCCATTGCCTAGCCCGTGCTACTCTTTTGCCTTGGAACCAATACACAGTATTAATTCTAAGATGGAAGATAAGAATTTTAAAAAAAGAATCAGTTGGTGAGTTTCAGATGTTCTCTCCCTTAGGATCAAGAAGTTGGTCTCTTACTATTAGAATCTCTTGAATACGGAAACAACTCCCACTCTACTCTCATGTAAGATAGATAAGGTAAAGCCCAAAGCACCCATATTGTTCCAGACTCCTAGCAGTAAAAAGAAAGGCTCTTGAGCAGTAGAAAGTACAGATTTTATTTTAGAATGACTCCAAATCTATAGAAAAGAGAACAGTGAAGGGTTCTTTTACAGCATTATTTCTTGAAAGTCTCTTTAAAATTTGGACTTGTAGATTTAAGTTTATTAACAAGGAGAGTCAATAATTATTTCTTAAAAGCCAATGCTGTGTTAGGCTGTATGCTAAGCACTGGGCAGCAAAAACAATTCCTCTGATCTCAAGGATCTCATACTATAAAGGAGAGACAAAATGAAAACAGTTATGTACACTCAAGATACATGGAATATAAACTGGAAATAATCTCAGAGGGAAGGAATCAGTATTAAGGGGACTTGGGAAAATCAATCTGTCAAAGGTAGAGTTTTAGTTGAGATTTAAAGAAAGCTAAAGGAGCTAAAAGGCAGAGACGAGCAGGAAGGACCTTCTAGTAATGGAGGACAAGTCAGTGATTTGTGTTTGTGATCTCAGCAGTGTGGGAAATCTCACAAGCAGTATAGATTACAAGAAGTCCTTGTGAGCCTGTATGATTCTTATATAAGTCCCCTTATAAATCTTCTGCAGGGAATTCAACTAAAATGAAGTCTTCCTATAGCAGTCTTGGCATTTTTGTAGCTCTAAAGGAATGCTCTATATATTAGGCAAAAGCTAAAATTAAGATTAGCCAGCTAATTCAGTTGCTAATGTTGAACATGATTTCACTAAATTAGTAATTCCAAATTTATCACTATGGCTTTGGTTGACAAATAAAGCTAGAGTCCTAAAAATCCTCCTTTCTTTCATAAAACAAATTCTCAGAATAGATCTTTTTGTTGCATTGCTTTGGTACTTATTTGACTCATTCTATGGGGATCGTTGAGAAAATCTAGATAATATAAACATTAGACAATTAGGACATTTGCCATAATACTCCTTATTATGAGAATAAGATCCTAGATTGACTTTAGAAATCTGTATCATTTATTCATCATAAAATATTCCCAGAAATTCTTACCTGGCGAACAGCATAGCTTCCTGGAGATCCTGGATATCTTTCAATAAGTAGTGGTTTTAAGTCATTTTGCCACATTTCAGATATATTTGTGCCTTCTGCAATTTTCTGGATATCAGTTGAATTCAAAATAGCCGGTTGGTGTTCATTCTGAATATTAAGATAAAATAAAAAATAGGTGACTCATTCCTAAAAATGCTTACGAATTTCACTTCAACACAGAATTGCAAGATTATTCCCTTCTATATTAAAAATAAGGTCAGGGGCAGTTAGGTGGCTCAGTGGGAAAAGATCCAAGCCTAGAGATAGAAGAACCTGGGTTCAAATATGACCTCTAACATAACACTTCCTATCTATTTGACCCTGGGCAAGTCACTTAAATTTTTACCATTCTTTTTCCTTGGAATTGATATGTAGTATTCATTCTAAGACAGAAGGTAAGGGTTTAAAAAATCAAAATAAAGTCAATTTGCATGTGAATTTTACCACTAACCAATAAATTCCAAAAATTCTAGAACTAGAATTCAGAAATTATCATTTTAGCAATTTTTAAATAATCAACAGTTATTATAAATATACTAAGAATTCTATTTTTGTAGCAATTAAAGTGATAAAATAAATACATACAATGATAAACCTTTTAAGAAAACTGTGTAGATGCATAAATTATTACATATTTCTGACTGCACACATTTTTATTTAAATTAGGGAATGATTAATCACATAATAGAAATGATTCTTCTTTACAAATATCTTTATAACAGCATCCCTTTGATTGGTGATCAACCCAACTATATTTAAAACGCAATTCAATTATTAACGTTCTATTAACAGTCTACTTGGGGACATATGAACTGAAGCACACTTTTATTTAAAATCCTAGATATACATGATATTCAAAGATGTGATTTTAGTAGTATATAGCATCAATTTATTATATTTTATAATGGCACTAAAGATAATAATGATGTCATTATCAAAACCATTTCATGGCATTTATAAACTGCCTATCTATGTATAGATATCACATGAGGAGTGGGAAATTGTATAAAGAAATACAAAAAAGATATAAATACTTTTTTTTCCCTAAATGCTTGGGGGAGACTATACTTTCTTTCCAGAACGTTTTTGGTGCAACATGCCAATACATTTTATTTAACCCTGGGATTTATAATGAATCCTCCATTTCAATCCTACTCAATGCAATGTGAAGGTCATACTAGCTTCTCTAAGGCTATGCCCACAGAAACAAGCTCTAGAAAACAGCTCCTATGGATTTGTAAACGGATTTGAGTATGAGTCCATCAGAGAGGCTCATCACCAGAACTTTGGCCACAGGTAGTGAGCGTAGCTGGCCACAATTAGTTCATGATGATTGTCCACTAAGGTAAGGAAGGGTTGTGATTTGTATTGATGAAAAGAATAGCCATACCAGTGTTATCACAGATCTTTCAGTACTGAACTCACTGTACTTTCTAGTTTTACTTTATTCTGACCTTTCTTGAAAACTATACCTGTTCATTTGATTAGTATTGTTATTCTGCATCACTGCTTCCTGTTTTAGCCTGAGCCAAATTCTCCTTTGTTTGGGTATAGGAGGATATAATCAGACTTTCCCTTCACTCGGGTTTATCCCTGTCTGAAGCAAAGAATGCCTTGAGAGATAAATAATAATTAGTCATAGACTAGCCATGCAGCTTTTCACATTGAAACTATGTTGTTATAAATGATGACTGGGTTCTCAGGTCAATCCACAAAAGCCTCAAAGGGGAGCTACTAATAATACGTTCCTGAGCTCTAGTGACTGGAACTAATAGTCATGGGGTTCAAAGGAAAAGAGAAGGAAGATTGCAAAGAGAAGAATTATTGTTTTTCCTTCTTCATTTCAAAGAGGATCCATGACTTCACAGGGAGATGTCCTGTCTTGCAAGTGAATTGGATTTAAGTGATGCAGTTGCACAAAGTCATTGACCTCATTCTTCCAGAATTATCCAAGTCTAGTGACAAAGCAAAAGTCAAGAAGACTGGAGATGGCCTGGGATTCAGTGGATAATCTTGGCATCGCTGATGTCTGACCAAGCTCTAAGGATTCCATAGCTCCTGCTTCTGAGCCTTTATGGCTACTGGAACAAACTGTTCTCATGTGTCCATTCTTCTGGGGAAAATCTTCATATGCTTGAGCTATACATCCCCTAAGTCACTGGGTAAGAATTGAGTCATAGGTATGGTAGACACCAAAAGTGGATGAGAAGCCCTGAAAAGGGTTGGATAAGTCCTCACACCAGAAGTGCCAGTCTTCCCTACACTATACACACACACTAAGAAGATAAAATGCTGAACTAGTCTCTTCTTCAACCACCTACTTTCAAAGAGACATAAGAAAAAGTAGAAACCATGATGGGACTTCTAAAAATGAATCATTAGGAGATAAAAAAGAAATCCAAAGTCAAAGAGGGATAGGAAGCATTCAAGTTCAATTCATGAAGAAGCCAGAAGAAAAAAATTCCAATAAATAAAAAGGAAGATTTGTGGATATATAAGAGACTGATGTGGATACTCAGGAGAATCACTGAACAACTTTACAATGTTTCAGAGACCTATCTATAGACAGTGGTAACAAGGGCTGATAACTTAGGCTAACTATCCAAATGTATTATGATCTAATTTTTTAAAAAGTGTATGGAGTACTAAAAGCTCAAAATGAGCTAAGGCTGAGTGAATGATGAAGATCAGAAAATAGGCATCAATATCTTTAAGTTATATCATAGAAAAGAGTTGTCAAAGAAGGAAATAAGACTGAATTCTGAGTTCCCAGGATGGTGATAACAGGAAATAGAGAAGACTAAAATTATTCACACTTATTTTGCTGATTTTTTTTTTGGCCAAAGAGATAAAGCTCTGGAATTATAAGGGCAGAATGATGTAGATAATAGTGAATATTTGACTTACCCCAAGAAAAAATAGGGGGATAAGTGCCTTGATGACTTAATGTCACCTGACCTAAGACAATTCAGTTCTAGTTGCTTAGAGCATTGTTGGAGATGAGTGGCTGAGCCATTATGAGTGATCCTTGAAAGATCATGGAAGATGTAAGAGGTTCTGTAAGACTGAAGCTTATCAAATATTCTCCTGGTGTT
Source organism: Monodelphis domestica (assembly GCF_027887165.1). Lineage (NCBI taxonomy): Eukaryota > Metazoa > Chordata > Mammalia > Didelphimorphia > Didelphidae > Monodelphis > Monodelphis domestica. Next base: position 673,892,667 of record NC_077227.1, read on the forward strand.
CAAAAAAAGAAAGAGTTCAGAATTTGCAAACTACAGCCCAGTGAACATGGCTTTAATTCCTAGAAAAATTTGAGAGCAATTAAAGAGATAGTTTGTAAGCATCTTTTAAAAAATCTATTATCACAAAAGTGACCATGGCTGTGTTGAAAATAGACAAGAAGTTGAAGATTATCTAGAGGATGGTGAAGATGAATGTAGAGTCTGGAGATCATGACACACAACACAGGTTCTTCACCCTTTTTGTGTCATGTATCCCTCTGGCCTTCTAGTGATGCTTATGGACCCTTTCTCAGAATAACATTTTTAACTATTTGAAGAAAATGACTAATGTCAGTTGGAGGTTAGTGAAATAAAGATTTCCCCTCACCCCCATCCCAGATCCCCATCTCCAGGACTTTATCCATAGACTCTTGGGGATTTGTGGATTCTAAATGAATAGCCCTGGCATTCAAGAATTGATTGAAAGAACCAAAGATATTTATCTTGGATAAAAGACTCAGGCACACATTAAATTTTTTCAAGTATTTGAAATACTATCATATGAAAGTGCGATCAGACTTGTTCTGCAGTTTGCTTCATAACAGAACTAGAAACAATTGGTTAAAAAGTGTAGAGAGACAGATTTTGGATCCACATAAAGAAAACTGTCCCAATAATTAGAGCTGTCTTATTTTTCTCACACTTGTAAAGTCCTGATGACCATTTGATGAAGATGTTGGAGAGGGAATTCTGAGACAGAAATGAATTGGTCTAGATAGCCTCTGACATATTTTCTATTCTGAGATTCTGTGATTCAAGGCCAGCTCCACTTCTGACATCTTTTCTTTTTCAAATGTCCAGCTTAATTGCTAAATCCTTTGTAAAGTCTTCAAGAGAGGCAATATGATATAAAAATAACATATTTCTGTTACTAGTGACATGCAGTAGGCAAGTTACTTAACCACTCTTAGCTCTCAAATTATAGATAATAATATATTCTATACTTCATTAGATTGTTATAAAGTATCTTATAATCCTCAAGTAACATATAAAAACATAATAAAAAGTAATCTGTTAATGTGAATTATGAGCTTTTCCTGTTACAGAAGCTAGAATTAAACTCTCAGGACATTCTAACCACTCTTATGCATTTAGTCATTCCCCATTTTACATTATAATGTTTGTATAAAGATCCTATCTCTTGTACTAGATTTAAATTCCTCAAAGACTGCCTTTTTTGTAATCTTGATATCATCATAACTGGCACTTAAAATATTTAATAAAATTAGCAAAACAGAACAAAATTTAACTAAATGGAATTAAGTTGAGTAGAGAGTAGTCCAAATTTCAAAATAAGTGAAATCTGTCTTTGGCCCAAGATTTCCCAAAATTCCTCTATCAGAATATCCTATTATTATCCTGAACCCCTTGAAGCATCCCTATTTTAGAACATGCCTCATTTGCCAAAATTGCCATCACCCAAATACCTTCTTCCCTCCAAATCCATGTTTACCATCTTTTTTTAACCTTTATCTTCTATCTGATAATCAACATTGGTTCCAAGGCAAAAATAGAGGTAAAGACTAGGCAACTGGGATTAAGCAGCATGTCCAGGATCACACAGGTAGGAAGTGTCTGAAGTCAGATATGAACCCAGGACTTCTAGTCTCTTGGACTGGCTCTGAATCCACTCAACCACTTAGCCAACTCTCTATTGCCTTGTCCATCATAACAATCAGATAACTTTGTAATTGATATATGCACACTCAATTATGAAGACAGACAGAAAATATAATTGGACAAATCTTTTGCCTGTTTAATAGCTATGGGTAGAGTCTGTCCTAATCTATTTAGAGCATATTTCAGTTCTCTTTGCCACTAAATAGCTCTGTGAAACTTAAGAAAAGTGACAGGATTATAGATTTAAAGCTGAAAGGGAACCTTGGAAGGTCATCTAGTTCAATGTCCTGATTTTATGGATGATGAAATATTTTCAGCACAAACTTGCATTCCAAGATGCTGACAAAACCTTTCTGAGATTAGGATGAGGATAAATGAATAACAGAGCCACAACTGCTAGGCTGTCTAGAATGCTGAGAATGAGGAGATGGAAAGCCTTTATCAAGCTGAGTCCACAAGTCCACTTTGGTAAATGTTGTTGATTCATTATATTCTCAAATTTTGGGGTGAGTTGGTAGGGGTGGAGATTCACCAATCCAGGTAGTTGTTGACTGTTTTCTTAAACTCTTCCAAAGTCCCTAGCATGGAGGCAGAAGCTAACAGTTTGGTTGAATTCATTTCAACAAATATTTATTAATTACCTAGTATTTGCTAGTTCTGGGGATAGAAAGACAAAAACAAAATAGTCTCGGCCCTCAAGAAGCTTATATTCTTCTTTTTTTTTAAACCCTTACCTTCTATCTTAGAATCAATACTGTGTATTGGTTCTAAGGCAATAGAGTGGTAAGAGCTAGGCAATGGGGGTTAAGTGACTTGCCCAGGGTCACACAGCTAGGAAATATCTGAGGCAAGAAGCTTATATTCTTAGGAGGAAACGGAATGAACAGCAGGACTTGGTTTTACAGAACTAATATGTTCCAAGACCCTTCACCTAAATTGAAAATCACACATAACACTGAATTCCATTATTTAATAAATATTTCATATACGAACAGACAAAGGCATTTTACAACTTTTCTTAGGCTCATCAGAACTACCAGAATCATTACTCTTGTTCATTGGGATAATTAGTAATAATTAAATAGTTTTAAGGAAACAAAGAGAAGCACTGCTCTGATGCAGACAGAACTTAAGAGCCAGAACAACGACTGAGGAAGAAGGAACTAACATTTAACACAAAACAATGCAATGCCTCACACTAATGCTTCTCAGAGCAAAAATGAGCATGATTGTGGAATTGGTTGGAGGCTTTACTGTTTCTTGGGGAAATGATTCAGATTTAATACATAATTAAAATTTTTTATTTTCTGTATTTTTCTGCATTTATGTTTTTTAATTACCAATAGCAGATAGGTGGATTCTAGTGTGTTGAGTAAAACCAAGTCTTACTGTAAATACAAAATGTACAAGTAAACTCTGTTGAGTGTCACTATGGAGGATACAGGTGGCTGGTCAGTACTCCATCTTTTGTTTCCTCTTCCCTTCTTGAAAGAGACAAAACTGAATTCTTCCCAGGCATTTGTGGGGAGGGTACAGTTTTTCATTGATGTTTCTTCCATTTCTTCCTTCTATCTAGCAATTTTATCAACCACAACACCCTATTAACAACAATTATATCAATTTTAGCCTAAAGCCAACAATAATGGCCCAGAGTTTCAGGTGGCTCCTTTCTCTACTCTTTCAGAGAGTTTCTCTGGTGAAAATTTTAATATAATCTTAACAGCTGAGAGTCTCCATTTGAAAAAATTCTATATTTGATACAAAATCAGGATACAGAAAACACTTTAGTTAAAGGGAATGGAATAAGGGAAAAGATAAGCATTTATATAGCTCCTACTAGGTGCCAGGCATTGTGGTAGGAACTTTTTACAGTTATTACATAATTTGATCTTCACAACAACCCTGGGAGGTGGGTGTTATTAGGATCCCAATTTTACGGCTGGGGGAACTGAGACAAACAGAAGTCAAGTGACTTGCCTAGAGGTGCACAGCTATTAAGTATCAGAGTTCATATTTGAACTCAAGATTTTCTGGCATCAGGAAAGGCTCTCACCTATACTAATAAGCAGAATACATTACAATATCACTAACTAGACAGTCTCAGGGAAGGGACTTTGATGAAAAAGCTGACCTTCTTTGGATCTCCCCTTAGTTCTTAAAAGTAGAATCAGTAGTTTTAAACCTGTCTTCTACTTCAAGACACCTATAGGGGCCCAATGAAATTCCTCCATCTCTTTTCTCCCCTTAAAGTTCAGCCTTATTTTATTTTCCTTTCATCACTCCTTTCAGTTTCTTGTCAATTTCTTCTTCCTCCTTGTGCCCTGTGCTTCCAGTTCTGTGGCAGTCAGGCTTTTTTTCAGTTCCATGTGGACCTGCTCCTTCCTTTGAGCCTATCTCTGGCAGACTGTCTATGTGTCCCTTTAAGAACTCTCAGGCATGATTCAAGTCAGCCCTCTGACTCAAAGATGAAAAGAGTCTTCAGTTTGATCTCAGAGCTTAGACAGAATTATTGTCCCCCCAGGCTACAAAATTACAGGCTACCAGTCATTTCTCCAACCCCAATTACATTCATAAGAAATATACAAAGGAATTTCTCCCCTCAGGGTGGGGCTGTGGGTAGAGTGGAGCTAAGGGTACTAACTTGGGGTAATTAGAAAAAGATTCCTGTAAGTCAACACTTTTGTTTAACCTTGAATGGAGATAAGAGTTTTAAGGAATAAGGAGAGATTAGGAGGAAGGACTTTTTTTCCAGTCAACAGCAGATGGGAGATGGAATGTTGTATATACCACCCAAGTAAGCCTGGCTGGAAAAGGATGCATGAGAAGGAGCCTTGTATAATCACATGAGAAAGATAGCTTGAGACCTGTTTAACCACCAAACACAGGGGTTTGTACTTTTATCCTAGGAGCTTTAGGGAACTGGGGGAGATCCTTGAGCAAGGGGACGATATGATCAGAACTGTGCTTTAGGTATATCAATTTGCTGGCTGAGAAGAGAATGAATTGGAGGAGAATGGATAAAGGGAGATTAATTTGGCACTTATTGCAACTGCTGAGAAATAATGAAGATCTAAACTAAGGTAGAGGTTATGTGAATGGAATAGTGATAGGTGTCAGAAATAGTGTTGAGACAGAATAAGAAAGATCTGGGATCTGATTGGAGTGGGGTGTGTCGTAGAGATGAAGGAAAGTAACTAGTAGAAGATAAACCCTAGTTTTTAAACCTGGATGACTGAAAGAATTGTAGTGCCCTTGACAATAGTGAAGAACTTCATAGAAAATAACTCAGAATCTTGGGGGGGAGGAATTGCTTCATATTTGTCCCTATCCCCAACACTCTACACATCATAGATAACTTGATAGTTGGCTCTAACTGGAGTCAGGAAAACTTCAGCTTAAATGCCTGGACAAGTCACCTCACATGGATTTGCCTTAGTTTCCTCATTTGTAAAGTGGAGATAACAAAAACACTCACCTCCTAGAGTTGTTGTGAGAATAAAATAAGATAAAATTTATAAACTACTTTGTAAAACTTGAAGCAATATGTACATGCTAGCTATTAATAAATGTTTGTCAAAATTTATTTAAAAGAGAAGGGAATGGGGTAGCTGGGTGACTCAGTGGATTGAGAGCCAGGTCCAGAAACCTAGGAGGTCATAGGTTCAAATCTGGTCTCAGACACTTCCTAGCTATGTGACCCTGAGCAAGTCACTTAATCCCTATTACTTTGCCTTTACCACTCTTTGCCTTAGAACCTATACATAGTATTGAGTCTAAGATGGAAGGTAAGGACTTAAAGAGAGAGAGAGAGAGAGAGAGAGAGAGAGAGAGAGAGAGAGAGAGAGAGAGAGAGAGAGAGAGAGAAGGGAATAAGTATTCTTATTTAACTATTTAAAACACATTCCTTACACACTGTATATAAAGAGTATTTTGACTTTTCATTTCTTTTTACTTTTTTAAATTTGCCTTTTCCCAGAAGAATTCAAGAAATAAGAACATTTCAAACCAGCACTATACTTTATTTTAAAAATCTTTATGGTAGGAAGGAGAGTGGGCAGGAACAAGAATGAAAGGAAAGAGTAAGAAGAAAAATCAAAGAGGGGAAGATGATGTCCAAGGGAAGTTAATTTAGTGAGAGAACCAAAGAATTGTAGCAGGTAGCAACAGAAAACTGGAAATATCTTTGCTCTTTCTCAGCCAGAAGGAACATTTTTAGACAGTCACATCAAGGTCCAAGCAGTCAATCAAGTAATGAGTAATTAACCAATAAACATTTATTAAATTCCTACTATGTGCCAGGCACTGTGCTACAAACTGGGATAAAGCTTTGCTGGAGTACATATATTGAAGAGGAGAAAGTATGGTAGGTCTCACTGGGGCAAGAGTTAATCTTATAATGCAAAGCAGGGAAAGCCCATCTTTCCTGGGTCAAACATGTGGTGCTTCTCCCAAGATATTTTTAATTACATAATTTGTGGCATCAGCTCCAGTTTGTGAAAGGATCTGTGGTTCCAAATCATGAACTCATGGGGAGATTATGACAGCAATGCAGCCAATTCAAGTCCCAGCTATGCTCTGGTCAGAAAAGCTCTCCAAGAGTTCACATGTTGATCTTGCTATTTAACTCTATAGACTAAAGAGTTTGATTCAACAGGCATTTACTGAGATTAAACAATTCACTCTACAATAAGCACCAGAAATGTTGCTGTATAAAAACTAGGAAATGAAGAAGTTAAAATCCTTCCTTTTTCCAATCCTTGATGTACAAATAGACCATGTTTTCAAACAACCACCACTGCCCTCCCTGCTCTTTATCATCAAAGCTGTTGGAGAAACCAACTTTAACCTTTTGTAAACAATTTGAAACAAAAACAGAAATAGGAATGAAGCTATGGAAAGTAGAAACCCTGAAGGGATTTGACTTTGGTGTACTTACTCATAAAATCATAAATTCTCAGATTTGAAAAGTATCTTGGGAGTTAAATAGCCTACTCCTCACGCCACTGAAAGAATGGATCCCTTTTACACCATCCAGTATAAGGGGGTTATCTAGCTTTTGCATGGACATGCCCAGTGATGGAGCAGCCTGTTTCATTTTCAGACAGTAATAACTGTGTCACAATTCTTTCTACTGCTAGCTTCCTTCAAAACTCAGATCAACATCTAACTCCTACATGATTTTCTAGATCTATTTATGTGTGTATGTATGTATACACATACATACACATATACATATATGTTGTTCTTGAGTCATATCAGTGTCCAACTCTTTGTGACTCCATTTTGGGGTTTTCTTGGCAAAGATATTGGAGTGTTTTGCCATTTCCCTTTCCCGCTCATTTTACAGATTAAGAAATTAAAGATTAAGTGACTTGCTCATGGTCATATATATTTTTATAGTACCCCCTCTATACTAGTTAGTCAATCATTCAACATTATTAAACCCCTACTATGTGCCAACAAAGAAAGCATCCTCAATGGATACTTAGTATGGCAACCTGTCCCCAAAAGATAGCTGACTCCTACTTCTCTCAGGGTTCTAAGGGAAAATGTAAGGGGCTGCAGTTTCTAGTATTATTGCTTATAAGTCCCAACCAATTATTAGCCACAGTTTATTAACTTTTATAAACGGTAAACAAGTATAGCAAATTCAGGTTTTCCAAAAACAATTCCCTAAATGAGAATGTCTTTTCCCTTGTACACACAAGGTCCTTGGGGAGAGTGAGATAAAATTAAAAGCATATGTCTAAAGTGAACTCAAAACTCCTAGTTACTGGAAGATCTTTTCTCCCTTTGTGAAACTCTAATAAAGTTCCCCTTAAGTGTAGCCCTCTGCTGGGCTTCAAGGATCAATCTCTCTGTAGAATCCCTAAGGTATTGAGTGCTTTTTTCACAGTGCATCTAGTTTGTCCTCAATGTGTCTCACAGTTCTTGAAGCAGACACTACCTTTAACCATTTAATGAGGATGCTAGATCTTTCAGTATTTCAGGGTTTGAAAGATTATTACCTTGTCAATGGGTGGGGGAGAACAAATTCATTCTCAGAATTCCCTCACCAGTGGATTTAACCATTCAGTACCCAACTGAACTGTTGCTAGAATGCCCAACTTTGAATTGGTTTAAAATGTTATGTAAAGACCCAGAGGTATGTTTGGCATTTATCTATCTTCATCCAATGATCAGAGCACTTCACAGTTCCCAAATTGATTTATAGACATTCACATCTAATTTACAGCTTTGATTGATTGATTCAATTGAGAATAGGAAGCAAATTAGTTTAATCTAGTTATTTTCACTGGAGCACATAATGGACACACTAAAGGAGTAAGGGTTTAAATTGAATGATAAATATTCTTGGAACCTGGAATTCTTCAAAGTAGAAATGCCACAGAGGGTGGCTTAAAATACCATGAGATCAATGGGGAGAGGTTCACTGGGATGTGTGAGAGAAGTCCAGAAAGGGAGATGACATATGACAAAGATAAACTGCACCTGTTTTGAAATATGGCCCTTGAACTCAAGATGAGGGAAAAAATTATGTTGCTCCTCCTCCTTCCTGCACCACATGGTCCCTAGTGAATCATTCTTTTAGTATAATAGTTCAGTTATAGAGACTTAAAGATGGCTTTTATGGTCAGTTTGAATCATTTTATACTCTATAATGTTGTATCTATGAGGAAATGCCCCCAAGGTTCCAAATAACCAACTCATTAGCACATTTTTAAACATATTCATAAGGTGGAGACTTTCCAATATTTTCATATTAGGTGACACCATAAATAAGACATACCCTAATTTAAAAGAGATGGAAATAAATCTCAAAATCTTTCTTTGCCACACTTTACAAAAAATGGACACATTAATATACCTAGAAATTCCTCATGTTATTAAAATGGTATCCTTGGCATGACTTATTTAACCACTCACCAGAGAGACATAATCAGGAGACTTTTAAAGGCCAACAAGAGAAAATGAAAAAAAATTAATATTTTACATTGATTGGAAGTAAATATTTAGTTGTTCACATTTGTATGCCACTTTAAGGTTTTAAATTCTCCTATGTGTATTAATCTCCTGTAATCTTCAGGAAACTGAGGCTTGAAGTTTAGATAAATAACTTATCTGTGGTTATACAACTAGCAAATGTTGGCAGTAATGTTATAACTCAGGCCTTTGGTGACTCCAAAACTAGCACACTGTCCACAATATTCTGAAAAGTTATTTCAACTACAATTATTAGTAACAATATCTTGAATTTTCATTGTGCTTCAATACTTAGAAAGCATTTCTCTTATAACAGCACTATATGGTAGGTTATATAAGTACTATTATTTCCATTTTATAGATAAGGGATCTAAATAAAGATGGCATCATAGAGTCTCAGAATTGGAATCAGGAGACCTGCCTTGGAATCTTGTATCCATTTACAATTCACTTAACTCATTTACCACTCAGTTTCCTTATCTGAAAATAGAATATAATAATACTTGTATTTCCTAATATACAGGGTGATTTTGAGGAAACTGTAAACCTTATAACACTACAGACATGAGTTATTAGAAAAATTAAGTTGCTTATCTAGTTAGGGTCACAATGACATTAAGTGTCAAAGCCTAGATTTGAACTCAAATCATAGTTAAACTATTATAAAATCACAGCACCTCATTTCAATACACAATTGTCCTGTCTGCACACACCTGGAGAAAACTATAAGTACTCTTTACTAGTTGGTATTCATGACACTTTATGTATTACCAAGGATAGTTGGTGGGTCTCCAAGTTCTAGTTTTCATAATTCCCCTTTGCCAATTTTCCCCAGGAAAGTAAAGATTGTGGTAAGCATAATGAAGAGAGCCTGGAGGGTACCTCAGAGATGTTTCCATGCACATAGTAAGATGATAATATATAAGGATACTACTTAAAGAGTGATAATAGCTTTTGACTGCTTTACTCAAATCTCTATCAGATCCCCCTTTTGGCCAACAAGGTAAATTTGCAAGATGGACAGTCAGAATGTGACTATAAAACAAAGCAAAACCAAACTAACTCAGGAACTAGATGTCTTTAATAATCTTTACGGAGAGCACATGAATCATGGTATTAAAATGAGAAGACTCACTAGTCTGGATGAACATATGTCTGTGTCCCAATAAATCTCTTTCTGTACCTTGTACTTTTAAAATGTTGAAAAACACATTGGATTAAATGTATGAAAATTTTCTGAATGGCTTGGTTTGTGTTTAAAAATAAAACTTTCCCCATTATCCAATAGAAATTACTTTAAAGAGATCTTTTACTTTTTTATTTACCTTAATATCTTTGGAAGTTACAGAGAGGGTGTTACCACAAAAAAAAAACACCCCACTTTTCACAAGCCTCTGTAAATGTATTTCAAAATCTAATTTCAAATTTCAAAATCTAATTGTGTAAGTAAGGAAATGAGCATGAAACTGCTTGCTTCACAGAGCCTTTTAATTCCTTTAATCCTTAAGTTTTCAATATCCTAGTAGTACAGATCTCTACAATCTTCACATTTTTAGCTTGCTTCTATTTTTTAAAAAATTCTCTCTCTCCCAACCATAAGTTGCTTTTAAAATAATATATCTCTAGTTGAGATACTTGGTTCCACCTTTCTCAAAAAAAAAAGAAGAAAAAGGAAGGAAGGAAGGAAGGAAGGAAGGAAGGAAGGAAGGAAGGAAGGAAGGAAGGAAGGAAGGAAGGAAGGAAGGAAGGAAGGAAGGAAGGAAGGAAGGAAGGAAGGAAGGAAAATTAGGGAGAGGAGAAAAGGAGGAAGAGAGAAGCAGAAAAAGATGGGAAGAAAGGGAGAAGGGAGAAGGGAAACAAAGGGAGGGAAGAAAGAAGGAAGGGAAGGAAGAAGGAAGGAAAGAAAACCCATTATCTGAGTACTACAATCAGCAATCAAAGGGCAGGTTTTCACTCATCAATGAAGAGCAGGAGTGTTTCCAGGAGTACCTAGCCTTTGCTGTAAGGCTGTGTGCTGTGTGCGTAATGAGCCTTACCATCCATCAACCAGAGTGGGTGGCAGAGCCCAAAGACTATCTCTTATCTCCCTATCTTCCACTGCCCGTCAAGGCAGACTTCCTGTGCCTGCCTTCAACACCCCCAATCGAACCACAACAGGGGACAGACCCATGACATCATCTAACCAGTCTTTCTGGGTCGGAGACAGCCAAATCCCTATTCTGAGTATCGGGCCCCCAGTACCCAGTGTTGCTGATGTATGAGTGAATAGTGTGGGGGCGTCTCTCCCAAGGCTGGGGGAGGGGGGAACCATACCAGCCCCGTACCTCTTAGACTCCCATCCCTACCTATCAACTTTGCACAGGCAGAACATGTCATCTTTCTCACTACTTCCCCTCCCCCCTCCCCAAATCTTTGTATGCGCGCGCGCACACACACACACACACATATACACACACACTCATTCTCTCACTCCCTCTCATTCACTATCTCCCTTACCTTTTCCTGCGTCCAGGTAGTGGCACTACTTTTGTACCCACATACATCTAGGAAAAGGTAGGCTATTGCCACTAGCAGGGAAAGAGTTCTTGCTGTACGCCAAGGCTTTGCTGCCCCATTCCTGCGCTCAAAGGACAGCATCTCTGATGCTGCCTACCCAAGGCTGGGCTCCTACTCCAGCAGCTGCTGACGGTCACGAGCCAGAGAACCCCGAGAACGCGCCTCCTTCCCCTCCCCTCTTCTCTCTACTCCGCCCTTTGGTCCGCAGGCTGCTCCCGCCTCTCCATCTCTTCCAGCTTCCCCTCCGGCTCCCGCCCGGCACGAAAGCCTTCTGTGAGGAAAGCCTTAGCTGCTGATTTGTCCCATCTTCTCCTTGTTTTAGGAAGCCCAGGGCGACCGGCTACTGGGGAAGGCTTCAGCCAGGGAAACAAAAGCGACCACTTTCCATATTAGGAAGGTTGGAAGAAAGGCTAAGATCCTGGTAGATGTGGAAAGAGAACTTAGATGCCACGTCTCCTTAGCAGATCCCAGAGGGGTTTTCAGAAAGAACTCTCTGGGGCATCAGGGGTCGTGCAACGCTCTCCAGAAAACTTTTCCTAAAAGCTGTCTAAGGCAGCACAAGTCACCCTTTCTCCCTCCCCGCCCCCCAACCCCCCGACCTTTTAAGACCCTTTGACCCACGCCAAGTTATAAACAAGAAATCGAAATAGAAATTTCAGAATCTCTGAACTGGAAGAGACATCTTGAGGTCCAAGACAAGGCTAAACAGGAATCCCCTTTACCTTATCCCCAACAAATGGCTGGCTGACCTTATAGGCCTGCAATAAGTATTTATTAAGTGCCAACCATATGCCAGGAGCTGTGCTAAGTAATGGGCAGCCAATGAAAAACAAAAAAAAAAAACAAAAAACCCCTGCTCTCCATGAACTCACAGTCGAATGGCAGAAATTGAATGCAAAAATCTATGTACAAAAAAAGATATTGGCAGAATAAAGTAGAAATAATCACAGAGGGAAGGGACTAGTATTAGGAAAATAAGCTCTCTACCTGCCAAGATACAACTGTCTACTTTTAGATGGCTACAAAAGTTAGAAAATTTTTACTTTCTAAGTAAAGTGCATCTTAAGTTGGGGGTGGAGGGTGGGGAATATAGTCAAATATTTGAAGAGGGTAGTCATGTCCCTAGGTCTCTTCTCCAGGCTAAATACCCCTATTTCTTTCAACCAATCATATGCATGTTCTCTAGTTTTTTTACCATTCTGGTCTCCCTACTCTAAATCTCCAACTTGTCAATGTCTTTCCTAAAGGTGACACCCAGGAAAGGATACTATTCCAGATATTGTATGACTACAGGGGTCATCACTCCCTGTGTCATGGAGATTTACACTTCAACTTTTTTTTTCTTTTTTTTACTAGAGTCAGCAAACGGAAGGACTGTCTGGATTTCCACCTCGCCTGCCACCACCAAAACAGACCACTAACTGCAGGCCAGAAGAGGCGACTGGATCAGCTAGGCATGTTGAGGAAATGACAGTGGTTGATTTATGACAGGGAAGGGGTCAAACCATTGTTATCACCTGACAATGGGTGAGCAATCAATCATATCAAGTAGTTCTTTCAGTACAGTAAGGTGCTTCTCATCTGGGTTTAGTGACTAGCAATTAAATTCCTTTTTATTGTCGTTTAGTGGTTTGTAGGACTATGTAACTTCACGACCTCATTTGAGGTTTTCTTGGCCAAGATACTGGAGTGGTTTGCCATTTCCTTCTCCAGAGCATTTTACAGATGAGGAAACTGAGACAAAAAGGGAGAAGTAGCTTGCCCAAGGTCACACAGTTCATAAGTATCTAGATTTTTAACTCAGGTCTTCATGATTCCAGACTTGGCATTCTACCCATTGATACCTAGCTGCCTTCTTATTTCTCTATATATCTCAAGAAACAACTCTTCACTGACCATTTTGTTTCTGTCCATTCCAGTCCAGGTATCTTTTTCCTTGGCAGAGTAAGAGAAATAATATTAAAACTAAACAGCTCTTCCTTTTCTCTGTTGTCTGGTATGTCCACATCTAAGCACCTACTATTTATCCTGACTATAGCTTGCTTGCCTTATATTTGTTTGTATGTTGTCTCCCCTATTGGATTGTGAACTTCCTAAAGTCAGAGACTATCTTTTACCTCTTTTTGTATCCTCAACACAACATAGTTTCTGGACATAGTAGGTGCTTAATAACTGTTTATTGATCGATCCACCTACTATGTGCTAGGCATTGATTGACACTGTGGACAGGAACACAAAAAATCCTCAAGCAATTCCTGTTTTCAAAAAGCATACCTTCTACCAGGGGAGATTATATATATATGTAGGTATATTCAAAACAGAGAATAGATAAAAGATGACTTCCCGGAAGGATAATAGTAGCTGAAAGAATCTGGAAAGACTTTATATACAGTGTCAACTGAGCTGAGATTTGTAAATGTAATGGCAGAGGGAAACATACATTCCAGGTATGGGAGGGGCTACTTCAAAGACCTAGAGATGAGAAGTGGAATGTCATATAGAAGGAAGAGTAAAACCATATTGTCTGAACTGTAGAAATCAGGAAGTAGAGAAATATGTGACAAGATTGGAAAGATAGATTGAGACCTTTTTGAGAAAAGCTTCAAATGCCAACTAGAAAAGGTATTATTTGTTCCTAGAAATCATAGAGAGAGCCTTTGGAATTGGAATGATATTGTCACACCTTTTCATCTGTGTGGAGGAGGGTGGAATAGCTTAGGATCAGGCACAAGGCAGGGAGATGAATTAGAAGACTGTTGCAATAGAATATTACAGATGTGATAAGGGCATTAACTAGTGATAGTTGTGTGAGCAGTGAGAAGGAATGGTTTTGAAGGATGTTATGAAAATGACAAAATTGGGCACCTGCCTAGAAAGTCAAGTTGGAAGCTATGATTGTGAACTTAGTTGACTACATGAATATGGTATTTTCAACACTAGAAGGAAAGTTCAGAAGTGGGGTGGGTTTAGGTAAAAAGATAAATTTTGGATATTCGGAGTTTGGGATGCCTACAAGATATCCAGATCAAAATGTTCAATAGACAGTTGATGAAGTGAGGAGCAGAGACAGGAAAGAGAGAAGGAATAGATGTGTAGATCAGAGAATCCTCTGTACAAAGGCAATACTAAAATCCAAGAAAAATGAGATGATTAAGGTTTAGAGGTAAGAGAGTTTAGAACAGAACCTAGTGGTGCCACCACAGTTAAAGGGCATGACATGGATTAAGATGCAAAAAAGAAGGCTGAGAAAGGATTAGTCAGACAGGTTGGAAGAGAACCAAGAACTAACAGTCATTAAAACCCAGAAAGAACATAGTTTTTAGGTGAACATGGACAACAGAGTCTAATGATAAAGAGGTCAAAAAAGGATGAGCACTGAGGAAAAAGTCATTAGAAGGTAATAAGAAAGACCTGAGTTCAAATGTGGCCTTAGAAACAGTAGTTGTGTGACTCTTATCAAGTTATTTAAGCCTAATTGCTTTAGTTTCCTTACCTATAAAATAATCTGGAGAAGGAAATGGCAAATTACTCCAGTATCTTTGCAAAAAAAAAATCCATATGGGGACACAAAAAATCAGACTGCACTAAACAACAACAAAAAAGATACTGAATAAATAAATACTTGATTTATCTCTTTAGAATCAATTTCCTCTGTAATTATTTGATATGACTTCAGTGTTCATCCTATTTTTGTCTTCTTTAGTACCACTTCCCTTTTTTCACATGGAACACTGAGGAATGAAATTTTAAGGTCCATGATATTAATGTCCAGGATACAATGTCTCTCTTATTGCCATTGATTACATTAGATAACATTTGGCTGCCACATTGCACTATTGACACCTTGTTGCATTTGCAGTCTAATGAAAACCCTGATTTTTCCTTCATATACATTTAGCAATATCCATTTTCTTCAAAGGGTATTGTGGATTAAATAAAGAAACATAATTTCAGAAAAGGTTAAAAATCACTTTTCCCCCAACATATTGATTGCATAGTTTTCTATCATAATCCTTGCCAACTCCAGGTGAACTTCAGTCTATTTCAAAAGATCCGTTATTTCATGTTTATGGGTATTCCAACAATGAGGATCACAACCCTTTCCCATCTTTGCTGAAACAAAATTCATGAGTTGTAGTTCCCCATCAACTTCAACACTTGGTTGCCTGATGATGACCTTTCCCTCTGGGTCTGCCTCCTAATGTTTTCTAGGTTGGTATGCTCTTCTGATGCTGGCTTTGAGAATCCAGTGGTTACTTCCAGGACAGAATAAGGTATCAGAGGGAACTTAGGTGAAAGAATCTGTAAAAACAAATGGAAAAACCAAAACCAATATTCCTCTGTTTTGAAATGCCAGGACAATTGTTTTTGTCCCTTGCCTTTTTGGTCAGTCTTTTTCAAGTACACAGAGAACTAGAATATGGGTGTGCCAATAGATTCTCTTCCCAGAAATTCACTCTTTAAAAAAAAAAACAAAAAACCCTTACCTTCGGTCTTGGAGTCAATACTGTGTATTGGCTCCAAGGCAGAAGAGTGGTAAGGGCTAGACAATGGATATCAAGTGACTTGCCCAGGTACACACAGCAGGGAAGTGTCTGAGGCCATATTTGAACCTAGGGCCTCCCATCTCTCCAGAAATTTACTCTTGAAGTGTGTGATGAGTAGAGTTATGCCTGCTGTAGCTTACCCTTATACCTATCTTTCTTTGCCCCCCAATCAATCAATCATCAATAAGTATTGGCTACACACCGAGTATGTATCAGGTCCTATGGATACAAAGACAACAATGAAATAATCCCTGCCAATAAGGAGCTGCTGATATTCTTCCTGATGAAGCAACCCAAACATACCTACATACACACACACACATATACATGCATTCATAAATGGTAAACTGTGGGGGGGGAGTGGAAAAAGCAATATGGAGTTTCAGCAAAGTTTTTCTATAGAAGGTGGCACTTGAGCATAGCTTTGAAGGAAAAATAAGGGACTCTTATAAGAAGGCACAAATAAAAAAAATATTTTGGTTGTTCAGTTGGGTCTAACTCTTTGTGATCCCATTTGGAGTTTACTTGGCAAAGATACTGGAGTGGTTTGCCATTTCCTCTCCAGCTCATTTTGCAGATGAAAATTTTGAGGCAAACAGGGTTAAGTGACTTGCCTAAGGTGACATAGCTAGTAGATGAGGCCATATTTGAACTATGGTCTTCCTGTCTTCAGACTCAAAACTCTATCCATTCAACCACCTACCTGCCCAAGGAAAGAAAAAAAAATTCTGGTTATTGGTGGGAATTAGAAATGGGAAGCAGTGGATAGATGGTGGGAACCTAGAGTTAGAAAGGACACCAACTGGCTTCTAGTCCAACTTCTTCCTTTTATAAATGAGGAAAGGAAGCTCAAGAATGAACATCAATCAGAGGCAGATTTAGAACTCAACTCCTCTAACTCCAGATTCCAGAACCAGGGTTTATTTCATTATTCTACTACATGTTGCCCCATTAGCTACTAGAGTTAAATGGAATATATATTCTTGCTCAGAAATTAATCATCCTGGTGCTCTGTGTTTCTGAAGACTTTGAGATGCAGTTTAAATCCATGATTCTGGGTTCTTTGGGATGGGGAATAAGATTAATGAGTTCCTCCCAGGCAGCTCCTCAAGGCCTATTATTTACTAACTTTTTGCTTACATTTTAAATCTTAAAAGAATCTTCTGTTGGAACAACATATATTACAAAATCAGTATCTCAGCCTCTGTCATATTTCCTCCCTGGCTGCTCACTGCCAGCTGTGAAGGAGCGGATTTCCTGAGTGGCTGAGTAATAACCTATTTATGTTCCTTACTCTCTTGCCACCTTTGTATATTTCCACAGATTGGCTCTTGTTTGAAGGGTGGTGTGGTGGGTGGGTGGATGGCAGAGAAGATGGTGACTCTATAAAATTAAACTTCAGAGGTGATTCTAATTCCACGTTAAGTATAAGCCGTTGAAAACCAGAAAGTCAGGAAATGCTTGGGTGACAATTTTAACACATGAAATACCATTTGTTTGTTTTTTAACTCTCACCTTCTGCCTTAGAATCCATACTAACTATCACTTCTAAGACAAAAGAGTAGTAAGGGCTAGACAATGGGGGGTCAAGTGACTTGCCCAGGGTCACACAGCTAGAAAGTATCTGAGGCCATATTTGATTGTAGGTCCTCCTGACTTCAGGCCTAGTTCTCTATACACTGAGCCATCTATCTCCCCCTCACACATTTTAAAAATCTCATTGAAGTTCATTTGATTTTTACTTATCTTATTTAGGACTATACAATATATGCTTGTGAAGATAAGAAATTCAATAAAATAATTGCAAATCATTTCCAATTTCAACAGACATTTTTTAAGGACCTATTATGTGCAAGGAATTATGCTAAGCAATAAGGATACAACAAAGATCCAAAAGAAATAAGCTCTGGGAATTCTTTTATGAGCTAATGTAGAGTGAAATGAACAGAACTTAGAAAACTATACCAAGGGAGCAACTTATCCAATAACATTAACTTTGTAAATAAAAATACTTTGAAAGACTTCAGAACTCTTGTTCTCTGATGAACTACCATTCCAGAGGACCTATTTGTTGATGAAAAGATCTACTTACCTCCTGACTGAGAGGTAATAGAGTTAAGACACAAAATAATTCTTACTTTTGGACATGGCCAATATGGGTATTTGTTTTGCTTGGCAATTCATATTGGATATGAGGCTTTGTTGTCCTTTTTTCAAGGGAGGAAGTAGGAGGGAGAAGTAGCGTGAAGAAAAAGAAAGAAAAGAGATCCATTGATGAATTTTTTTGCTGAACAGAAAAAATAAAATAGAGGCCAAAATTGAAGACAAGTAGGAAAAATGTGATTGTTATACATTTGATATATCATATATGTATATATATAAATAATTTTTTTTTATTTTTCCCTAATTACATGTAAAATAATTAATATAATGCTTCCAATACTAAGTTCCAAATTTTCTCCCTCCTTCCATCCTTCTTTCCTCCATTCCATTCTTCTTCCCTCCCTGAGCCAGTAAGCAATCTTATATAGATTTTACACGTGCAATCATATAAAACATTTTCCCCAAATACATATATATATTTTTATAAAGCAAGTTATACATAATAGAGATACGTACTTCCATGTAGTTTTCTTTGTCCTAGTAAGCATATAAAATTTTAAACATTCTCTCTCTAGTTGTCTTCCAAGACTTAATTCCCCTTCAAGCCTTTGCATATTATTGGAATCCCACCCCTCTCCCCCTAATCCCAACCATCCACATCAAAACCAGTCTAAAAAGAGCGTTTATTTATCTTTTATGCCTTAGCATAAATAAAAACATGCTTTTTCTGCCAGGAAAAATATTTGTCTTTTAAACCTAACCTCTACTTGTAGAATATAAAGGTTTTGCTTCCTATTAAAGATCTATTTTAATGTTCAACCAAAAGAAATAGGATTATTAATTGGGGGAGAGGAGGATTAATGTCTCTGATCATACCACCCTGATATGACTTCACATGTAAAGCTTGTACTGCTCATAGTTTTCATGAGGAAGAGTTCTAGGCAAAAATGTATAGGAGGTGAAATTTTCTTTGGCACCTTATCCTCCCTCCCCAGCCCCTTTTAATCACTGTTAATTGAGCATCTATTCTAAGTACCATTTCATCAGTACTAGAATCAGTAAAAGTTTTTAGTAAAGCTAATACAATTTAAAGAATTTCAGAGAAATTCTTTACATTTTCATAGAATCATGGAATCAGTCACACAATCTTAAGGTTGAAATAAATTTTAGTGGCTGACCTTATAATTCATCTCCTTCATTTTACAGATGAGGAAGTGAAGAGGAGGAGGAGGAGGAGGAGGAGGAGGAGGAGGAGGAGGAGGAGGAAAGGTAGAAGACTTTCTAACATTACACAATTTATTAGTGTCTTGAACTCAGTCTGGATTTCTAGTGTGGTACTCTTTCCAATACTCCTTAATTATCTCAGACCTATAAAAGAACCTCAAAAGATCATGTAGTAACATATTATCATGTTCATTTTATTTTTTTATTTTAGGACCACATCCCTCCACTAGTTCTGTCCTAAGACTTTATCATGTTGTGGATATTCCCTTGGGCACCACTACTGAAGACCCAGAAAAGAAAGTTTCTAACCATTGAAGTCTTTGCCACTGTCAAATGATTTAATGTATATAGTTTTATCAGTCAGCTAATATCAATAAATTTTAAGTATCTACTATTTGCCAGGTGCTGGAAAAAAAAGGTAAAAGGCAGTCCTTGCCTTCAAAATACTCACAATCTAAGGGGGAAGGCAACACATAAAAAGAAGCAGAAAAGAGGCCTGGGTACATTGGGGTTAGGGAGATAAGTGGGTATGATAAAGTTCTGAAGCTGTACAAAACGATGACATGGCTGTCCTGATCCCCCTCCTCAAATGAGAATCTAGTAGGGATTCTCCATGTCCATCCTATACTAGCTCCAATCAGTGGGAAGGAGGGTCCTCAGAGGCAAGGGGCACTGAGGAGGTGTAAGTTTCAGAGTTGATGTCATCTGTCAGGGTGATATGTAACAGGGTGGGAAAGAAGCTTAATTTATTCAGTGCCATACAAATCAAACTATCAAAGAAAAAGCACTTGCACACACAAAAATATTCATAACAACTCTTTTTGTGTTGACAAAGAACTGGAAACTAAGGGGATGCCCATTAATTGGGAAATGACGTTTGATAGAATACTATTCTGCTATAAAAAATATGAAGGGGATGGTTTCAGGAAAACACAGGGAAGATATATGAACTTATAAGAAGTGAAATGAGTAGAATAAGGAGAACATTAAATAGTAACAGCAATATAGTAATGATAATCAACTGTGAAAGACTTAGCTAACTCTGATCAATACAATCATTCATGATAATCTCAAAGAATTTATGATGAAAAATGCCCACCAACTCCAGAGAGAGAATTGATGAACCTTGACTGCAGATTGAGGCATATTTATTTTCATTTCATTTATTTTTTTTTGCAATATGACTAATATGGAAATATGTTTTACATGCATAATGGATATTATATTGCTTGCCTTTTCAATAGATAGGGAAGAGGTTAGAGAGAGGGAAAGAATTTGGAAATCAAAATACAAAGGAAGAATAAATAAGATTCATTAACTTTTCTTTTTGCCACTTTACCCTAAAGACCATGGAACATTTCCATTTGACTTGTTGCTTAAATTTCCTATGTGTTGTCTCTCCTTTTTAGAATGAGAGTTCCTTGAGAGTTGAGATTGTTTTTTCAATTTGTGTCTCCAGGGTTTTCCTCTTAGTAGAGACTTAATAAATGCTAATTCATTTATTTGTAAATTAATTAATTAATTAATTAATTCATTCATTCATTCATTCATTCATTCTCTAAGTCTAGTCCAAGAGAGAACAGGCTCTGCCAAGTCTTACCAGGCTTCCAAGGTTTTGAGTAGAGGCCCAGTGATGGCTTTTCTGCCTTTCATACAAAGATCAAATTTGTAATTTTTATGTTTGCTACCTGATGGCAAATCATTAAAGTTACAGTCTCTCAAGAATTAAAGCAAGCCACCCATAATGCAATGCAGAAATGTATGGTAGATGTAAATAAGAGGCATTTTTGAGTTCAAGTCCAGCCTCAGACAATTCTTACCTATGTGATCATCAGCAAATTGCTTAACTGCTACCTCGGTTTCTCCAACTGTAAAATAAAGATAACAATAGCATCTACTTTTTTGTGAGGATCCAATAAATTAATGTTTATAAATCACTTAGCACAGTACCTGGCATGTAATAAGCATTATGTAAAAATCATTACTAATATTATAACCACTGAACATAATTATATCTCAGAAGTGGCATAAAATATAACATTAAATATGTAGATGGGCTGGAAAGGGGATAATTCAAGTCATCAAAAATTTATTCACTGCTTATAATGTTCCAAGTACTATTTTAAGTGCTGGGGATACAAAAAATAACAACAACAACAAAAAAAACCATCGTACCTGATCTCAAGAAGTATCCAGGAGAAGAATATGATGGATAGGCTGCAGAGAATTCATAGAGGATGACTGAGAAGAAGCCTTTATGTTAGATCTGGCAATTAGGAGACAATTACAAACTTTGGAGAGAGAAGTTTTAGTTAAATGATGAGGCTGGAAGCCAGACTGCAAAGGGTTAAAAATCAAGTGAGAAGAGAGGAAGTGGAAGCACTGATTATATATGGTCTTTTCAAGAAATTCAATCATGACAGGGAGGAATATAGGACTGCCAAGAGCTGGAATGGTTATTTCAAGGGGAGATTTTTTAAAGATGATACAAAGGGATATTATGCTTATAAGTAATGATGAAGTAGTCAGTAGCTAGGGGAGAGAATAAAGAATAGTGAGAGAATAGTGATAATAAAAAGATAAGATGGTTAGCCCTTTTGACCCACTGGCATCCATGAAATGTCAACATTTAAGGGAAATCCCTACCACACTGAATAAGCCCTCAGTGTGAAATTTTATATTTTTATAATAATATTTATTATTCTATTATCATTGTTATTTTTTATATAGCAAGCTCTGTGTTGTTGCATAGTTGTTTTTCAGTCAAATCTTACTCTATGAACTCACTTGGAACTTTCTTGGCAAAGATACTGGAGTGGTTTCCCATTTTCTTCTGTGGTTCATTTTACAGATGGTGAAGTTGTTGTTGTTGTTGTTTTTTAAAAAACCCTTACGTTCTGCCTTAGAATCAATTGGATCTAAGGCAGAAGAGTGGGTAAGGGCTAGGCAATGGGGGTTAAGTGACTTACCCAGGGTCCCACAGCTAGGAAGTATCAGAGGTCACATTTGAACCCAGGACCTTCCATGACTTTCAGTCCACTGAGTCACCTGGCTGCCCCAAGACTGAAGCTTTTTAAAGAGGGTAAAGTGACATGCCCAGGGTCAAAGTGTCTGAGGCCAGACTTGAACTTACAAATATGCACTTTCCTGACTCCAGGCTTAAAACTCTACCCACTGGGCCTCTCTATAGACTATCAGGCATTATACAATTGATAATCTTGGGATTCTACATAAATTTTCCCTCAAAAAACTTCCTATTTTTTTCACATACTATTTGTCTGTATATTCTATTCTATTATTAGGATGAGTATCAAACTCCAAATATCCCTCAACAGAAGCTCTGTTACAAAAACATGGAGGACTCCAGATAGAATGGTCTATTGAACCAAAGATAGGCTATGAAAATAAGGAAGATAGCAGATATACAGACTGTAGGGGAAATGATCAACATGATTCTCTTCAGGTTTAATAATTCTAAATTCAAAAAGTATTAAATATAATATGTTGAAAATTTTACAACAGTTAGGAATATAAAGAAATCTAATGCATAATCCTTGATCACAAGGAATTTATAACCCAGTTTAGGACAACTTATACACAAAGAAATAACAAAATAAGATGATAGATGATAAATGCCAAATGAATGGTCTAGTCTAGAAGTGCTTGAAATTTAGAAGAAGAAGATATCTCATAAACTGGGTGATCTGAAAAGATTTCATAAAGTAGGACTTGATTTTCACCTTGAGGGATAGTGAAGATTTGATTAGAAGGGATAGAAACATTCCAGAATGAAATGTGGATTTCTATTCAAGATGATGCCAAATGAGGGAACACTAGATGTATGCAATTATTGAAAGGATCTATGGTCTCTTCAGCAAGTAGCTTCAAAATAGACAACAGAGGTCTATTACTCAGTAGATTTCTCTGAGAGAGGTTCCTTACATATGCAGAAGTTAAGGGACTTGCCAGGGGCCATATAGCAAGTGAAATCACAGGGGGGCTATAAAATGATGTCCTTGGGACTCTAAACCTAGCATTCAATATTCAATGTGCTGCTATTGTAATTAAGGCAGCAAACTGTGTGAAAACAATCAAACATAACATGGCAGTAATATATAAATTATAGTGCTTGAAATGAATTAAAAGCGATTAGAAAAAAATGAAGTGGAAATGCCCATATAATATCTATGGGAGAAAGAAATGGCACACCACTCCAGTATTTTTGCCATGAAAATGTAATGAGAAGTGGACAGAAGGGCCTGGAGTGCCTGCTCCACAAGGTCACAAAGAGTTGAATATTTTATATAGCATTTCAAGATTTTCAAAATGCCTTATAAATGTTATTTCATTTGCTCTTCACAACTCTGGGAGATAAGTGCTATTCATAATAATAATAACTAATTAAAAAAATTTTTACACTTACTTTTATTGCATTCACTACATGCCAGCCTCTATACTAATCACCAGTGAGGTAAGTTTTATTCTTATTCCCCTTCTATAGATGAGGTTAAGTGATTTACCCAGAGTCTCACAGCGAATAAATGCCTGAGGCTGGATTTGAACTGAGGTCTTCCTCACTCTAGGTCCAACACTTTATCTTTTTGTTGTACCGCCTAGTTGAAAGGAAACCTCTTTTGATTAACTGTTCAATAACTTAAAAGTATCTCATTTTACCCCCCAACTCAAGCTTGAACTAAATAAGATACTGGAGTCAGGCCTGTCCCTAAAATGGGGGAAGCATTTTTTATCTGGCAAAAACTGCTTGGAAAACTATAGATGGCAGTCTGGCAGAAATTAGGTTTAAACTAATATCTCACACCATACAAGATAAGTTCCATATAGATACAAGACTTAGAAAAGATTACATTGGACAAATTACTTTTTGACTGTATGGCTAGAGAAAGTGTTCATGATATCACAAGTGACAGGAACACACAAGAAGAAATGTATAGTTTTGATTATGTAAAATTATATAAAATTTAAAAGACTTTATAGAAACTAATTTAATATATTTAAACTAGTAGGCCAACAATTAACAGAATAAGTTACAATACATTTTTCTGTTAAAGAGCTATATATAAAAAACTGGTTACAATTTATAACTGAGTTGCATTCCCTAATAGATAAATTGTTAAAGGATATGAACAAGTAGTTTTCAAAGGAGATAATCAAAGCTATCAACAACAATGTGAGAAATGCTTTAAATCATTAATAAATAGAGAACTGCAACTTTGAGGTTCTCCCTTATATCCATCAGACTGGCAAACATGATAAAAGAAAAAAAAATAAGAGATGTTAGAGATTATAACAGGCACAATAGTGCATACCTGTGATTTGGAGTAGCCATTTTGAAAAGCATTTCAGAACTATGCCTAAAAAGATTCTAAATGGTTTATATCCCTTTGATCCAGTTATACCATTATTTGGCCCTTATCCCAAAGAGATCAAAGAAAGAGAGGATTTGCATTGATAAATGTGTGTATGTACTGTGTACATATGTATATGTGTGTGTCTGTATAATGCATACATAAATATATGCTCACTATATATTTATAGAAGCTCTTTTTGTAGCAGCTAAACACAGGAAATTAAAAAATAAGCCTACAGTTGAAGAATAGCTAAATAAATTAGGGTGTATGAATGTAATACAATGTTATTTTACCTTAAGAAATGGACTGAGAAAGCCTCTGTGAAGATGCAGAGAGCTGAGCAAAATTAAAAGAAATTCATAAGATGTTATTATAGAGAAACTTTAAAGACTTTAGAACTGAATTCAAGGTAATGACAAAGCACAAAGGTAGGAAAGCACAGAATGTATTCATACAAATTCTTTCACCACTGCTGTTAGCTATTATTGCTCAAGCTTTGTCAACTAGTATAAATTAGATGAACTAATCCATCAGCATTTTCAATTTATGAAAAAGCCATTGTAAATGTACCAATCCTACAAGACAATATAAATATACAGCTGAACTTCCTTACAAAGAAGCTTAATTGCTCAGTAGACGATTGCAATAACACTAATACCCGTCTGCTATTGTTCAAACCTGATTATATTAAAATTAATGTTTAGTATGTCACATGCCTTTTACAATAAAAGACAAGTTTGAATTTAGCTGTTTGGAGGAAAGTAAACAAAATGAATTTGTTACCTTTGTACTTAATACATTATATATTTCTATGTGGCCCTCCAAAAAGAAAGTCCTTCTATTTTAACAATTAAAATAAAAGCTAGACATTTATAATTAATATTTGATCTAAACAAAAATGTAAATGTATTTATCTTTGATGGTAAAATACAGTAACTGAGAAATATTTTAGTAATTAGAACAGTGGGCTCTTGGAAGCCTTTATGTCTTCATTGTGTGGATATTAAGATAGGAAAAAGGAAAGATGAGATTAGGTCCAGAGATACTAAGAGCAGAACTTAATGCCTAAAAGCAAGACTGAAGATAATTAGTAGCCATACTCTTTATAATTGTTATGGGAATAGTCTGGAGATGGGAAGTGTTGGGTTCCTAGTTGTATGATCCTGGGAAAATCACTTCACCCCAATTGCCTAGCCTTTAACACTTCTGCTTTGAAACCAATAATATCGATTCTAAGACAGAGTAAGGGTTTTAGGGGAAAAAATGCTATTGGAAACAGAACAATTATAGGGAAGGAAATTCAGTGAGTAATAAAAGTCCTACCAGAAAAAAACAAGAAGCTTAAGATTCTAAGAGAAAGAAGTGGTATAAAACAATCTGAAATGAGCATATATAAAAAGAATAAGTAATGGGGGGGGAGTGCTGAGTATTTTATGGATACACAGCATGATGGTTTTTTTGTTAGATGGATATTTGGGGATAGAAAAATATTGCCAAGAGACAGGGCAAGCTATCAATATGAATGACTGTAGATGTCTTATTAAGACTTGATGAAGGTAAGATTAGACCAAAAGACCATTCAGCTAAACTCTGGACCATTATTTATGGAAATTCAAGAAATAATTTTTTTTTTAAAGTTCAATGACACAAAGTAATTTTTCTTACCAGAGGAATGGTAAATTCTAGGAATTTAAAGTAAAAAATGATCAGGATTCAAAGCTTAGCTTAACATCCAATCTACAAGTTACTAAATATCTGACCATTAGGTCAAATAAATAACTCATTCTTTGCTATACAGACCAATATCTCAAAATTATAATGTGGACAATGTTGCAGTGACACCTTCTGGTCACCCGAGGGCCCTATTGAGAAAGTTCAAGGACACTTCCTCTTGAAGACTTAAAAAGGCCTTCAAGTCCAAGTCCTCTTGATTAAGCCCTTTGTTACTATTCCTTTCCCTGGCTCTAGCAGGCACAACCAGCAACTTTGCTCCCTTGCTGCCACAGGCCAGGGAATGGAGCTGAAGATCTAGACAAAGGACCTTAAATCCTGAATGTGAGCAGGTAGGAGACCTTCAACTCAATTTCTTCTCAGGCATGGCTTATTGGTCAGATGTGCTGTATTTCTAATATCTTAATAAAATTCAGCTATGATTAATGACTTTATTAAGTTCTAAAATTAGTCTTCCATTCAGATTGTTTGTTCCCTCTTCTTTCTAGTTGGATGTCTTCATATGAAATCCCAATTTGGGTCCAGAATATTTCACAAGATGATTTTAGGTTAAAATCCATTAAAAGAAAAGAAAAGAAAGGTCAGAATAGAAAAAGACTAACCCAAGCAAGGTTAATTCAATTCTATTTTTGACTCTAAGTATATTTGAGAAATATTTTCTTTACCTTCTCAGAGTACCTTCTGAGTCAGCAAGCAGCCACAATAGCAAATAATTTTTTTCTTCAAATTAAAAAAAATGTTATCTGCATCCACTTAAGCCATACTAATAGGCTATAAATTGAGACTCAAGGAAATTAATTAGATTCCTCTGGGCTGCATTTGGAATTTGCACTTAGTTTTTTTAATTTCAAATTCAGAAATCTCTCCCTTATATGCTACTTCTCTTTAAAAAGACAAAATGTTTGGAAAATTATCTTTTGTTATTTTATCACTAATTGTTATGCTTTCAATGGGCTATTTTTACTATGCTACATTTACTTTGTATTATGTTATAATTTATAATGCTACAATGGCCATCCTAGGCTCTAGTAAGGAAAACTACAGAAATAAGAAAAAGGTCAGCTCCCAAACACAGAAAACTAGTAGAAAATAAATTTAGGTACAAAACTTTTCAAATTACTTACTAAATTGTTATACAATAATTCTCCTACAATTATTTATATACAAAAAGTGGCATAAAAGATTCCAGTTGATGTATATGAATGTTTAAATAGAGAAGTAGAACCTAAAATATGTAATACTGAATAGATAGAAGGGAGAATTATATGGACTGAGGTAGTCAGGAAAAAACTTCATGGAGAGGGTAGAACTTGAATTGGTCCTTGAAGAGAATCTGTTTCAGATAGAGGGTACAACAGGATAAAGAAATAGAGACTGAAGATAAGACTTGGGAGAAAAGTGAAGGGGATATATATTGGGAATCTTTGAGAATTAAGATAGCTTTCAAGAATGGGACCAGATTACAAATGGTCCTCGAGTTTGGACTTAGTGTACTAGACAACAGAGAGCAGTTATGCATTCATTAATTGGGAAATTATTTAAATAGTTATTTAAAGAATATTAGTCTGGCAAATGTTTGCCACATTATGGCAGATGTTTGACAAGTTGAAGGGAGGCTATTGTAGTAGATGTGAAATAACCAGAGTCTGGACTGAGTGGTATTAATGAGATAAAGAAGGAGCACATTTGGAAAATGTTATGAAGATAAAAATTATGACAATTGCTTAGCAATACTGCCTCATCTGGCAAGGAGTCACCTCTTTCCCCAGTAATGTTATTCCTTAACCATCAATTGTATCACCCACACCCACTGGGCAAAAACCCAAATGATTTCTGAATAGTTCAACTCTATCTCAGGTCATGGCACATGGAAATGCCAATTTTTTCTTGAGATTACATGAATGCTACTGTTGACTAAATCAAAGATCCTGTTTGAAGTTTTCTTATAATGTTTCCAAATATCAACAGGCTAGGTTATAAGATTGTTTATATTTAAGGGACTGGATTTTATAGCTCTCTGTCTCATCAGGAATAATGTAGGCAACATTCTTCTGCATAGACCTATTATGTAACAAATGAATATGGTTATTAGGTGTTGTGTCATTCAGTAACCCACAGTATGTGTCATTTGAAAACCCTAGTAGGCGAGTGGTGGTGAGTAGGTAGTGTTAAGAATGTGTGAGTAGGAACTGGAGTGATGTGATTGCAGCAACAGAATAGGAAGATGGTAAGCTTTTGGATTTGCATTTGTACCAGTGAGGAGAAATAACATTTTTTTAAAATGTTATAGTTGGCTAGAAGATACTGAGAAAACCACATATTTCCCTCTAATATAAAATGCTTTTATGACACTAGAAATTTTATTATTTCCTGTCTAGTCCTTGAATAAATGTCACCTATGAAAGGTCCTGCAGAAACTGAATTTCAAAATGTATAAAAAACTTTTGCTTAAGGGTTAATTATTAAAGTTTTCATTTTAAATTGGGCAGAGAAGAATGGATAAAGAAGAGAAGTTAAGGAGTGGTTCTATAAACATTAACTCACACTTAAGTGTGAGATCCTTGTTCAAAGAAGGTGTCTGAAAAAAGAAAAAATCTTCTCATGCATTT
This sequence comes from Monodelphis domestica, assembly GCF_027887165.1. Classification (NCBI taxonomy): domain Eukaryota; kingdom Metazoa; phylum Chordata; class Mammalia; order Didelphimorphia; family Didelphidae; genus Monodelphis; species Monodelphis domestica. The sequence continues at coordinate 673,921,449 of NC_077227.1, forward strand.
AGGTCTGTACAGTGCATCATCTTGGCAAATCCATCTTCCAAAAAAGTTATTTCCAGGAAAAGTTACTTCTGGCCCTTTAAAGATCACAAGAGAAACTGGAAATCAGTTGGTCTTTTCTGACTGGCTGTAGACTTCCAATGAGGTCCTGTGAATGTTGCTGAGAGATGCCATTTGGGGCTGGGCTCAGAGCTGTGTTAGGGAACTGGAAGGCAGAAACACAAACTTGGGTAAGAGAAACTACTATGTGTCTCTTCAATGAAGAGATCAAAATCTGTTTTTACTTGTCTCGTGAATACTGAGCCAAACACTTGAAAATTCCTCATTCTCAAATAAGAGAATCATCATGATGCCTGGGTAAAAGGGTGTGTGTCTGGGAAGTTAATTTATTTCCTTTCCTTTCTCCACATCCCCCCCTCTCTCCCCAAGCCACTTCCTTTCGTTTTGTACCAAGGATATTCTAGATTCTTTCCAGAATCTCATGAGCATCTTCTGGGAGGCATAAATTGTTGTTAACTGATAACAAATTGGTTGTCTATTTTCATATAGTTTATGTTCTTACCAATTAAAGTGGCATATCTTAAAATTACAAGTGAAAACTATATCACATCCAGAGACAAAGCCTGCTAAGGCACCACCAGTTGCATGCAGCAGAGTTGTGATTTTTTTTTTAAGTATGTAATATCCAGATCCTTACCTCCACCTTCCCATGTTTTATTTGGAAATGCCCCAGCCCTACCTGTCAGATAAGCTCAGAAACAGTGCCAGGGTTAAATCTGGGCTGCCCTTGGTCCTGAACTCTCCCACCCCCCCTACACACACACCTCGAGGTGGTGGGGTAACAGATGAGAGGGCACACCAGGTGCCCGGACCACGCTGCTCAGTTTGTCGTGTCACCGCTTCTACCTCTTGGCACCCTGGGGCTGCTGTACAAAGTGTGCCCGTGCCAGGGAGGAGGTATTGCATGGCCCACCCTGGGGAGGCGGGGGAGGACGGGGACTGTTCTCAGATAATTTTCTGGGGACGCAGCTTTCAGCTCATCCCCCCACCCTCCCCAGTTCCAAGGCTGCCACCTGGTCCCACCCACCGCGCCATCCCCACTAACCGTAGCCAGGGAAGCCTAGCGTGGCATTGCACCCCTCTAACCAGGCACAGTGGGCGCGCACAGATGCGCGTCCATATCACCTAAAAGAGGGGGCCGTGTGTCTTCCCTATCCCACCACTTCTATCTGGGCAGCCTTGGGTTTCCCCCAGGCCAAGGCTTTGTGCGAACCGTTAAGCACCCCTCTAGGCTAGGGGCGGTCCCCTTCCCGATCTTTTGGAGAGGGGCTCCGAAGGAAGAACTACAGTTCCCAGAAGCCCTCGCGCGTAATTTTCCCCCGCCTCCGCCCCCACGCATCCCCTAGAGCACCCCCTCCTCCTCCTGCCCCCGCCCTCGAGGCGGTAGGACCGGACGGGGAGGGGAGCCGGGGAGGAGGGGTGGAGGAAAGGAGAGGAAGGGGCGCTCGCAGCGGGCGGTATGAGGCGATGTGCGTGAGGCGGCGGCGGCGCGGGCTGCTTGGGGCCAGGACTGAGGAGGCGGCGGCGCCGGCGTTGGGCGCGGGGTTCCACACGCTCGGACCCAGCCCGCCTCGGCAAAGTAAGTAGCAGCCGCCGGCAGCGCGGCACCGGACGTAGAAAAAAGTTGGAGCCTCAGCCAGCGCGGGGGCCTCCGCTTTGTTCTCCCGGCCCGGGGCGGGTGGGGGGCTCGTGGGACCCCGGCCCAGAGAGGGGGATGGGGCTCCAGGGGCCATCGGGGGAGGATCCACTCGGGCTGAGACTGGGAGTACTGGGCGGGGTAACTTTTGTCGCCCGCTTTATTTGTGCCTGGTTCGGTCCCAGCGCGTGGCTCCCGCGCGGGCCAGCCTCAGCCCGTTACCCTTGCACTTGGACTTGCGCTGCACCTCTTCGCCCAGGCTGGGCTCGAGGCTGACCAGGCGCCCGCCTGGTCACTGCCGGTCACCGCATCCTTTAGTGTGCTCGAGGCAAACTGGGGTTCTATCGATTTCCGCAGTGCCAGACCCTCCTTGTCTATCAAGCAGACATTTGGGAAAGTTTTCCAACTTCCAGCCCTAGCCTTTACGATTCCGTTAGCTCCAAATTGGGGTGAATGGTGGCTTTTCTTTTTCAAGTTCATCTTTTCTCAATTAACAAGTATCTTTTCTTTCCTATGGTGAGCGGATCAGACAGAGGCAGACACACAGACGGACAGCCAGCCAGCCAAAGACAGGAGAGCAGAGAGACTGAAACAGAGATACCCAAAGACAGACACGAGAGCGGAGATAAGAGACAGAGTAGGACAGAAGAGAGACAGACAGAAGACAGAAGCAGAGCCAGAGACAAAGTCAGGAGATAGGAGAGAAACCGAGATTAAGACCCAGCGCCCAACAGAGCCAAAGTCAGGGGAAGGGAGATAGAGACAGAGAAGAACAGAAGAGACAGAAGAGACAGACAGACACAGACGCCAAAGATAGGAGAGCAGAAAGAGAGAGACAGAAACAGAGACACCCAGAGAGACAGAGAGAGAGGACAGAATAAGAGAGACAGACATAGTCAGAGAGCCAGATCCAGAGGCAAAGATAGGAGAATGGAGAGAGAGACAGACACAGAAAAAGACAGAGAAAAGAGAGGGAGAGGGAGTCAGAGACAGAGAAACAGAACAAAAAAGAGCCAGAGATAGAAACACTAATAGCAGAGAGACATAGAGTAGACTAAGACAGACAGACAGACACAGTGACAGACCAGAAAACCTTTGAAATGTATGCATAATCAAGCAGTACAGATTCTCACCATGGCCAAAAATGAACGACTCATTCTGTATTTTGACTCCATCACTTTTGTCAGACTGTGGGTGTTATGAAAATCTTAGGTGTCTCTTATTCTTGGGGGGGTCTTCCCCTCCCCCATCCTGGTTGTTTAGATTTATTTTTTCTTTTGCAGATTGCTCCATTGATACAAGTTGTTTTGAAGTGGGGGTTTGGGGGAGGAGGGAAGTTCTTACAGATTAGAGGCCCCAAGTGTGCTACTGTTTATTTTCATATTAAAAATAACCATATAATAACTATTTGTCCCTTGGCTATCTTACTGACACATTCAGATTTAGGTCTTGCATTCAGCAACGCCTGATATAAATCAAATGACTGACTTACTGTGACCTGCAAACCTTTCTGTTGATTGACGGCATGACATGTATATAACTGTTCAGCCACACCCAATCACACAGGAAATAAGACCGATTGGTGTTATCTTTGATTGTATAGGATAAATTTTTCATTGAACTACTGGCAGTGCCAAAGAAAGCTATGCATATTAACAAAAACTTGGCTTTTCAAAAGTTTAACAGGAATCTATATTAGAAAAAAAAAGTGACAGCTATCTAAAGTGCTATTCAATGGAATACCATACTTGGAGTCTGGAAGACCTAGTTTTATAATCCTAAAGTCAAGTGACACAACTTCTGAATTTAGTGGCAACCCTTTAAGACATTAACTTAGGTAGAAGGGCTGTTAAAACTACTTTTACTCTGTACTTAATATAGCATTTATTTTTTGATCTATTGACTGCCATCATTTTTTGTTAAAACTTCCTTTCCTCCACGTGTAATATAATATTGCCTTTGCAGGTGATACCTAAACATTAGAGGTAATAGTTTTGCTTACACTGTAATTATTTTTTAAATCCTGTGGCAGGAAAGGAGAGAGAATCATGGTTTTGTCTTTAGAAGCTTCATAAAAATGGATGTTTTAGAGTAGTTATTCCAGTTTTACTTTTTAAAGATTTCTTAATAGCATTTTGATGGAATTTTTAATGAAATCTGGACTCAAATCAGTCTCTAGGAATTCAAGTAAAAAATTCTTTATAAATTTTAGTTAAAGTAATATTTATTATGTAAGTATCATTAATCAAAATCTTCAGTCCAGTAGAAAATTGTGTATAAATAATTACATGACTGATCAGAAGAACTTACTATCATCCTCTATAACAAATTAATTTCCCTGATATTTTTTATAATTTAAAATGTAACATTTCACATCAAAATAGCTCAGTTTTATGTATTATGGGTTTTATTGCATTCAAAAGGCTCAGTTAATTTTTTTAAGTTTTTTCTTTAAAACCTTACCTTCCATCTTAGAATCAAATCCATGTATTGGTTCCAAGGCAGAATAGAGGAGTAAGGGTTAGGCAATGGAGGTTAAATGACTTGCCCAGGATCACACAGCTAGGATGTGTCTGAGGTCGCATTTGAACCCAGGACTCCCCATTTCTAGGCCCAACTCTCAATTCACAGAGCTATCTAGCTACCCCCAATTTAAGTTTTAAAAAGTAGAAAATTTAAAAACATGGCTAGTGAGTCTTTTGAATACATAAAACACATAAACTTTCAGTTTCATCAGGTGACTTTAAAAATAGAAATTGGTTCTTGCCCAGTGGATTAGTCTTAATGAGTTTATTGACATAAATAAAGCATTTGGCTATTTTACAAAGTATTTTCCATGTAAAATTATTAATAGTTATTTATGTGAAGAATTGAAAGTATATATTAAAGTCCATTTCTCTGCTTTGGTCAAGAAAGAAAAATTTAGCCTTTATTTTAAAAGACATAAATGTAAAAGTTTTTGGGAACACTTTCAGTTATTGCCTATATTTAAATAATACTTAAATAATAATTATGCAGAATGCTGTGTTGGGAAGTTATTTGATAGTATAGTCATTTTTATCTGTTAAATCATGTTAGTATTGTATTGTGGCATTGGGGGTTTCATGACTTTCAGTTCTGGTAGTTTTTGTATCCTATTAAGAGCTAAATACAGCTCACACAGGAGAGCTATTTGTATTAAGATTCTTCCCAATAACATAATTCAAGTTGATCTTTTTAATGTACATACCTATTGAGAATTGTATCATAAAGCATATGTGGTATTTTAGTTAGGACACAGCAACATTCTAGTTCATTGTCAATTATAAGAACTCTTGAGGGGGGGAATACCTGTTTTACCTATTTTTGAAATTTTGCTATTAAAGCAGTGTTTGAAGAATTGCTTTTTTGGATATTGTCATACTTTTCAATAAGCTTTGATGCAGAATGAAAATAGATGTATCAAGCCTAGGCTCATGATCATTTCTACCTTGAAAACTTCTAGTAGAGCTTGTCCTACTTTGTATAGGTAGTGGGGAGGTGGGGGTGCATGCTTTCTAACTTCCTCTATTTTACCTGATAACAGATGCTCTTTCCACTGCAAAGCATAAGGCTTTGACTGTATATAGCAGGATTGGGGACATCAAGTACTTAGGTAATAGGCAGAAATTTATTGCAACTAGTAGAAACCTGGTGACTGGTGCCTTTTGAATTATTAGGAGAAAGGGCTACTGTTGCCTTTGGATGAATTTGTGTATAGAAAATCTTGAATGTGATTTATGTCTTGGTAAAAAGCCATGTTAAAAAAAGTCATGCAAAAATATTGTTTCCTGGGTCATTTTAAATCACTGCAATGATTGTGAAACAAAATTATGTATTTGCCATGAAAGCTTAGAATCTAAGGAAAATGGAAATTGCTACATGATTGGTATCCAGTGAAACAGGCCACATTATAATCTAGTCAGTAATACATGCCTATTGACAACAATAAAAAAGAACCTTTTGCCTCATCCATATTTCAAACATTAATAACATATTTAAATGAACAGGTTAGTTTCTAATGAGAATAATTATAAGGATCACTCCATTGTTCATGTTCTAAATATGGAAAGAAAACCCTTTTCCCATTTTCTTCTACAATAACAAATAATTTTAAGTCAAAATATCAAGCTTCCTTTTAATGTATTTTACAACAGTATAACAGATTCAAAGAGAAAAAGAGTTTTGAAATAATAAAATGGGAGGTATGCTTTTCCCTGTGTGAGGATTTTATAAGAGATATAGACCATTCATTTCTCTTTTTTGTATCCTGTGGAAGATTATTTGAAAAATTTATGTGATAGATACCTTTGAAATAGAAACAGAGAAGTTCTTAAAGAAAACAGAAGCACTTGTTGACTTGATGATAACATAAGTGGTTTGGGTTTTCTATTCTAGGTGTTAAAAACATGTATTTTATCCAGTTAATTTATCCAATTGGTTTGATAGGAAGCAGGTACTATTTTCTCCATTTTCAAATTTAAAGATAAAGACATAGGTGCTGTTTTACTAGTCTGTATAATTGAGACTGTGGCTGTATTTCAAACAGTTAATCTAGACCTCAGGTTTTCTGAATTCCAATCTCCAATTTTGACCCTTAACATATTAACTGCCTTTTGCACAGCCAATCAGAGTTCCAATTAAATTTATCACATAAACAAAGCAAGGAGAAGGAAAACAGATGGAATGAGTGGGTAGAAGCTAACCTGATAGCTCACTTAGCTTCTTCTATCTGTGCCTGTTGAAATGTATTACAGTAGCTAATTAAATGTTTTCTATAAAAATTGTCCTGATTGTTTAGATATAACTTAATAAAGAAATAATATATATTTTGGTACTGAATTTAGTTGTTTTATTCAAAGTTCATGAAATTTTACTGTTATTTAGTTGTTAAGCACTATTAGGAAAATAGAAATGAAATTTGATAAAAAGAGATCAACAAATAAGAAATGTATTATTATTTAATTTTAAGAATTTTCAAATCTATTACTTGCATATGAATATATATAATTATCAATTAGCCTTTATGTTATGAATATCATTAGTTTTTTAAGATTTACATCATAACATCTCTGATATGATAGGCAAAATTTTTGTGAAGTTATTATACCCAACTGACCATTTTATTATCACTATTTTGTCTTGCTATTTAAAACTACTTGAATCAATTATGTAATATTAATATTTAAGGAAATTTCTACATTCACACATAATACATGAAAATTACAAAAGTTTTTATAGCCATGACAGAAACATTTTTCTCCTTAGAAAAATATCTAGCACTCATTAATGTCTATAAATAGCGATATCAATGATTAAAATTGTAATAAATGGGTAAATTTATCTCTTGCACCCTCTTTCCCATTTTTAGATCCATTTCTTCCACTTTTATTGTAGAATTAATATGGAAATCCCATTTCCTCCAGTATTGTCATTCCTGTCTAGTGAAAGAATTTTATATTGGTCATTTCTATTTCAGTTTGAATGAGTTGTTTCTTCTAGGAGTATTTTCATTTCAAATCAGGAGTAGATCCAAGAATTAATAGCGAAGTTTTGTTGTTTAGTTGTGTCTAATTCTTTGTGATCCCATTTATGTTTGTTTGGGTTTTTTTTTTTGGTAAAGACACTAGAATGTTTTGCTATTTCCTTCTCTAGCTCAGATGAAGAAATTAAAGCAAATAGTTACTTGCCCAAGGTCACACTATTAAGTGTCTGAACTTAGATTTGAATTCAGATCTTATTGACTCCAGGAAGATAAATGTCCTATGACTTTCACCCCTTGAACCTAGTTATATGTATCCTTTGGAGCAATACAAATAAGTCTGCTTCTTCATTCATATGAAATCTTACAATTTGAAGATAGCTTTTGTATATTCCTGTCTTAGCTTCTTTGTGCAACTTATTCTCAGTTTCTTCAGCTGCTTCTCATATGACACGATTTTTAGGTCCTTCATTAGTGGTCCTTCTCTGGACCCTCTGCTTTTAAAATTATCTCATGTAATATACCATTCTGATTAGAGTACCATATTCTAGATAGAATTATGTTGACTCTTCTATTTTAAATTTAAGAAAACTCTAGATGAAGAACTATTTTGTATTTTTTCCAATTAAATTTCATCTCATTGTTTTTTTACTATCAAGACCACATCTAATTTTGATTACATCTTTTATATTATTATTTATTCCTCCTAGCTTTGAATTATTTCCATACTTCACAAATATGATATTTTAATGTCTGTATTTAATTAGCTGCAAATCTAAATACTTAAAATCTAACCTATAATTTTCCATTTTACCCACAAAAATGTAATTGCTTTGCATTAATCAAGACTATGCAGGATTTCATTCATCTACCAATAGAGTAATGATATTTAAAATATGAGAAATTAAATTATTTTGTTTGAAATTGTTATTAGTGAATCAGTGTTGTCTTCTAGGGATCAGTCCTCCCCCCTCTCCAATGCTCATGCTCAATGTTCTTCTGTTTGGTAATCCTCCAGTTTAGAATTTTATTGAATACTATTGTCAAGTTTTCTGGCTTTCTGATTTGGAAATTCATTCTTTTCTCCTTTTTTAAAACTTAAGTTTTCAGTCTCCAATCTTCATGTAGTACTTTCATTTTCTAGGACTACTCCACAAATTAGTAGTATTACTGAGCAAGATCACTCAGCAAGATCCTGTAGCAGTATAATTTGTTTGGATCTGGAAATCAATTTAGATCAAGTGCTCTTTTGTTAGTTGTCAGGGTTTTATGGGATTTAGTTCTCACTTGACTTTGGCCTGCCTATCCATTTTGAATTTTGTTCTCTTCAATGGAGGAGATGGAAGCCAAAGAGAAAATGAGTAGTTCTGATTTATGGATACATGGTGAACTATGCCCAGCACTCTGTTACTCCAATATTATAGACCCTAAGATAATGATGTCATTTTCCTCTCAAAATTCCCATCACTTCCTCATAACCAACCAGTTTCTCCTTGATTACAATTCACTTGTAATTTAAATTGTCTTCTAAGATGAAATAGTAATCAAGGCAAGTTAACAATTTATATATTTGAACTTTTAGCAAATTTGAGGATAGTTGATGTCCCTCATCATTATATTTTGTCTTTGTGCAGGCTTTCAGAACTTAAGAAAACATTATCCATATCCTTCATAGGATTGGGAAGTATGTGCCCACCACAATATTGTTGTTGTTTCTCTTTAACTCAAGTATTTGTTTATAGAATAAAAGGCTTTGTCTCTTGGAATTTAGGACACATTGCTAAATAGTTCTTTTTGATTTTTCTTGAAATTACTTCTGTCAGGTTGACTCTTACTTTGAGGACAGTTATAGTAATTATGATGATAATTAGGCACTGTTTGTAGGAAAAACTATTAACCATTAGGTGTTCTCAGCCAATACACGTGGATTAATCATAAACATTTATAAAAGCAAAAACAAGTCATTGTTCTGAAGTTATTAAATGTCTGTATCTTAAAATTTTAATTTATATTAACAGAATGGTAAGATTTCTTTTCTTTTTTTCTTCCTACCAGGCAGACTACATTTCAAAATGCTTCAATTTTTCTGGATGGACCCTATGATCAAATGTAATATGCATGCACCTTTTTAAAAAGCTCCACATTTCATCAGCAAATATTTTGCAGAAATGAATATAAGGACATTTCTGAAGATCATTTCAAAGTTTTCAGTTATGTCTGTGAACTAAAGGATTGTTTCTTTAAAAGATACATTTTAAATACTGTTTTTAAAAAAACATTTAATAACAGCAGTAATAAGAAGCTACAAAGAAAAAACTAAGGATATTTACGGAAGGAAACATTCAATATGTACTTTCTGAAATTAAAAGAGAGAGACAAGAACAGATTTAAGAGAAAGCAAATGAAGATGCCTGCTAAGTAAATTAGATTTTTCTGTGATAAAGACAAGTGATTTTAAATGCTTTCCAAGCACCTGGCTGTATTCCTAAAGAAGTGGCTTTTTTTTTTTTTAATCAAGGGACTCATATTTACGGGAAAGAGACTAGTTACTAATATAGCCCCTATCTGAAGAACTTGTAATCTTTGGTATGTGTTACTTAAAAGGGAAAATAAGCAAGAGGCTTTTATCTAAATCAAAAAGTGAGAGCTAACTTTTTTACTGCTATAATTTAAGAGCCTCTGGATAGCATTTAAAATAAATTGACAGCTATTTCAAAAGATTTAAAGAAAGGCAGATGTCCGCAAACAACTCTCCTCCATCGGCACAGAAGTCTCTCTCACCTGCATCTCTTTCTGCTGTGCTTCCAACCCCTTCTCCATGTTCAAGTCCCAAGACAGGACTCTCTGCCCGACTATCCAATGGAAGCTTCAGTACACAGTCGCTTACCAATTCCAGGGGCTCAGTTCATGCAATATCATTTCTGTTGCAAATTGGTCTTACAAGGGAGAATGTTACCATTGAGGCCCAGGAGTTGTCTTTATCTGCTGTCAAGGATCTAGTATGCTCAATAGTTTATCAAAAGGTATGTTGCAAGATCTTAAATATTATTTGACCTGAAATTAATGTTGTTTTCCTTTATTTGTAAGTAATGTACCTAATAAGGAATTAGTGCAGAGATAGTCTCATTACTGGAAAAAATAAATATGATTATTGTAAATGTTTTAGAAAGAACTAGTATTTTTCATCTTGAGATATCAACCTGAGTGAAAATAGCTCATTTTAAGTTTGGAATTTAAATGTTAATAATTGAAATCATGTACATTGGGTATAGAGTTACATGATTTTAGATATATTTTAATATTTTTATGAAAGCTAAACATTTTTACTGTGCAATATCAATTTTTACTTCTTTTGTCATTATTCTGGGGGTATATACCTTGATTGCTTTGAATCATCTGTATTTTTATTACTTTGGGTAATCTGCAGATTGGAATCAATGCTTTTTCCTGGATTGTGGTCTCAAAAAACTTTCTAAGCATTCCACTTTCTTCTTTAAGAGATAGGTTCCTTAGGAAGGTAACCAATGTATCAGTCTCTTCTATACCTTTAATTTTGTTATTTCTTATACTCACATATTATTCTTTTATTCATATGGAATTGATTCTGTATAAATGCCACCCTTATGGGACCAGGTGAAAATTTATGGAGTCAGACTGTTTATCACTTTGCTTGACTAATATTGGAAGTAAAAGAGAGAAAGCTATTCACAAGAATGGATTAATTACTGCTTGTCATATTAAAAAAAACACCCTTGTAGCTTAATAAGGTTAACATTAATCAAATAACAACAAAGGTAATCTTTAGCCTAAAGTATTTATTTATAACTGGGCTTAAATGAAAATACTTCGGAATATTTGCCTTGTATACTCTAGACCTCATTCTAAGATGAGATCAGCAATAAAAACTTGCATAGGATAAGACTGAATGTTTCCAAATACAGGCTACCATTCCTCTTGAAGTCTAGGAAGGATAGCAACTAAGAGGTTTCCATTCAGGGAGGAGTCATGATCTGAATGGATTGTGGACAGGTTTTGGGGTCATGAGGCCAAAGGCAAAAAGTGCTGATAGGTTTATAAGTAGCGGTAATCTATATGGATCATCAACAGAGACTGAAGAGGGCAAGTGAAGAGACAATTAATATCAGTTCTATAGCATTTCTGTTTTCTGTAAGTGGTTACATGTGTTTGAGTCCTGCTCTTAAGCTTCCTTTAAATTCACTGTAGCTGGACAGCTCCAACCAATGCCTGTATTACTTGCCATGGAAACTGCTGCTAAGTGGCAATGGATAGGCACATTGTCAATATGGAAATATCTAGAGCTGGTTGACCAGCATGATATGGGCACTCAAAATCATGCCATATGAGAAATTGTTGATATTTTGCCTAGGGAAGAAAAGACTTGTGGGGAATTTGATAACTGTCTTCTTGTGCTATCACTCACATGGAAGGTAGAATTAGACTTTATACTCTGACTCCAACAAGTAGCATCATTACTGATGAGTAGAATTAACAGGGAAGCAGATTTCAGTACAGTGTAAGGAAGAACTACTTAATGCTCTGAAAATAGAATTAATTGTCTCATGAGGTAATGAATCACTATAAATTTTCAAATAACCAGAGATGTATGAGTTGAAGTAGAAAACTACTTGCTAGAATTCTCTTTAATTCTGATTCTATTTACTATGTCATTGTAAATTTATTGCATACATTTCTTTGAATTTCTCCTTTCTGCTTATTCTCTCATTTTTGAGATATTGGCATAGAAATAGATCTTTATGATATCCAAGTGTTCTTTGGCTTTTTTATTTAGCAGTTTTTAAATAGAAATTTTCCAGGTTTCATTTTCTTATTCAATAAGGCTAACATCCTAGTAATTTTATTTTTATTGTTACTCATTAATGGACTGCTATATAATCTCTTTACTTTTCTGTGTATTTAAGGCTTCCTTTAGTAAATCTCTTCACATTTTTAATGCTCTTATAACATTCCTGCAAATATGTTATTTAGTTCTTCTTCCTCATCTTTACTTCCAGTCTACAATTTTCCTGGAACAATGGCTAGTGAGCAGTTGTTTGAAGAACTTAATATGGAATAGGAGAAAGCCACTTACTCTGATTACTTCTGAGTTGTGCCACTTTTTTTATCTAATGAATTTTTAAAAACTTTTGAATTCTCAGCCTGATGTTAAAATAACAGAGGAATTTTAATCCAGATCTTTGTCAAATTTTTCATGACTTAGTGATTTGTTGATATATCTATAATTTTTTTATAATCAGGTAAGAACTGAGCTGCCAAACTTTGAAAATTGTTGGTCTCATGGATTAAACTTTGGATCACAGGAGAGAAAAGCCTATTAATTTATATTATCTTTTTTGTGGTTTATTACTATGTACAATGGCCTTAAACGTGTTTTGAGAGGACTTTATTTTATTTATATCTCATGTAATACAGTTTTGTTCAGCATAAATTTATATATTTATTTATATCTCATGTAATACAGTTTTGTTCAGCAGACATTTATTGGGTTCCTACTATATTCAAGCAGCTGTATACAAATACAGTAAAGAAACAGGCCCAGACCTTAAGGAGATTTCAGACATTAAACCCAATTAGCTCTTTGTTAGTGGAGTTTTCCTGATGATCTATTTTTTTTTAAATTCAGCATATACATGATCATAACAGATTCAAAGAAAAACTAGAGTAATAGTGCTTAAGATTTGTAGTGATTATACTCTATGGCATTTGTGAAAAATCAGCGTAGTTTAAAAAATACTTCATTGTTTGCTATTGCTTAAAATTTTTAAATAACTTTATCCCCTGCTGAAATGATACAGAATTAAAATATTTCTTGATCTAAGAGATATAACCTGCAGGGCCAAATACTTTGAAAAGTTTCTGTGTAATAGACAAACAGATAATCACATATTTTGATGTATAAACTTGTATGTCCTGGAAGGGTGCTGTACTATTTTTTAAATGCATTTTCATCTTAAGCAATGGAGAAAAATTTGCCTCTGCTAATAATTACAATTTTTTTAGATAAAAACTATTTGCCAGTGTCAGCAACTATTATTCTTTTTCTCTCAATTTTGTAGTCAGTCAGCAGGCATTTATTAAGCACTTTTGTGTCTGCCTTGGGAATACAAAAAATGGCCCAGAAACAGTTCCTGCCCTTGAGAAGCTCACATTGCAGTGGGGAGCACAGTGTGCAAGCAGCTATGCATGGGTAAGATTGAGACAGTGTAAATGGGAGGTAGCCTTGGAGAGGAGAGGGGAGAGAGAAAGTTAGGACCTAACATTCTATTACTTGATGATCCCTCCATCTCTTGTTGCTGATCATTCCACACCTCACCCTTTATTTTTGCCAGGCATCAATTACTAGCTCCTCTCTTCCAAGGAGGGAAAGTAAAGCAAAGGCCTAAGCAGGGGAAATGGAAAGCTAAATTTGGGGGACTAGATGCAGGTCAGTGTTAGCCCTTGAGATGCAGGTCAGTGTTAGCCCTTGAACTGAGTTTTGAAGAAATCTAGGGATTCTAAGAGAGGAAGGTGAAGAGGTATCAGGGAAGACCTGTATTAGGAATATCTGGAAACTCCTCTCCCAGGCCTCCATTAAGTGTGAATAGGGAGCAGAGCTTGCAGAACCAGAGAAAGGAATTGTATTCCACCAATGGAAATAACTATGTTGTAGGTACACCTTGGGAAATGAAACATCACGGATGAGGAACAAAAAAAGTAGAGAAAGTTGACTGAATTGTAATATATGTAGGGAAAAGTAGGATGGAAAAAGCCAGAGCAACAGTGTCTTCATAAAGCCTTCTGTGCTTCTGGTTCCCTAATTTAGTAGAAGGAAAATTCTAAAATCTTAAATAATGTAAATATTCAGGAATGAAAGTGGAATTGCATTATCAGGTCCCGGGCCATCTTATAAAGTAAGATTCTTAAAATTTATTTGGTACTTGTTTAAAAGAAAATAGAAAAGTAGATCAGTAGGACAGATTAGATAAACAAAACTAGGCTTGAAAGTTCATTGTTCTATAATCCAAAGAACACAAATGATAGGGAAGAACTCTGTATTTAATAGGAAATACTAGGGAACCTGGAGAAAGCTCTTTTTTAGGAAATAAATTTAGACAGCATTTTACATAATAATCTTATATAATAATAATCTTAATCTCTAAATAACTATGACCTAGGTTTAAAAGATAACATAAGAATTTAGAGGAGAATGGAAGGAGATACCTTTCATTTCTGTGGCTGGGGAAAAATTAACTATCAAACTCCAAATAGAGGAAAGTAGCTCCTGATGTAATGTGACAAAGCCTGACTCTGGGAACAGCTTTGTGGGTCATCAAGCCAGGGTGAGAAGCATGTATATTGGGCTTACAGGAGAGTCTGTGCCAACTAAGAACTATTTAGACAGCTTCTCAGAGTGGTGACAAAGTTTATTGATTTGGGGAGCACAATTTATAGGGAAAATGACATATGCTAAGAGATTAGGTAAGCCTTTTGCAAGAACAATTATTGGTAATGATTTACAAGATAGAAACAATGGATGTAGATTGCCTTAGTGGCTCTAAACAGTGTTTTCTATAGGATAATAAATCACATGTCAGCATATCAGTGTATGACCCAATACTGTATGTTCTTCACACAGAACTCTTGTATTATTATTTTCTTGGCTGGACATCTAGTATTTGGGTAGAGGGAAAGTTTGCTTTTCTCATCCTGGGGAGCAGACTACATGCTTTGTGATTTCTAGGTGATGGCTTTGATTTTATTGGTGCCTACTTTCACTACTAGGAGCTACAGTAATGGATAGAGCACCAGACTTGAAATCAAGAAGACATCTTTGTAAGTACAAATCCAACCTTAGACACTTATCAGCAGTGTGACCCTGGGAAAGTCACTGAACCCTGTTTGCTTCAGTTCCTTATCTATAGAATGAGCTAGAGAAGGAAATGGCCAACCATTGTACTATCTTTGCCAAAAAAACTCAGATGGAACCATGAAGAATTAGACATGACTGAAATGACTAAACAACCACAAATAGAGAAGACTGCAAAAGAAAAATAGACAAATTTGACTAGGTAAAATTTTAAAACTTGACTCAAAACCAGTATAATTAAAAAAAATTCTGATTTGAAAAGAATTTTGTCATAAAATATCTATTTATGGTCTTATCTAAGACTTAGGGAATTGACACAAATATAAAAGATTAAAAAGTTTTAGGCATACTCCAATAAGTGAATTGTCAAAGCATATAATAGCTACACTTATAAGACTTTATATAGATGATCTTATTTGATCCTCACAACCCTTGGAGGAGGAAATTATTGTTCAGTCAGAGTCACAGAGCTTATAACTATGATTGAGTTTGAACCCAGATCTTTCTTAATCTAGTGTCAGTGCTCTGATTCATTGAACCATCCTCTCTTAACTGTTTTCAAAAGAAACAGTTGTTAACAACTACAGTAGGACCTTGTTTTTCATGACCAATATATCTCAAGACTTTCATTTAAGTTGAAAATCTCATGTGAGAGGAAACCTCATTTAATAAATATTTCTTTTATGAACATTCCTAGGCACTTGACAACTTTTTTGAGGCTCATCAGAGCCACTAGTATCATTACTCTTATACTTTAGGGCCATTATTAGTAACTAAGTTGTGCTAATGAAACAAAGAGAAACATTGCTTTGACGTAGACATAACTGCTACAATCTAGAATTTCAGACAAAGATTGATGTGGGAGTTAATGTTTGGCTCAAACTGATGTGATGACTCACACTAATGCATTTCTAAATGACAATGAGTATAATGTGAGACATTACACTGCTTGAGAAAATGGGGTGGATTTAGCACGTAATTAAATTTTTTTCATTTTACATATTTTTCTGCCTTTATTTTTTTTCCAGATTGGTAATTGCATGTACCTGGATTCAAGTGTGTTGAGTTTGCATAATACAAAAAAATTCCTCCAAAATCAATAATAATAATGGAGATGAAAATGAAAACAACTTTGATGTCTCACCTGATTAAATTGGGAAAAAATGGCAAAAGTTGGAAGTAATTAAAGCTGGAGGGTTTGTAGGGAGATAGATACATAGTACACACATTGTTGATGGAACTATAGATTGGTTTAACTTGAAAATATTTGGCATTATGTCAGAAAAGTCATGGAAACCTTTATACTCTTTGATCCTACCATCCCACTCCTGGGCTTAAGAGATCAGCAATAGAAAGAAAGATCCCATATATACAGGAATATTCATAAAAACACTTGTTGCCAAAAACTGGAAACAAAGTGGATGCTTATTGTTTGAGAAGTGAATGCATGAATGATAGTATATGAATATAATAGAGGATGTGTTATTATGTAGTAAGAAAGGATGAGTGGTTAGAGGTCAGAGAAACCTACGAAGATGCATATAAACTGATGTAGAGCCAATGTACACAGTGACTATGGCAGTGAAAATGTAAGCAAGATACAAATGCTAGCAGACTCATTTAACTGTATTTGACTCTTCTTGGTTCAAGAGAAAAGAGGAAAAACACACTGTTTCCTACTCATAAAATTGGGGGACTGTGAATGCAGATTCTTGTCTTTTCTAGACACAGACATTTTATTGGTAGAGTTTTTTATTAAAAAGATTTTTTTTCCTCTTCTTGGGTAAGAAGGGAGGACTCAGTGGGAGTAGGTAATATTAGGAAATGATGTTATATAAAAAACAAAGAACATAAATTAAACTTTACTAAAAATTAAAAAAAAGAAAAAACAATTCTTAGTACTTTCCACTCTCTTTTCTCACTACTTTGCCCTCTGCAAAAATGATAAGGAACTATACAGGACTGAGGGCCATTTTACATTCTTTTTGTTTCATGAACTGCCATGGTCAAAAACTCCATTATCGGGTGGTCATGCAACTGGTATTGAACCCTTTTATATTAACTATAGTGATTTTCAAAAATCCTTAATAGCTTGTTTCTACAATTGTACTGAACATTTTCTAGCTTGGTAGAGCATATCACAGTTTAAACTCTACTAGCATCTCCTTTTGGAACCCTTAATGTAGAAACATTTGTGAATATATGTTTATGTGTGTATGTTTATGTCTAGTCATGTGATCTTATCAATGTGGGGAACATCTGGTATAAAAATTCTCTCCTGATGTAGGTCAGCAACTCATAAGGAACTTAAAATCTTAACATTTCCTAAGATAGTAAGAAGTTTAATGATTTGCCTATGGATATTACTTGCTATGCTATGTCTTAGAGATACCATACATATTGCATATAGCAGTTATATTATGTGCACTGAGAATCTTAAGGTAAGATTTTATCAAAGCATATGAACTTTTTATGCAGTCGCCTCACTTAGCAAGTATTCTAGAAGGAATGCTCCACTTAAAAGGACAGAAGTATGACTAAACAAACTGTATTATGTGATATAATTCAGCAAGAAATAATGAAGAAGAAGAATTCAGAAAAGCACAGGAATATTTTTATGAATTGAGGCAGTGAAGTAAACAAGACTTGAAAAATTATAGTGACTGAAACAATATAAATAGAAAAGAACAAAAAGAGTAAAACCTAATTTGAACCAGATTAAATTCTAATTGAGAAATATTTGACCAAAATATATTATTGTTAATTTGTGAATATGTAGCCTGCAGGGATCCTTGAGTATGGTTTAGTGGCCCTATTTGTATTTGAGTTTTATAGCACTGTTGTAAAAGATAGCTTACTGAGTAGAAGTTGGGAGAATGATGTATTTGCAAATGAAGATACTGTGAAAAAAAGATATCAATAAATTTAAAAACGGAAAGGCTGGGATACTAAGGTTATCAGAAATTTGATTTCCTTGTTATCTTAGTGTGGCATTGTTACTCAGAGAGGAGGCAATAGTTTTCTCAGACAAAGATTTTTCTTGTGTTAAGCAGAATCCAGGTCTAGCTAAAGGAAAGGCCAAATTTGCTTGGTTCAAAGAGAGAGAGAGACAGAGAGACAGAGAGAGAGACAGAGAGACAGAAAGACACAGAGACAGAGACAGAGACTTCTTTAAGCCTGGGGTGAGAGAACAGTGGAGTCATATCACTCCTCACTTTGAGGGGGCCTAAATATGGCAGTCAGTCAGCAAGTAACAGTGCTCAATAAGTTCCTCCTGTGTACCAGGCACTGTAATACTGATGGAAAGGAATCAATGTCCTTGGGCTTCTACATTATTTCTGATGATAACATTTCTCATTTATGTAGCTCTTCTAAGTTTTATAAAGTACTGTTCTCAATAACATACGTTGAAGTATGTAATACATTATTATCTTCATCTTGAGTAGAACATAACATTGTTCTTTTTTGTAGAATATTTTATAGAAATATATTAAATCATCAGAATAAACTATACCCTTAAAGTCTCTTTTTTTTGACAAACTATCTCCTATTCAAACTTCAAAGTTCCTTGAAAAACCTAAGAAAAGAAATAACTATGCTGAGTGACTCTGAGATTAAAATCTTGAGTAAAGCTCAAAACAGAAAGATGTTTGTGTGCCAAAGGTATTTTCCACTGGTAAAGAGGATATCTGGCTCAGGGTTCAAGTTGAAGGAGGAATTCTAATAGATAATGAAGGATTTTAGATACGCCTTTTTTTTTTTTGGCTGACATTGTGATAATTGTATCAAGCCCTGGAACACTGCAGAGCCTGTTGAAACATATCTGTAATCCCTCAAAAGAATAAATTCTTGACCGTCCACATGGGGAAAGATCTGGTGAATGAAGTTCTATTGCCTACATCACATGACAGACTTTGATGGACAACCTCTGTTCCTCTGTCTATCTGGGACAAGGAGTATAGATGAACAAGTGGGACCCAGGGTTGAACAGGAAAACAAGATGAATTGCCTCCAGGCAATTTTAAAACTATTTTATTAACTCCAAATTTCTCTTGGAAATAAAAGCTCATCTTTTTAATATTAAAAAGTCTACCAGAGCTGCCTTAGTCTGAAGAGTGGGTGTAAAATATAACCACCTCTAAGTGATATAATATATGTGTTTGTTATGCAAATATTAAAATTCTACATAAATTATTATTATAGGAATTAAAAATGAGTATGACAGAGACTGTGGTGATAGTCATGCTAGGTGTAAATAGGCTGTAATATTAAACCAATGAGGAACTTTGAAAAAGAACAGGAGTAAAATATGTAATCAAGTAAATATATATGTGTGTATGTTTGTATGTACACTAGAAGAAAGAGAAGATGGGCTGTCTCATAGTGAGGGTAAGGAATAATTAATAATAGTATTTATATAGTGCTTCAAAGTTTGCAAAGTACTTTATAAACATATTATTTTACCTTCAAAATAACTCTAGGCTGGGAGCAGTTCAGTGGATTAAGAACCAGAAACAAGAAGTCCTGGGTTGAAATCTGGCCTCAGACACTTCCTAACTGTGTGACCCTGGGCAAGTCACTTAACCTCCATTGTATAGCCCTTACTACTCTTCTGCCTTAGAACCAGTGGACAATATTGATTCTAAGACAGAAGGTAAGTGTTATAAAAAATCCACAAATCTTTAAACCCCTGGGAGATGTGTTATTGTTATCTCCACTTTACTGAGGCAGATGGAGGTAAAGCAACTTTCCCAGGGTCACACAGGCTGGCCTAATGCTAGATTTGCAGTTGGGTCTTCCTGAATCCAGGTCCAGTGCTCTATCTACTGTGACAGCTATGGCTGGTTACCCAGAGTGTTTCTCATGATGTCAGGAGAAAAAAATAAAGGTCTATAGCATATTGGATGGTGCCTCTGTAATGAATTTATAGCACATGGACAGTTAGTAATGGACAATTTGACATCTGCATTGTTGGAGAAAACTCATATCAGTGAAATCACAGATCTAATTTGAGTATTTATTTCACAGATTAGGAAATTGAAACCTAGAGGTTAAGTAGTTTAATTTTTATCACATGGCTAATAAATGTCAGAACCAGTTTCCATTACTGGAGATTTTCCAGGATACCTTGCTACTTTTTTTCTATGTTTGAGAATGAAATTTCTTATGATTTATTACATAATAATAGTTGTTCAAAAATTAGAAATTGAAATTGTTAAATTTTTGTCCATTTTATATTTTATTTAATTTTCTAATGAGATAGTATTAAAGTGCCTACTCTGTCATAAGTAACTTTTTTAAGTAATAAAGGTTTTTTTGTTGTTGGTAAACTTATTTTTGTGTTCTTAACCCCACCCCAAAAGACGTGTACTTTGAGTTTAACATAGTAGTATGCACACACTCCTTTTTTGTGATAGCCTTTGGTCCACTTTTCTGTGTAGTTAATAATAGCTGGTGTTTAATAGGACATTTTAGGGATTTTTGATAATCTCTTTTGACAGTATATATATATATATATATATATAAATATATGTGTGTGTGTGTTTGTAACTATATATATATATATTTGCTATATCTATGTCTACATGTTATAAATATGTACACAGTACAGATTTGTTGTTGATTTTTGTCTATGTAGTTATCAGTGTGTTTATTGTTGTTTAAATCAGCTATGCTTAGTTTACATCACTTAATATTTTTTGTTGTTGTTCAGCTGTTTCATGTTCAACTTTTTGTGACACATTAGAGAATTTCTTAGCAGATACTGGAGTGATTTGCCATTTCCTTCTCCAACTTATTTTACAGATGAAGAAACTGAGGCAAATAAGGTTAACTGAATTTCCCAGGATCACATATCTAGTAAGTGTCTGAGGCCAGATTTGAACATAGGAAGATGAGTCTTCCTCATTTCAGGCCCAGCACTCTATCCAC
Organism: Monodelphis domestica; assembly: GCF_027887165.1. NCBI lineage: Eukaryota > Metazoa > Chordata > Mammalia > Didelphimorphia > Didelphidae > Monodelphis > Monodelphis domestica. The sequence goes on from NC_077227.1 coordinate 673,942,458, forward strand.
TGTACCACCTTCTTCCCATATTTATATGGATTCTTTATATATGTCATTTTTTATGCAGTAATATTCCATTCTATTTCTATATTGGAGATTGTTTAGCCAATGGATGGAGACCTAGTTTATTTCTAGGTTTTTGTTTAACAAAATTTTTAAAAAATCAAACGAAAAGTCCCAGCTTGAATTTTTTATTTTTACCCTGTTCTGTTCTTTCCACCTTAATTAATGTTGTTAATTATTTTCACTCATGTATTTCACCCTGTATATGAGGGTTGGTTGTATTTGTTATTTGTTTAGTCATATGCTTAAAGTCTAGAAATAAGTCATTTTTTTTTCTTTCAGAATTTAGTGAAAATCCCATTTAAGGAAGCCTTCTTTGGTTCTCATTCCTCTTCCTTCGCCTCTTCTTTCTCCTCTCCCACCTTTTCCTGTTTCTCTTCCTCCTCCTTTTCCATTCCCAACCCCCCCCCCCCAAGCAAATACTTTTCCTCTCAGACTTGCTTTCATCTTCTCATGTTTGTGTGTGTGTACATCTATATCTATTTTGTATCTACATATTTATATTTTCCCATTAGAATGTCAATTCTTTGAAAGTAGGGGCTAGGTGTTTGCCTTTCCTTGTATCTCTCCAGTGTGGCATAGTGCCTGACATGTAGTAAGTAACATAGTTAAATTTCATAAATGTTTGTAGACTAATGGAATGACATTTTCAGATATTTTAATTAGCAGAATTCAAGAGAAGTGTGATAATGCTGTTAGGGCAAACAGATAACTGGGAATTAGTTAAAAGGCTAAAAACTTGATGAAATAATAATGAGCAGATATGATGGAGGCAAGAATATCCTAAAAGGAATGTTTTAAGCAGTTATCTCTGGCAAACACATCATGTACAGTTGACTTGGCCTAAAACTTGGACCAGAACCAAGAGTGGTCATTTTTGAAATACATCCAATTTCGTGACACATCATGAGGGTGGAGTAGTGTTGAGTTTGTTTTTGTTATTATTGTTAAACAGAACTCAAAAATTTTGCTTTCTTTTCCACAATCTTTGAGATCTTGTAACATTTAATTTGTAATTGAAAAGACATATTATAGCTATTTCTGAAATGTCAAAAGAATGTTGGATCATAGCTTGAACCTTCAGTAAAATAAAATGTATCTTTCATATGATTAATCTTCAATGAGTCAATAATGTCTAAAGTAACACTAAATTGAAATATCTTGAAATAACACCTATCAATCCTATATTACTAGATTTTTATTGAGGTATATGTTAAACATATTATTTCTTGGTGGTAAATTTATTTTCGTTAGTGAGGAGTAGGTTGATTGAGTTGGAAAGAGTAAATAGGATAGATAACCCTCATCCTTAGACCTGAGCAGATAAACACACACTAGCATTCTCTTTCTCCTATTTTACATGTTAAGCTCACTGGTCAGGATTTTATTTTTTTAGGAATTATTAATTTAAATCATGAAATAACTCAGTCCCTAAAATTATATAAAAAGCTTAGCACTTCCAGCAAGCTCAGAGATTTTTATAGTTTTCTATTTTAGGGGTATTCTATTGAACTTTTCCTCATTCTTTATGACTATAGGTTAAAGACCTATTTACTTAGAACTACATTTTCAGTATCCCCTTTAAAAAGGAACAGTATATTAGCCAATGGAAGAGGTAGAATCTCTGAAGTTTAGAGAAAACACATCAATATTTGTTAGTTTTGATGACCATAGAAATCTCTTAGGTTTGTATAATATTGAAGTCTTCTAGATGTAGAATCAACCTTGGAGGCATTTTAATAGGATTCTTACTATCCCTTGGAATAGTTATAAAGAAAGATTACAAAGTTTTCAATTTTCCTTATGTTTAAATAGCTGAAATATGACAAACATAAATTATTCTTCTCTAGTATTAATTAAATGTCTTCATATTCAGGTTATTCTGCAGAGTGCTTCATAAAGTAATTCAAAAGGGAATAAATGCCATTTTTAAAGGAGATTGCAGTCTAGAGTAAATGCTTTCTTAGTGTACATCTTTTCTATCAATATACATTTTAAAAGGTATTAGTGAAAAAAGAACTGGCTCCTCAAATATGGGAAGAACATTTTTCAGATGATTGACCCAGGAGCAGTCTTGGAAATTTTTAGTATGTTCTCAAGTATGTATACAAGTCTGCCCACCTACATCATTGCCTTGGTTTTTCATGCATGATTTTAGCCTCTAAGCATATTGATTGGAAAATACTAGAGATGGTTCCTAAGCACCCTTCAGAGTCTGTGATTCTGCAGTGCTGGGGGAAGGGTGGCCCTAGTCAGATTTGTAAAGAAGATTAATTTCTATTATTAAGTTGTGGTTGCTTGTCTTCCTACTGTAAAAGGTTTCAGAATTTCTTTCGTAGTAGCATCTACAATGGCTATCAAACAAGGTAAAAGGAAACTGCTAGAACTACATTTAAAAGTGTAATGTCTTATATCTTAGTAGAGTTAGGAATAAAAAATTTGATCCACCCTTTATCCTGAAGATGAAAGCTGACTTCTTTTAAATCATTGAAAATATTCATGTTTAGGTTTGACCATTTATTTACGTGACATTAGACCTTAACTTTCTGCCTATGTTGCTCAATTGAGCCATGACTTTTGGTATCATTCCATGGCCGTATGTATTGTGTCTCAGATGTGGGATGAGTGTAATTTTCAGTTCTTGCCAAAGTAGAGAGAAAATCCCAGCTGTGTCTTTTGTATTCTGGAAACCAGTTGTCATTCTGCTTTGCTTTCCTTGCCTTTACTACAGCTGTGTTGCAGTGGCTTGGCAACACATTAGTACTTGCCCCACCCCCATGGTCTCCCCTTGTTGAAGCATTGTCAGACAGCCATTAAGGTCTGGAGTCTGGAGCTGGAAGACAGAGTTCTTTCCTTTAAACATAAAGGCCTTTGTTAAAGCAACAGTTTGAAGAAAGAGTTCAGGTTAGAGATAAGTAGTCCTAGAGCTGAGCTCTAGGAACTTACTAATATCAAACCCATAACAAAAGAGAAAAATTAAAAGTGATGTTGTAATGCTTTGGAACAGAGATAGGATGTGCTCATTCATTGATTCAGTACTTTACATATTACATATTCAGTGTGGTATTTGTAGAATACTGATGATAAAAGTCAGAGGAGGAAACTTCAACCCAGGCCAAGCTTCCTTCCTTCCTCTGGTGGTTCTGAAAAATCTTTTTATTGTATCATAGTTCCATTAGTGTGTTTATATACTTAGATGTGCCTAAAGGTTCATTCAAATAATTCTCTGAAGTCAAGTACAATGTTAAAAATATAAAGAAATTTTTTTCTAGAAAATCTTAGTGGTATTTGATTAGGGTATTTTGTTTGTTTGTTTAGAAAAGTGCATATTTTGTATAGTCTTAAATCCACCCTCCTGACAAAAGCTTGTAGTATTAAATCATAAACTCAAATTATTCTTAAAGCAAGTCATATAGTAATGACTAATTTGTTTAATCTTATATTCTGAAAATGTTGTTTAAAATACAAAGTTGTTTCATGGAGTAGAAAGAATGGTATGATTTTGTGATTAAAAACATCCTTGAGACATGTTTCTGGAAATATTTTAATGACAAAAAGCATTGTGTCAAGGAATATTACCCCCTCCCCCTCCTTTGTAGCTTGATTTGTCCATCAAACATTCCTGATATAGCATAGTTGCACCAGGTTTGTGTCTTCATATGTGTTGTACTTCAATAAAAGTCAAGGTTTTGGGCTTCTTGGGATGGGGTGGGGGGAACCAAAAAGAGAAAGAAGAAGGAAGAAGTCAGGAACAGAGCAGGCAGGTGAGGAGGAAGGAGGAGAGACTAGCAGGCTAGGGACCATGTGGTCAGGTTACTTATAGGAATGACTATCTACCCTTTCCAATAAACTTTATAAAATATATATCTGGGTAGAAATATTCAGTTCTTACAGTATTGATTCAAAATTCATTTGTAAAGTGCCTGACTTAAAGAATTCTAGGACAGTATCACTTCAAGGCATATGTTTTTGCAAGGATATTACAGAATTGAAGTGAATCCCTTAATTTTATAGTGAGGGCAAATTAATATCATAGAGTTAAGGTGTATACATAGACATGCAGTTGCATAGTATTGTAGTGCATCTTTGAGCTTTTAAGTTCTTCTGGCATAAATGTAAGAGAATTGGATGGGGGTGGGGGTAGAGAAAAATGGCATAGAAGGACCATGAGAATATTGAGATACCAACTGAGAAAAAAATATTGTGTGTATGCTGAATGGCAGTGGCTCTAGGAATCAAGTTAGGAAAGGTTGGAGAAGTTTTAAAAAGGATGTAATGGCATTTTTTGCTTTTTTATGTCCAGTAGATGAAAGATATTCTATACTACTTCAGTTCTTTTACTGTTACTTTCATGTCCTTTTTTCTCCTTCAAGTAGGATATACTAGGAATACAAAAGGAGGGAGTTTGGTTTCAGTTTTTGGCAAACCTTCAATTTTATTCTACCTTTCCCCTTTGTTACCTTTATTCCCATGTTTCTGTGAAAAAGTGAGTTGGATTATCCATTGCAAGAGGGGGAATGGTGATCATTTGTTTTTCATGTTTCATATACAGGAGACAGGGGAGTATATAATCTTGCTAGTATCAGATCTCTGATCATCTTCGCCTTCATAAGAGATTATTTCTACAGGGAAGAGTTGTGGAGAATGCCTATACAGATTTGATGGGTGCCACATTAGCCCGAAGGACAGAAAATAGCAGCATTAATCATAGAATCATTAAATTTTATCTAAAGAGGACCTTAGAGATCATCTGTTCTAGAGGTTGGTAACCTTTTAGTCACAAAGAGCCATTTTTGGTTATATTCTTAGAACTTAATATTTTGAAATGTTATATTTTGTCCACTGCCTCTTAGCATAAGGCATTGACATGAAAAATAGTGAATTCAGTGACAGGAGCTTTCCATCTAAAAGGAATTCAAAGGAAGCTGTCTAGGTATAAGATTTCTTACTGCAATTCATAGGGTCATAGAGTTTGTGGAGAAGTCATCAAGTTGAACTTCCTCATTTTATATACAAGGAACCAGAGGGCCAGAAAAACAATTTATAAACATTTATTAAGCAACCACTAAGTGCTAGAACTTGGGAGATAAAAAGAGAGAAGTGAAACAACTCCTGCCCCTCTGTAAACCTTGGAATCTAGCTGGGGAGACAATACGAACCTACATAGATATATACCAAATAGATATAAAGTTGAGGGGGAGGCACCCAAGTAGTGACTGTAGGGATTAGGAAAAACTTCATGAAGAAAGAGGTTTTTGAGTATGAAGTGGATCAAGAGGTTCAGATGAGGAGACGTATTGTATGTATAGTCAGTGGAAAGGCAAAGAGATTGTTTTGTAATGTATAAGGTTGAGGATGACACTGAGATTGCAAACAGGCAAATGAGATGCCCACAGAACAGCTTCTTTGATCTGTCTGACAGGCAGTTGGTGAAGGAGTAGAGAGCTTTGGAGAAAGATTAGAGCTGTGTATTGAGATCTGGGGGTCATCTGCATAGATGACAGCTAAACCTATGGGTACTGATAAAATCAAGTAAGAGAGGCTAGAGACACTAGAAAGACCTTTGGCCTACATTCAGAATTAGGAGAAAAGATATAAAGTGATGATGCAGCTGATGAAATTAAACAACTTGTCATATGGTACAAGCAATAAGTGACAGAGCCAGGATTTAAACACCTTTCTACAAAAGATGAATTAATTACTTATATCAAGAAGGCCCTTGTTAACATTCACATGGGATCCTCTATTGAGAACTAGAAAGCCCTTAGAGTTTATCTAGACAACCCCATATTTTATATTTTAGGTACTGAGGCCATCCAAATTTATCACCCAGTACAGATATTTGACCATTATCTTCTGACCCCCAAAACATTGTTCATTCCTCAGTGAGTTCATTGCCAGACATATACTTTTCTGTCCTTCACAACTCTATACCTTCCTGCTAGGGGACTTCAACATACATACCGATACTTCTCTGTTGCTACCCTCACTTTTCAATTCCTAAATCTCCTTAGACTTACTTCTCTACTTTGACTTAGTCACAAACAGAAATGATTATACTTTTGACCTTGCTATCACCCACAAGTGTTCCACTTCTGCTTTCATGAACCTGGAATTTCCTTTATTTGATAATAATCTTTTATCATTTCATCTTTTCCCATCTCTATTTTTCATCCTCACCTTGACCTTCTATCAACCATCCTTTAGTTCTTTCCCAAGCAAATCAGTCAGCAAGCATTTGTTGAGTGCTGATTATATGCTGATAGAGAAGGATTTTACACAGAGGTGAAAGGAATGATGGAGAAGCAAGAGTGACAGATGGAATGTTGGAGAGACCAGTGGACAGGAGGTTTGGTTCTGAGCCTTGGACTGAAAGCAGCTCTGTTCCTGATCTCAGGATTAGAAACCCAACATTGTCCTGAGGATTTCCCAATTGAACTCATGCCCATTTTGTCTAATGTATTGATCCTGATCTCTGCTATCTCAAGATCTGTGTGAACTGACAGGACATTGGTCTACATGAGAGGGTTTTCCCTGGAGGGAAAAGTCCTGAGGACTGAAACATCTACCTCTGTGTCAGCTATACTTAAAGGCATTTGTTGTTACTTTAACATTAGATTGGGATAGCTATCATAGTGGACTCAAGAAGTTAGAGAAAGCTTCCAAGCTGGACCTTTTAGCTGATGGCCTAGACCAGAAGAACCCTTCATCATCATCTGTATTTTAGCTTAAGGAACTCCTGTTTTACCTCTTCCCTAATCCTAGTTATCCTAACCTAAATAAATAGTTTTTGTTTATTCAGTAGCAGTCAGATATTTAAACAAGGAAAGGAAGATTGGTGGGTAGAGGTTGGTCCAGGAAGAGGATCTCTAAGAGAATCAGGTAAAAGCAAAGTCCTGATTCAGCCACCATTGGTCTTTCTCCAGCAAGGGATTTTTACCAGAGTGGGTCTCCCAGGAAGTTTAGATTTTATAAAACTTCCTAATCACTTGTCATTCTCCATTCCTGTGGTGTGCCCAATTCTAGTAAAGCCCTCTGCTTTACCTATGTCATCATCTTATTTGAAAGGGGACAGAGGGCAGCCATCAGCTCTTTGTCTGGACAGAGAGTGAATACCCTTGGAGGTTAATTCTGCAACACAGTCTGACCTACCCTTAATCCATCATCCCAGGGATTCACTCATCTTTACCTTTTAACCATGCCCAAAGAGCATACATTCGGATGACAGAGATGCCATGAAAATATCTAGGTCACACATAAGATCTTCCAGTTTAGTATAAAGCCTTTAACCCTTGCACAGACTACCCTCTTCTCCAGTCACTTATCTTGACTCCGTGGTGAGTCAGTTCAATTCCATACTATCCTTTACACTCAGTCCTTTACTCCCTTTTCACTGCTGAAGCTTGGTTTACTTCAGTATACTTCCTATGTTCCCATTCACATGATACTGAATAGAGCTGTAGAAAACGACCAAATAAGGCCAACTGGGTCCTTCACTGCAGCAAGGCTCCTTTTATACTTCCCTAATTGATTTGCCTGTCCTATTTATCAGTCATACTTTGACCCTGAAAAGAATCTATTCGCTGAGAACTTATCTCTTCCTCCTCTTCTGTCTCTTTCTCCCCTCTCTCACACAAATACATATCCCTGTTGTTTGCTAGGATAAGCTTTCTAGGTGTACACTGATCCCTGTCCTCTATTTTTTTTTTTTATCAGATGCCCCTCAATATCATCCTACTTTCTAAGTTTCGGCCTGTCTCCTTTCATGCTATCTATGAACTCACCCATGTCTCTGTCTTTAAAAATCTTTACGTGATTTAAACATCCCTGCTAGCTATTATATGTGTTTATGTGTATACACATAAATGTGGGTTTAAAAATTAATAATAACTAAATATTATATTTTATAAAGTTTTATTAATAATAACTAAAACAAAAGAACTGCCTGACTTTAGCCCAGTCACAGGTCCAAAAGAGGAAAAAGGAGAGGTTATAGCCACTTAAATATAATCATGCAAAATATGGGGACGTAGGAAAATGGAATTTTGGGAAATACTAAGAGACTTCTGGGGGATGAAGTTCAAAGGCTCAAAATCTCCATTTATACATATCTCCCTGTGATACTATTACGAAACCAGTTTCCCCAAAAGGATCATGTAAACATAATCAACTTAAAAATTGAAATAATTTGTGGATAAAAAGAAAAGAGAACAAAACCAATGATTACTAGGTTGATAAAAAGCCAATTTGGGGGCAGTCCCCTTTGGCATAAGAGTATACGTTCAAAACAAAGGCATTTCAACCCCCCTAGTTCAATTCACATCCCAAGGTTCACTCTGGATCTTCTGGTGCAGCATGTGTTCTGTGCAGGCATCTATCTTCATGGGGCATTCTGGATTCTGGGAGGTAGCAAGTTTATTATCCTAAAATTGCTTAAATTTAAATCAAAGTTCACAACAATAACTTGGCCCCCCTGAGGTGAATAAACACAGGGATCACTCAGGGACGCATGGCTGTGTTATGAGGTATATGAATCAATTTGCAAAAGAAAATAAAAAAACATGAAAAAATCCAAGTAAAAGAGAAAAATAGCTTGTGGATGAAATGCAAAATGTAAAAGTCATGTCTAAAAAAAATCAAAGTAAAGGAAAAACAAATCTATAACAGGACCTTGAATCAGGGCCCAATTAAAATGATTTAAGCAATTACGCATTTACCCAATCAGTAGCCAGGACTACAGAAAATTTGCCACACCATGAAAGACAGAAAAGGGACTAGATTATAGGAGCCAAATTTGAGATACTTGGTAGAATGTGGGACAAGGAAGACCTGCCTTTAAAAGATGTTAAACAGCTGCAACCTTGAACCCCAAACAAGTTCAAGTCCTCTTGTCTTGGCTCAAAATTGTATCAATCCCACTGGGATCTCGTCTCTTTGACCTTGTGCTTCATAAGCACTATGCAGGTGCTCTGTGCTTCTTTAGCACTGTACAGTGGCTCTTGTGAATATTCCCTTCCTCTGGAATCAGACAGAATCATGAAACAAAGTCCCATAATTCTTTTAAATAATCAAGGGCATCATTTTTATAGTCTAAAGCTTTTGTGTATGCATTAATAGTAGAACAAATGTATTTAAAACGTATATTACTGCAAAATAAAAAAAAATTAAAGAAAAATCTTCTTAATACTGTTTACATGTGCTTCAACAAGGAGAGAAAAAATAAAACTCATATACTATATTGCCCAGGCAAGGAAAAACAATAATAAAAAAGTTTTAAAAATCAAAAATATATATCTTAAAATCAGTGACACACTGTGCCAGCCATGTGTGAGTACAAATGATTTTCAGAATAAAATAGTAACATAATAGGTAATGCACATTCAAAGAAGTACCAAAGCCACCCAAATTCACAATAGCCCAGTTAATTATAATAGCAAACAAATCCACTATCATATTACACATACGTTGCTGTATGGCATTAAAAAAAAAAACCTATGAACTGATGGATATGTCACAATTTTTACAGAGATAGCAAATCTTTCAACCTTGGCAAACATATTTTTAAACAAAGTAAAACTTACTTGGGTCTAGAACATCATCAAGAAATCTATATTGTTCTGCTGGAAGTAAATTAAAACAAAGTTTTGTAGAAAGTCTCTTTTTTCGGCTTCCTGATTCATATAAACACCTTGGTAGGAACATTTCTTTGTTTCTCTACCTTTAATATAACATTCTTTAAATTGTATATATATATATATATATATATATGTGTGTGTGTGTGTGTGTGTGTGTGTGTGTGTATATATATATATAATATATATATATATATATATTTGTAAATCATCCATTCAGAAACTACTAGTTACTAAAATTCTTTCTGAAGACCCCTTAGAATTCCCATTTAAATTCTTAGCTCATTAAATTCCCCAAAGTTGCACACAATTTAACCAGTTTTGTTGAAATCCATCCATCATCATCTATGTGACAATTAACAAAGGCAACATGTGATCTTCAATGGATCCAGTGGTAAGGGTTTTAGGCAAGATGTTCATGGGCTTATACAGTGATATTTTGTTCTTTAGCAGAGGTAAAGGTACAAATTAAAATATAGGCAGTAGCTTAAAATGATTCAGTATTACAGAAAGGTATTGACTAGATTAATACAGATAAAAAACTTAAAAAAATTAAAGCTATCAGTAAATACAATAATATAAACAAAGGTGCAGGCGGGCAGGGCAGTCACAATCCTTTTCACCAGTCCCAATAGACTTGTTCACTATTATAAGAGGAGAATAAAATCAAAATAGTTAGCAATAAGCTTCCAGATCTCTTTTAAAATTTCCTTACCCTCCCCCCATATTTATTATCCATTTAGATTTCATTTGTCAGAGGTCTGAATTTCCTCATAGAAGCACAGGGCAGAATCTCCACTCTGCTTGTTGAGAGCAGTTAGGACTTTTAGAACTTTGTCAAAATATTTCAGGTTGGTTTGTAGCATAAGCAGCCTAGCTTGTGGCATATTCTCCTCGGGGAGAAAGGAAATTAAGTGGGAAATCTCCAATGAAAATAAAGTCCCAGGATAAGAATTCAGCACATCCAAACTGCACTTTTTAGCTCTACCAAGTCAGACTGTTGTTTCAGAGTTTCAGGGATGCTTTGCAATAGCATTTTTCCTGAAAGAAGCTGAATGGGGTTTGTTTAAAGAGTAAACAGAAAGAAGCAAAACTTCCAGGGAAAACAATAGCATATTTGCATATGAGAGAAAAATAACTTTTCCTTGGTGTTTTGGGTCAAGAGAAAGAAGGGGGAAAAATCAGGCTTATTCCCCCAAACTGACTTTAAATGTACAGATTTGGAACTAGCTGCCCTCCCTGTGAAAAATCTTTAGTAACAGCCTTCTAAACTAGGAGTCTAGGATCAGCTTTAAAAAAATCTGCTTGAAAATTAGAAGGTGTGGGGTTCTTTTTTCCACACTAAAAAATGGCTATGGCAGGCTAGAAACTGTCAACTAGAAAAAATGTAGAACTATTAAATAGTCAAAATCACTCTTTAGTTAAGGGCTAAAGGGGTTCAGTGCTAAAAGACCTCAGTGCTAATAGGCCAGAACAACAGAGCTGCTCGCTCCCCATGACTGCACAGAGTCCAGATTGAACTCTGGCCACTCTGGTCACTAACCCCTGTGAGTGCCACTGACTCAGGATGGACTCCATGGAACAAAAGAATTTGGAGAACCTATATACCATTTGGGGAGTCCAGGGGCAGGGAAAGATGATTGACATCACTATAGCTACAAAGAAAATGGAAGTGTTCAAACTACACTGACAGGATACAGTCAAGCTTGGGAAAGGAATCATAGCTAGAGGCTAGGGTGTAAGAGAAGGGGCTACTAACAATGGATACTAAAGGATGGTTCCTGCCCAGGTGTGGATCTTCTTGGGAAAAGTTCTGATATAATAGGGGAGATTACCTAAAACAAAGAGGGTCCTTAGCATGTGCTCAGTCTCACCCAACTAGGATTGTCATTTCCCTGAAGGTCTCCCACTCAGTCTAAAACTGCTAGCTTGGGATTCCCTTCAGGGTAGATTCCCATGGGAAAAGGGAACCAGTACAAGCTTTGGGGTCTCCAATCTACAAGCTAGTCCTGAAAATTGGGGTTCATCAGATCTCACTAGGTAACAAGTTTGGGATTCCTAGATTCCATGTTGACAAAACACACACATGGAGTGTGGAAAGGGATTGGGGCAGAAATATTTTTATATGTCACCCTCTGTGGAAAAAATGGCTGGGATTGGCAGGCTCTTGTGGCAGGACTGGTCTTGGCAAGAGGAGACTCCAAGCTCAGTGGAGAGAGATGAGGAATGCTGGCCAAGCAGATGGACAGGAGAAACATCAGGCAGTGGCAGGCAGCAGGGCGGGGAAAAAGTGCAAGCACACCTTACCACCTGACCCTCCTGGTGGGCAGTGACCAGGCAAACTCACTATCTTTACTGTAAGGTTAACTGCTCAAAAAATTTTTGAGAATTCCTAATCGCTTCATGGTAAACCAAAATGTGGGTTTTAAAATTAATAGTAGTAGTAGTCTCTCAGTAACCGAGAATGATGATTGTCTTTGAGCGTTTTCATCTATGGAGGATAGATGAGTGTGCACAAAGACACTTGTGCATGAAGGATATTTAAGTGGAAAAGTCAATGCACAGAGACAGTCCCACTCTCTTGGTGTTGGAAACCTGGGTCCAGTGGCACGAAAAATCATGACACCTGGAGACTTCCTCAACTGCATTGGATGGCCGTGTTGTCCTTTGTGCTCCAACACGTCTAAGCACTCCACAGTGCTTTGCTGCGTCGCCATCTCAGCCGTTGAACCTTCTTATTGGTTTCTTCTGTCTGTTCAGCCGAAGCAGTCTTCACATGCTGGGTGAGCAAGGCCTTTTAATTTAAAATTAATAATCAATAATTAAATATTATATTTTATAAAGTTTTATTAATAATAACTAAAACAAAAGAACTGCCTGACTTCAGCCCAGTCACAGGTCCAAAAGAGGAAGAGGGAGGAGTTACAGCCATTTAAATATAATCATGCAAAATGTGGGGACGCAGTAAAAATGGAATTTTGGAAAACACTAAGGGACTTCTGGGGGATGAAGTCCAAAGGCTCAATCTCCATTTATACATATATGAACATGTATATGCATATGTGTATATAGACATATGTATATTTGTATGCATGTGTATATGTATGTATATTTTGTCCATTTTGAAGAGGACCAATGATATTATAAGGTGATGTCTGAATTGCTTGTGATTTGGATTTAAATAAGGCAAAACTTCACAAAGGCTCACTCTCTCTTCCAGATGGCAAAACAAAAGTCAATGGCAATGGCCTAGGCTGCAGTGAATGTCTTTGGCATCTCTGATATCTGACTAAGCTCTAAGCACTTCACAGTGCTTGCTTCAGCTACTTTTGTGCCTTTGGAACATATTATTCTCATGTGCCCATTCTATTAGGGAATGCCTTCATATGTTTGAGATAGATATTCTCCTGACTCATAGATGGGGGTTTGAGGCCTTCCAGTGACTTTCAGCCTGGTTAACACTGTTTGCCAAGATGATATATGGCTTTATCAGGATGTAGTAGCTGTACATGCTACAGCTTCTTGGAGCTACAGGTGGGAGTTAGGTGACAAGTACAGACCAAAGGTAGATCAGCAACCCCAAAAAGGGCTTGACGGATCCTTACACTAGTCTACCCTGAACACCCCATATACTCCATGAGTATATGTGTGTGCACATGCATGCACATGAATTCTCACTGACTTCTTATCCCTTTGCATTTGATTTTCCAACTTTGTCATTCATCTTAGGAACTCTCTAAAGTTACCAGTGATCTCTCAATTGCTAAATCAGTGTTTTGTTTTGTGTTTTTTTTTCCAAGCCCTTACCTTCTGCCTTGGAATCAATTCCATGTATTGGTTTTGAAGGCAGAAGGGGGTAGTAGTGGTAGTAGTCTCTCGGTAACCGAGGAAGACGATTGTCTTTGTGCGTTTTTGTGGACAAAGACACTTTTGCGTGAAGATTTAAGTGGAAAAGTCGATGCACAGAGACAGTCCCACTCTTTCGTTGGAAGTCTGGGTCCATTGGTACGTCGTTACATCTGGAGACTTCCTCAGCTGCATTGGATGGCTGTGTTGTCTTTTGTGCTCCAACACGCCCTAAGCACTCCACAGTGCTTTGCTGCATCGCCATCTCAGCCGTTGAACCTTCTTATTGGTTACTTCCATCTGTTCGGCCGAAGCAGTCTTCACATGCTGGGTGAGCAAAGTCCTAGTTCACCAGGGGTCGACGACCCGATGGCTACCCTCACAAGGTTTAGCCGGCCTGTCAAAGCCTTTGCCCGGGGTGTGGCTGCTGCCGCATGCTAGCAGCTACTGGGAGCCACAAGTGAGAGCTGGGTGTCAGGTGGGGGTCAGAGGCTGGAGAGCTGCCCTAGGAGGGCACGACAAGCCATCCATACCAGAGATACTACCCCTCCCTGAGCACCCCATACACCCCAGAAGGGTGGTAAGAATTAAGCAATGAGGTTTGTAATTTGGCCAGGGTTGTACAGTTAGGAAGTTCTTGAGGCCAGATTTGAAACCAAGACCTCACATCTCTTGGCCTATGCCTATCCATTGAGCCACCTAACTGTCCTCTAAGGGTGTTTTCTTAATTCTTGTCTTTCTTGAACTCTGTATTCTTTGATGTTGTTGATCACTTCCTGGATACTTTTACCTTTATGTTTATGGGACATTGTTCTCTTTCATTTCTCTTCTTACTTGTCTGACTGTTCCTTCTGTGTTTGATTGTTACCTAGGACATGCCTACTAACAATGAATGCCCCCAGCCCTTTGCCCTTCCCCTCTTTTTTTAATACCACCTTTTTTTATTGATCTTATATCCTATGAGTTCATCTATCATCTCTGAGCAGTGATTCTTATATCTGTTTATCTAGCCCTAATCATTCTCCTGAACTCTAGTCCCGTATCACTAGCCACTTCTTAGATATTGCAAATAGGACAACATTTTATCAAATCTCATTTTTACCTTTATACTGTAGATATTAAATTGTGAGATAATTTTCCTGTTAGACACCCCAAGCATAATGTGATCCTTAAACTGGTTTCCCCCCAGGCTATGAAACTGGGTTGGGTCCTCCCTTCTTTTGTTAAAATCTTTATTAAGGATTAAAATCAGGGGCTGAACACCCACTTGGCACACTTGAAAGATTAAATGAAATCTGAAAACACTAGCCACCATGTTAAAAGGTCTACACCTTTAGCATCCTTAAGACCTTCCTCTTCCTGTGATGAAGTAATGACAGAGGAGTTAAGGGTCTCTAAGTTCAGCTTCTCAAAAGCTATTTACCAATCAGAGATGCCTTAGGTGTCTAGGGATGGTGCTGAGAGATGAGAACACAGTGGATATATAGGACATGTATCAGTGGAATCTCTTTTTGGGTGTGTTCACTCTCATTGATGCCTTTTTGGATTGTGGAGAGAGTTTAGATTATTTTGAGCAGTTGATTAATAAATTAACTTAAAATTGTTACCTTTTGAGAATTTAATTTCTTATATTACCATGTCATACATGCTGTGATGATAGAAACCACTCCCTAAGTTTGTTCTACCCCACCACCCCATTTTTTGCCTGCACACGTTGTGGGATGTAGGGGCACAGAGGATAAAAGTTATGGAGCAGAGTGCTCTCTCTCTCTCTCTTTTCTCTCTCTCTCTCTCTCTCTCTCTCTCTCTCTCTCTCTCTCTCTCTCTCTCTCTCTCTCTCTCTTTCTCTCTGCATTTGAGGGCTTATGCAGGCTAAGTGACTTGGTGGGCTTCAAATTTTGGCTTAGGGATTTTTGTAGATAAGTGAGATTTTCTGTCCCCTTCCTTCATTTCCGTTTTTCGTATATCTCCATTTTTTATTAAAATTACATTGTTACGTGCTATCAACGGACTCCTGACTTGAGAGTACATTTTATAATGGTGACCACAATATTTTATTGATATTACATTTTAATAATTTTACTTTCATTTATTACAATACCCCCTTATCTTCATTCCCAAAATCATTAACTTGGTTCCATCCCTTGTCTCTCCCATGGACTATTTTAATAGTCTTTTTTGATTGGTCTTCTTTCCATTACTCTCTCCTAGCATCAATCTATTATCCACTCATTTGCCAAGATGATTTTCCTAAAAGGCAGATTTACCTCTATCTTTTCGTTGCCTAATAAAATCCAGTGGCTCTTAATCAAATGAAACTTTTTTGTTTAGCTTTTAATTTTTGTTTCCTTTTATGATTAGCTAGGTAACTCAGTGGATAGAGCATGGAACTTGGAGGTGGGAAAATTCAAGTTTGTAATGACTCTAACATTAGCTCTGTAACCTTGGGAAAGCTACTTAAACTTTCTCAGCCTCAATTTCCTCATCTATAATATGTGGATAATAATAGCATCTACCTCTCAGGATTGTGATAATCAATTGGGATAACATGTAAAGCACTTTATAGAGTTTAAAACTCCATGTAAATGCTATACATTGTTATTATTTTTGTTATCATTATTTTAAGGCCTTAATAACCTGACCCCTTCCTTCCTTTCCAGTCTTCTTACCCTTTTCTCCCTTTCATACTTTCTGTGATCTAGCTCTGCTAACCTTGTTGTAGTTCTTGTACATGACACCTATCTCCATATATTTACACTGGCTATTCTATATGCCTGGAATGTTCATTTTTCATTTTAACTTCTTAGCTATTACGATTAAAATTAAATCAAGAGACTGTTTTTTTTAGAAAATTATCAATTTATTATATATTTTATTATTTGACCAGCATATCATAATCGATAAAGTGACAGATAGGTCCATGACCCTCTCAAATGACCAGAGACCTCAAGCCTAGGTCATGCAGCTCAAAAACCAAAAAATTTTGGAGCTCATTATTCAACACTTCCTTTGAACATCTGGTGACATTTCTAATTGGTAACTAGCTAATTAAGAGGTGGTTTATCAAACTCTCAAGAATCCTTGTCCCCTTCATTTTTAAATGAAATTCTGTTAAAAGGGTAAGGCCTTGTTTAGGATTTCTAAGGGCAAAGAAAATGCAAAGAGACATAGATTGCATGGAACCTCTGACTCAGATTCCAGACACAGGAATATATACTAATTTTCCCTAATATATAGGAATTGGAGCCTTTCTATTCCAGGGCCCTGCTAATATAACATTTAATACAGTATATGAAAATACATTCTCAAAATGAATGAATAAATAAGTTTCCTAGCTTCCCTCAGCAAAAAGCCCACCTTTTGTAGGATCCCCTTCCTGCCACCATTCCATTTTGCTTGCCTTTTCCCTCTTTAAAATAGCTTCCATTTAAACTTCTTGTTTGTATATTATTAATTTGCATACTCTCTCCCCAATTAGAATGTGGGCTCTTTGAGGGAGAAGACTACAATTTTGACTTCTTTTATATCCTGAAGGTTTTGCATATTGTCTAGTTTGTAGTCAGTACTATAAGATTGATATTAGAAATGAAGTCTTGTTATATTAGTTTAGTGATAAGAAGTAGAGAAGTTTGAGAAAGAATTGGAGTTTCAAACAGGTCTGAGACAATGTCAGTTTCAAATGTTGACATTGTGTGTGGGAGGTCTAATGGTTTTTCTGCAGCAGTGGTCTCTGGGAGTGGCAGTTGGGCTCTCTCTGAGGGCTTGGAGGAGGTGATATCTTCTTTTCTCTCTCTCTTCACTGAGATAAAAGGAAAGGAGGGAACAACCTGAAGGAGCTAAGTGTTTTCTTTTTCCAACTTGGGAAACACTAGCGACTGTCAGTTGCTGTTTTCATAGATTGTTTTATCTCTGAGAAGACCTGGTCTTTGGTTTGGACTCTGAGAGTCCTAACTTGGTTCTTGCTGAGGCTCAGCCAGCTAACCTTTGTTATTTTGATAACTTAGAGACAAAGTTAAGAATTATATACTTCGTATAAGGATAATAATGTTTAGTTTATGGTAGAAATAAGGAAAATTTGAGTTAGATCAGGAAGGATTAGTGTAGCCTGTGGAAACAAGAGAAGCAGTTCCTTGTGGAACCAGGGGGGTTTATTTGAGTGGAGTTAGAATCCCTTAGATTTAGGAATTCTTTTTTATTCTTATATTTTCAATAAATAGTTTATTTATATATAACAAGAGTCTCTTTAGTGAACTTGCACCTAGCCCTGAAAAGAAGTTCATGTATGAGCTTCAGTTCACTGATACAAACTGAAGATACTTTGTAAACACAACAAGCAGAGTATCTAAATCAGTTTATAACCTATAATCAATTCTTTGCATATTGTTTTTACAATACTTAAGACTAGTTGACTTGAGTCCTGATTTGCCTACTTTCCCATAGGTAGTAAAAAAGAGTTGGGATTCAAAGGAAGGCATTTTGACTCACAATCGAGTATCTTTTTCCTATTAGGAAGACCAAATAATATTTAAATCTAGAATCTCTTATGTGATTAAGGAACTAAAGAGAGCTATTTAAGTTTCTCAAATAGTTAATTAGTATATCAGGAGTAGTAAGTTCATGAAATTAGTTAAATTCTCATTTTTTAAGCCAGAGAGAACTTGGGTCTGATATATGAATTAAAAGTTAGGAAGGAGTGCAAAATTGTAAGAAATGTGAAATGCTCAAGTTCTAGATGAAAAAAGAGTTGACAAATACAGACATCAGTTAAGAATTGGAGGACCATGTGAGGGATTTGAGGGAGTGTCTTGTACTTGGAACAAGTAGAGTGGGGAGTAGCATAAAATCTCTAGGTCCGAGCTATGCTCTCACTTCTAATATTGAGTTCATTATTCATAGTCCAGAACTGTTTTGTTGAATGCTAGCTTTATCATCAGGAAGATTAAGTTCCAATACTACCTTTAATGTTTTATAGGTCCATGGGTAAATCATTTAGTTTTTTTGAGTCTTATCTATGAAATAGGTTAATAATATCTCTGTAGAAGCTACTGCAGGATTGGTGTGAGGCTCAAATGAGATAATTTAAGTAAATTACTTTGCATATTTTAAAACTCTCTAGAAATCTCAAAAGGGTCTTTATCATCTGGTGAATCCACCTCTTAATGTCTCTGTTCACCTTTACTCATCATCCATTCTATTCTTCAGCCAAATTAGACTATGTTTCTGGGAATATACCCTCCTGGTTTCAGTCCTTTGCTTATATTGTGCCCTTTTCCTAAAATATTTTTCTGTCTTCCTCTTTCTCCCCATGGATTTGTTACCTCTTCTGTAAGGCCTGATTCCAATAACACTTCTTATAGAGGGCTTCCATCAATTTGTGCTCATGCCCTGTCACCCTTAATAATGATCTTCCCTTTTGGACCTCACATAGCACTTGATCATGCACTAAGGTCCTAGATTTGAGCTAGAAGCAGCCTAAAAGTTATTGAGTCCAATTCCTTTTTTATAGATGAAGAATGAAAGGTCAGTGAAGTTAATGACTCCCTTAGTGACACACAGATAGATAGTTGGTCAGTAACAGGTCTCTGAATCCCAAATCCTTTGTTTTCTACTGCATTTGCCAAAGAAAACATTCAATGTCAACAGTGTCAATGCTTCAAGCATGCCTTCATTCATTTTATAACATGTCAGATCAGTGAGATTGGAGAACTGAATCTACCATTGCTTCAGGTCATTTTCCCGTTTGTCTTTTATAGCATGAAATTCTCACTGCTCTGAGTGTGATTCTAGAATTTCCTTTTCATTAAAACTACAGACAGTTCTATGTCTTCTGCTAAGATTAAAACTGCTGGTGAAGGCACAGCCATAGTTGAGCTTCCTAGCATTGTTAGCCATGAGGATCTGGATATATCCCCTTTAGCATTCCTGGGGCCTTTCTTGGGTCTTGTGATGAAATATGAAGAAGCACACATATATGTATAGTGGCCACTATCACCTGCAAATCCAGGGGTCCCTAGGGTCTGTGAATTTGGATAGGGAAAAAATGATAGGGTCAACTTTTCTCCAAAATGTAGCATTTCCTTCAAATATTTAAAAACATGATTCCAAGAAGGGGATTTATAGGCTTCATTAGATAGCCAAAGAAGGAGAACCATTACCAACAAAGGTTAAGAACCTAGTGATAATTGATTATATGTGGAGCATTTTCAAGAACACAGGCCCTTAGCATTAGATTTCCCTACAGTTAAGCTCCCTCTCCGCCCAGTATTTGAATAAAATTCCTGCTTCCTTTTGGTTTCCTAGTCAATAGCTTATCTGGGTAAAGTAAAAAATAAAATTTAGATAATTGTTTCTATTAACAACCATTTCAACGGCATCTGCTCTCTGATATAGACTGCCTTCTTTTAAAGAGGCTTTACCAAGAGACTAGTTTGTAATCAGCTATTAAAAGTTTGTTGAATTTAATTCAAGCACACCGTACAGTAAATACACCATCCAATTAAACTTAACAAACCATTTGTAGAAACAGTAGCAATTAAGGTTAATTAATAAAGCAGTTGAATGTAGAATTAAACTTTGTTGATGTATTCAGTTATTAAATTTTATTCTGGATGAGGATATTCCAAATGTTCTATATTGATATCTGTCCATATTCACCTGATTATTTTAAGAAAAGGAATTTTTGTGAGCGTGACAGTGCTATAAAGAATAGGGAAGGGGGAGAAAGGAAGGGAACAAATAAACATTTGTATAGTAACTTCTTTGTGCCACACCCCATGTTAAGCACTTTTACAAATATCATCTCATTTGATCCTCATAGCAGCTCTGCAAAATAGGTGCTGTTATAATCCCCATTTTACAGTTAAGGGAAACTAAGGCAGAACTTTAGTGACCCACAAACATGTTCATTATTACCACTCACTTTATTAAGCACCTGCATTCTAGATATTCCCATGTATACATTTTAGTGATAGCTTATTTGATCATTGTTAGAGAAATACCTTTTAACCTACTTCTTGTAGAAGTAGAATTATGTTCTTTATTAACAGTATATCCCTGAATAAACCCTTCATTATTAACCTGCTTCCATTGTTATTTTTATCTGTATTTTCTGAAGTGTAACAGCCTTATTGTAGTTGCATGTTCCTCTGCGGATAGGAAGGACACCTTTCAACCTTGAAACCTATCTTTTATCATGAATACTCCCAGGCTTCAAGTCTTCCTAAAGTTTCACTTATTTTTAAGCTCTGGCTACAATGTTTCTCACATATTTGGGCCACATTTAATCTCTTTGTCTTTCTATCAACTCACATTCTTTTATTTAAGTTTCTATTAATTTTCACTATTTTATATTTACACATTTTACAAAATTCAGCTATCATTGAAAAGAAATTAAATCAGTAGCATCTTTTGTTTATGAATCGTCATTATTCCAGATATGGCCCTCCCCTCTACCCTGCCTAGAAAAGAATGAAAAAAGTTCAGCAAAAAGTAATGCATTAACAGAATTTGACACTATATTCTACCTTCCATAGCCATAGCCCTTCATCTCTGCAAAGGAGAGAGAGGTGCATTTTCCTCATTCTTCTTTAGGGCCAAAATATGTTTATTCATCTCAATTCATGGGTTTCTACCTTGTTTCCTTTTTTTTTTTGGATATCACAAAAACTTTAAGAATATGAAAAGCCATTTTGCATAGTTGTTTTGTAATTTAAATAATGCTTATAGATAAACAGGGTATAAAAATTTTCCTAATCCAGGAAATATATTTGTCATTCACTAATACCTCACCAATCTTGCCAGTTTTTTAAATTGTATTTTTTAATGAATACCTGTGATATTCTTCCCAGATTTTTACTTTTCCTGAAGTTAAGTTATAAGTATAAATATATAAGGCTAAGGAAAAGTTACATGGAAGGCTGAATTGATCATCAAGTTGTTTTATCTTTTAACTATAAAATAACTGAATTAGAAATTTTATTTCTAAATGTTTTATTAGTGTGTTCAGTTTTTTAAAAATCTCTTAACTCTTTGCTTATACTTTGGTTAAATAGCCTCAGCGATTCATTAAATTTATAAGAATCATTTTTATTTTTATTTTGGGGATTTCTTTCTGTGGGGAAAATATTTTTAGTAATGTTACCCTAACCATGTTAGGTTATTTTCCAGTACTTAGATGAATCTGTGACTTCATCAATTTGATTACTTTTTTCACCAGTACAAATCCTAACCCATATGTATCATCTCATTTTGTGTTACTTTAGTTGGGATGTTCTGGGATCTTCCTTTAAATATCTTGATATTAATGTAGGTACTAATGAAACTCATGGCCTGTTTAGCTGTTAATTCTTTTTTTTTTCTTGCACCATGATCTTTTCCTTTCTTTTACTCAGTGTAAATCTCTTTAATATCTTCTTTTTAAAATCTTTATCTTCTCTTAGAATCCATACTTAAGTATGTGTTCCAAGGCAAAAGTGGTTAAGTGACTTGCCCAGAGGTCACAGAGCTAGGATGATGATATCTTTTATGTCACTTTTGGTGACAATCTTCTCTGATAATACTACAGTTTATTTATACTTGCCATGCAGCTTTGGTCCTTGCAAACTATGGCATTTCAGGATCATACCCTTACTGGAATCACTGGAGAAATATCTGGGTTACGAAATGTGAATTTGGTTTTGGTGAAAAGTTAGTGGGGTCGGAGGTGTGAAGAGCACACACAAAATACTGGGCATCTTCTGAAAATTATTCCATGATTAATTAAGGATTAAACTGTTAATCCTATTCATTTCTGGGCTTAGTTCCTTATTAATCTTCAGTGTCTGTTCAAGATATGCTCAGATGTACCTTAACCTTAACTCTAATCCCTTTTGCCCTTAGGTCCAAGTCAGCTCAAGCCTCATTGAGACCATTATTTGTAGTCTCAGAGGCTCAATTAATATTTTTACCATTTCTCTATTTCTTAGACTATTTCGCAAGACTTCACTTCCTTAACTTGTTAGCCTTATCATAGTATTAACAAGGGTAATCTATAGTTCATTGGCATTCCTCCTTTTTTCCAGTCCTTAGCCTTCTAATACTTCTATCTTATGTGGTTTTGGCATATGTTTGACAGATACCATATTAGAGATGAGCATTTAGAACTGCATTTTATCCTTACATGCTTTAAAAAAAAAATTCACCAAATAATAAAGAGTGAGATTTTTCATTTGTTGAACATTTTAAGTTTAATTGAATGACTATGCAAGATGTGATCTTCTCTAGACTATCATTTATGAAGACTTGCCTTTTCATTTAGCCAGTCATAAAAGACAAAGCTTATGTGTATAACCAGAATATGCATTGTAGCACTTTTTTTGGGTTAATGAAGAACTGAAAGCAAAATGAAATGTCAATTATTAAGGAATGGCTAAACAAATTGTGGTATTTAGATTTCAGTGTGCATTTGAATAGATACTCTGTAGGGCTTTTCTGTTTATTAGTATATTTGGGGTAGATCACACATAGCTGGACATTAATCTAGAGTTCCAGAGTTGAAAATAAGAGTGGATAGAATGCTTTTGGAAATGTACCAAATACTTTTATTGGCCATGAGTATCCCATAACATCAATTGCTCCTCTTTTCAATAAAATTATTTTACAGGTGTTGCTATATTGAAGAACACTGTTTCCAAAGAACTTAAAAGGAACATCATAGGGGGGCAATGAAAAGGCAAATATTGGGTGTGACAACATATAGAATATATATACTATATAATGTGTGTATATTGTAGTATATACTGTAACTACAAGGTGCCTATCTTTGTATTATAGTCATTTAGTATTGGGATATATGTATATATACATGATATCTATATGTATGTGCATATATGTATATATACATAATAAGCTATAATTATCCTTGCTATGGTCTTTTTACAAATGTATAGCATAGAAGGGGATGTGGCAATTGGGACATTAATGCATTGCTGGTGGAGCTGTGAATTGATCCAACCATTCTGGAGGGAAATTTGGAAATATGCCCAAAGGGTACTAAGAGACTGTATGCCCTTTGATCCAGCCACAGCACTGCTGGGTTTGTACCCCAAAGAGATAATAAGGAAAAAGACTTGTACAAGAATATTCATAGCTGCACTCTTTGTGGTGGCAAAAAATTGGAAAATGAGGGGATGCCCTCCAATTGGGGAATGGCTGAACAAATTGTGGTATCTGTTGGTGATGGAATACTATTGTGCTCAAAGGAATAATAAAGTGGAGGAATTCCACAAGAACTGGAATGACCTCCAGGAATTGATGCAGAGTGAAAGGAGCAGAACCAGGAGAACATTGTATACTATGGTACAATCGAATGTAATGAACTTCTCCATTAGTGGCAATGCAGTGATCCTGAACAACTTGGAGGAATCTACAAGAACAAACACTATCCATATTCAGAGGAAAAACTGTGGGAGTAGAAACACAGAAGAAAAACAACTGCTTGAATTCATGGGTCAAGGGGATGTGGCTGGGGATGTAGACTCTTAAATGAACATCCTAATGCAAACACCAACAAAATGGAAATAGGTTCTGATCAAGGACACATGTAATACCCAATGATTCTTGTAACCAAGGAATAATGTTCTAAATTGACTAAATAAATTAATTTTTAAAATGTTTAGCAGAACAAGATGACTATTGATGCATGAAATTATTTTTGTTTTTATTATTCTTTTGGAGACATTATAAAGTAATTATAATAACTCCTTTATTTGCTTCTTTTAGGAAAACTTCTAAGCCCTCTCTCCAGTTAATTGAAACCTACTTTTGTCTCCTTGTTTCATTTTATAACCATAACAAGAATGTCAAGAACTGATATGACGTTCTTTCAGTGAGTAGATGAGGATTTCATATTTAGATAACCATTAGTTAATGATGTTCAGAGATGGTCTGTAAACTACATAATTCTTAGCACCTTTTGCTCCTATTTCTGCCTCTCTATCACAATCACTGCATACAGGGCTAACGCCTATTTTTGTCCTTTTCTTTTCTTTGCCATGGCCAAAATAATCATCACCTAATGGTCAACATACTATCCAGATCTTATTACCTTATACCTTCTTAGCACGTTCATCCTGCCAGTTAGCAGTCTCCTAGCATAGCCTTTGAGAACCCATCTTCCATGCCCCAGTGAGACAATAAGGTAGGAATTTTAGTTTTCTGATATCGAATAACATCTTTATGATAGTTTCTTTATTTTATTTTTTTAAAAAACCTCATCTTCTGTCTCAGAACCAATATTTTTGTCAGAACAATCTAAGAATATCTAAGGCAGAAGAGTGGTAAGGGCTAAGCAATGGGGGTTAAGTGAATTACTCAGGGTCATATAGCTAGGAAGTATCTGAGGCCAGATTTGAACCTAGGACCTCCCATCTCTAGGCCTGACTCTCAGTCCACTGAGCCAGCCAGGTGCTACCTGGATATTTTCTTTAAATAAGGTTACAATTTTGAGTTCTTAATTATTAATCCTTAAAGTTATAACTTTAGTTATGGAGAAAGTTTTTACTTTTTTTAAAACTGAAAAATGGTTTTTAAATTTATTTTTTTCTGTATATCTTTGAATCAGTTAATTAAAAAGCATTTACCAAGCTAACTCTGCACTAGGTATTGTGTCATCTTTTCAGTATCACTGT
Source organism: Monodelphis domestica (assembly GCF_027887165.1). Lineage (NCBI taxonomy): Eukaryota > Metazoa > Chordata > Mammalia > Didelphimorphia > Didelphidae > Monodelphis > Monodelphis domestica. The sequence goes on from NC_077227.1 coordinate 673,967,656, forward strand.
AAAAAATGGGATAGACTCTGCCCTCTAAGAACTTGTATTCCAATAGGGAGAGACAATGCATGCATTTAGGGGAGTAGTGGCTACAAATGGGAGTTTTATTTGGGGAATCATAGGGATAGTAAGTTGATCCAAAGGGTAGCTTATTCACATAGTCTTTCTCAAAGTAGGAATACATTTGATTTGATAACTATTCCCAGAAAAAAGGAGGTAAAGGAGAGAAAGGGGTAGGTATATGGACAGGTAGATGGGATATAAAGCATGGTCTTATGCCAACATTATTGTTAGCTACTTAATAACCAAATAACCTCTCATGAAGTTCTAAGAATATTGCAGAAACTTGATAAATATGAATTGGAAATTTGTACTGTTGTTTTAAGATGTCTAAATATTCCTTTGTTCTTTTTCAGCTTTTTTTAAAACTTAGAATGAAAACATATGTAAAATATACTCTGATTTTTTTCAAAGGATATCATTGTTCTCAGTATAGAGTGCATAAGTCAGTACAGTGGAATTCATAGTTGACATTTTAAGATTTGATATGGGTAATGGCAAATAGAATGTAGTGCTACAATATTATAAAATTTAAAGTGTTTTTTTTAACTAGATGAAAATCTAAAGATATAGTGATACAGAATTATTTCTCTTGCAGTTTCCAGAATGTGGTTTCTTTGGCATGTATGACAAAATTCTTCTCTTTCGCCATGACCTGAATTCAGAAAATATTTTGCAGCTTATTACCTCAGCAGAAGAGATACATGAAGGAGATCTTGTAGAAGTTGTTTTGTCAGGTAAGTAAAAAACATGTTATCTTATTTCATTTTCATTTTCATATAAGCCTTGGTTGAAGACCCACATTTTTCATACTAGGTGTTGGACTAACATGAGTTACACTTGGTTTTAGTCTTACAATGGTTTACATTTTTGTAGATGTTAATGGTTCTCGTGTGATTTGTACTTCCAGGCAGGTATGCCTTTAATAGTTTTCTGCCATGTGGAGATGGAAGAAGCCAAGGGGGGATCTGATCACAGATAAGGAAGTCACCATAAACTTTGAATACAGTAGACAAGCTGAAAAGATTGGCTCTTGTTCTGAAATAGGATCTCCTATCTCTTCTGTGCCACAGAGGCCGATATAGTTGCATAAATGCTCTGCTCTCTTTATCCTATAGAATAGAATTGTTTTTCAGGAAAAAAATAGTCAGGAGGGGAAGAAAAATATAAAAACATAAAGGGAGGAAATAGGTATTCTATTAGCAGTTTCTAAGCTTTTGTAGTGCTTAGTTTAAAAAGTAATTGAACTCAAGAAAGAATTTTTCTTTCATGGTCAGGTGAATAATGAGCCAATAATTTATATTCTGTTATGTAAGTACCACTTGATTGTCTCATGGTAATAATAGAACTTATTGTAATATCTTTTTTTTAAAGCTTTGGCTACAGTAGAAGACTTCCAGATCCGTCCACATGCACTCTATGTACATTCTTATAAAGCACCTACTTTTTGTGACTATTGTGGTGAGATGCTTTGGGGATTGGTGCGCCAAGGATTAAAGTGTGAAGGTATGGAGTCTAGATTCTTGTATTTGACAACTTTTAGCATTTTAAAACGTTATATTTGTAAAGTGTTGGTGGTGGAGTATATTCAGGAGAGTCTCTGATAAATTTAAAATGTTTCCCTAATCAGTCCAGTGAGTTATCGGGGCATGAACTTGGTTTGGAGACATCTAAAGGTCATCTTCCCCTAAAATGTAAATGCTCATTGGTTCAATAGTTCAGTGCTGGTATGATTTCAGAGGCTGGGATTAGCTCTCCATGATTGGCTAACTGAGAATCAACTTTGCCCCTTTGTGTTCTTTATAAGCAGTGTGTTTAATTTTTGTCTTTCTTGTTCTTTCTTCTCTCTTGGTGCCCAGGGGTAGAGAGAGAAGAGATTTCTTTTTTCAATCCCAGGAGCAGTTGATCATAACTTGTGTCAGAATTGGAAGGCACTGATAGGCATATGCTTACACATGACTTGAGAGAGATTCTAAGATTAGAGAGTTAGTAGCACTAACAGTCAGGGAAATGAGAGAATTCTTTCAGAAGCTCATATCAGAAGCAGACACATGAGCACCCTTTCAGCCCAATGGAGAGCTCTAGGTTTGGAAATTGTCTTATGGCTGACTTCAGTCTCAAGTTTGGGTGCCATGTCATATGCAGAGAAAAGATTTCTTATATAATGTTCGACTTGGAGAGGGTAGAGAATATTTTACATAGTCCCTGTGTAGCATCCTTCTTGGAGAATATCATCAGTGAATCAATGGTACAAAATCCTGTGGGAAAAGGTCTTGACTTTGACTGTTCAACCATCCACAAACTGCCCTTCCCCCTTTGAGAGGCAAGAAGGTCAGAACCATAAGATGTCACTGTGAGTCTAAAAGAGATTCTACAGCCTTGTTGTGAAAAGGAATTTTATTGAAATAGCAGCTTGTTAGTTATTTTAGCAACAACTTCTAGGGGTGAGCTGATAGGATGCTTGACCCCTTTATATACTGGGTATTCTTCCAAATTTTGGGGTTAAATCATTAATTATGAATAAATAAGAATTAGTTATTCAAAATTAAATACTTAAAAACATTGATCATTAACTAATAAATTATTATTGTTTAGAACTACACTAAGTTATGTAGGATGGTGGAGATATGTTTAACATTCAGCAGACCTGGATATAACACAAAAGTTAGAATCTGAAATCTGTGTTATATCATAGTATTTTGACTAACCATCATATATTTTGAAGGAAATGTACCTATTAATTTGATTTTTTGTCTTATAGACAAAATTGAGAAAAGCCCTGGGCTGTAGTGAAGTTACTTTATGTATTTTCTGCATTTATTTCTTATTCATTAACTGTCATATTTTAAATTTATACACTACAAAACAGAAAGGATGGATAGAACTTTTTCTCTGAAATCTGTAAATACCTGGGTCCTTACAACTTTGGGTTATTTGGTAACCTCAATTCACTGTTCTCCCTGTGTCTCTATGGCAGCAGAAATAGACCCATTAGTTTTGAAGCTTAGGCTTATGGGAATTTGAGCTGTATTCTATAAGATGGAATGATATTGGGAACTGACTTCTTTGAGTTCGTTAAAGTTCAAAGACATTTACTTTTAAGGGTATGAATTAGTGAATTGGCTCAGGAAGAACTGAAGAAACTTAATTGTAAAATCTTGAGAAATAAAAATGTTTAGGTGATGTGTAGCCCCACAATTTGGCATAAAAGTGTAGCAATGTCCTTGACTCAAATGGAACAGGGCTGGTGACATCACTTCCCCTTGTTCCCAACTATGCAATTCTAGGAGTATCCCTCAGGAGTGGTAGCAATTTCTCTTAATGCTATCACCTTGAGCCCCCATCATTTTGCCAACACCTAGGAACACATTCTTCTTCTATTATAGCTGAGGCCTTGGGGAGAGCAAGCTCAAATTTAGCTCAATTACTGCATATCATTAACTCCACTAAGTTCACTTCCAGATTTCTCTCTGCTATTTATGCAAGTTGCTTTAGGATTCCACTCCTCATTGTCTGGCTTGTGGCCAATCTGGAATGCATTCCAGCTTCTGAGCTTTCTGAGTGTTGGCTGCTCTCCCTCCTGACCTTCTGAATCTCAAAAGGTCACAGTCTTTTTCTTGATCCTTCCCTTAAAAGAGGAAAGAGCAGAGATAGCCTATAATCAAGGTCCATGTCCTCAGATGAGGAAGGTCTTATTGTAACTATTGCAGCTATGTGATACCAGGGCCGGAGCACTGCAGTCTGAAAGAATTTGTGACCCTAGGCAAGTCATGATTGGGAGATCACTGAATTCACCTTCTCCTACTTACTGATCTGTTTAAGATAAAATGGCTGAAGTGGATAAAAAAGGGTGGTGCTAGTGGGATAGAAGGAAAGGCAAAGATGGCTATCAGTCCAAGAAAGAAATGAGTGTGGAAATCCAGCCAGCAATTAGATTGATTAGAATTGAAATGCATGAAGAAGGTAAAATGAGCAGTCAAAAAAATGAATATTGTGTAACAAAGAATAGATGCTTTTAAAGGTCTGATGAAAGAAAAAGCAATTCAGCAAATTCTGTATGACCCTTAGGTATAATGAAACAAAAGCAATAATTACAGATGGTTCAGGAGGGCACCCATAATTGGTATCTCTACTTCCATTTCTTTCACCCTCTTCTTAACTGTGATCTGGTTTCTAACCTCACCATTCAACTGAAACTACTGTATCCTAAGCTGTCAATGATCTTTTATTTTTTAAGTTTATTTAATTGATTTAGAATAGTTTCCCATAGTTACATGAATCATTTTTCTTTCCCTCCCCTCTTCTTACCCTCCTCCCATGGCCAATGAGTTCCACTGGGTTTTACAAGTGTCATTGGTCAAGACCTATTTCCATATTATTAGTATTTGTACTAGAGTGGTTGTTTAGAGTCTATATCCCCAGTCATATCCCCATCGAACCATGTGATTGTCAGTGATCTTTTAATTGCCAAATCTTATGACTTTTTTTCAGTCCTCATCTTGCTTGACCTTTTTGCAGCCTTTGATGTCTAAAAAAGTTTTTTAATTAAATTTTTTGACATTGATGATCATTTACTTCTTTTTGATACTCACTTCTCTTTAGGTTTTCATTACACTACCCTCTCCTGTTTCTCCTCTTAACTATCTGACTACCTTCTATCTGATTTGTTGAGTCTTCATTTAAGTCTTGTCCACTAATTGCGAGTTTCTCTTAAGGTTCTATCTTGGACCTTTCTCTATGCTATTTCACTTAGTTGTTTCTTTAGCTTCCATATTTTTAGTTATCATATTTATGCAGATGATTATCAGATTTATTTATCCAACCCTAATATCTTTCTTGAACATCATTCTCATATTTACAACTTCCTGTTAGACATCTCAAACTGGATGTTCTATAGACATCTTACACTTAACATATCTAAAGTGAACTCATTATCTTTCCCTCCAAAGCCCTCTTATAACCTTGGATTGACCCTTTTCCATCTTTCTATTTATCTTATACTTTATTCTCTCCTATGTTTTCAACTACTATCTAGTTATCCAGTGATACTTGACCTACTTACTATATTTTGAGTATGATATACCATCTCCCAACTCAGAACCAACAGAATGGCTATCCTCCATATCTGGAAGTTCCTCTTCATATTCACAACCTGACTTCCTTGACTTCCTACAAGTCTCAGCTAAGGTTCCACTTTCTGCAAGAAACCTTTACAAATTCTTAATCTTTGTTCATTCTTTTTTTTTTCATTTTATTTATTTTAAACATTATTTTATTTGGTCATTTCCAAACATTATTCATTGGAAACAAAGATCATTTTCTTTTCCTCCCCCCCACCCCCATCTCTCCCATAGCCAGCACGCGATTCCACTGGGTATCACATGTGTCCTTCATTCGAACCCATTTCCATGTTGTTGGTATTTGCATTAGAGTGTTCATTTAGAGTTTCTCCTCAGTCATATCCCCTCAACCCCTCTAGTCAAGCAGTTGCTTTTCATCGGTGTTTTTACTCCCACAGTTTATCCTTTGCTTGTGGATAGTGATTTTAAGATCCCTGCAGATTGTTCAGGGACATTGCATTGACACTAATGGAGAAGTCCATCACCTTTGATTGTACCACAGTGTATCAGTCTCTGTGTACAATGTTTTCCTGGTTCTGCTCCTTTCACTCTGCATCACTTCCTGGAGGTTGTTCCAGTCTCCATGAAATTCTTCCACTTTATTATTCCTTTTAGCACAATAGTATTCCATCACCAACATATACCACAATTTATTCAGCCATTTCCCAATTGAAGGGCATCCTCTCATTTTCCAATTTTTTGCCACCACGAAGAGTGCAGCTATTCTTATACGTCATTTTCCTTATTATCTCTTTGGGGTACAAACCCAGCAGTACTATGGCTGGATCAAAGGGCAGACAGTCTCTTAGTGCCCTTTGGGCATAGTTCCAATTTGCCCTCCAGAATGGTTGGATCAATTCACAACTCGACCAGCAATGCATTAATGTCCCAACTTTGCCACATCCCCTCCAGCATTCATTACTTTCTATAGCTGTCATGTTAGCCAATCTGCTAGGTGTGAGGTGATACCTCAGAGTTATTTTGATTTGCATCTCTCTGATTATAAGAGATGTAGAACACTTCTTCATGTGCTTATTAATAGTTTTGATTTCTTTGGCTGAAAACTGCCTATTCATGTCCCTTGCCCATTTATTAGTTGGAATATGGCTTGATTTTTTGTACAATTGATTTAGTAGCTCTTTGTAAATTTGAGTAATTAAACCTTTGTCAGAGGTTTTTATGAAGATTGCTTCCCAATTTGTTGCTTCCCTTCTGATTTTAGTTACATTGGTTTTGTTTGTACAAAAACTTTTTAATTTGATATAGTCAAAATTATTTATTTTACATTTTGTGACTCTTTCTAAGTCTTGCTTGGTTTTAAAATCTTTCCCTTCCCAAAGGTCTGACATGTATACTATTCTGTGTTCATCTAATCTACTTATAGTTTCCTTCTTTATGTTCAAGTCATTCACTCATTCTGAATTTATCTTGGTGTAGGGTGTGAGGTGTTGATCCAAACCTAATCTCTCCCACACTGTCTTCCAATTTTCCCAGCAGTTTTTATCAAATAATGGATTTTTGTCTCAAAAGCTGGGGTTTTTTGGGTTTGTCATAAACTGTCTTGCTGAGATCATTTATGCCAAGTCTATTCCACTGATATTCCTTTCTGTCTCTTAGCCAGTACCAAATTGTTTTGATAACCACTGCTTTATAGTATAATTTGAGATATGGGACTGCAAGTCCTCCTTCCTTTGCATTTTTTTTTCATGTTTTCCCTGGATATCCTTGATCTTTTGTTCTTCCAAATGAACTTCGTTATGGTTTTTTTCTAATTCAGTAAAGAAGTTTTTTGGTAGTTCAATGGGTATAGCACTAAATAAGTAAATTAATTTGGCTAGGATTGTCATTTTTATTATGTTAGCTCATCCCACCCATGAGCAATCAATGTTTTTCCAATTGTTTAGATCTAGTTTTAACTGTGTGGAAAGTGTTTTGTAGTTGTGTTCATATAGTTCCTGTCTTGGCAGATAGATTCCTAAATAAGGTGATTTTGAATGGAATTTCTTTCTAATTCTTGCTGCTGAAATGGGTTAGAGATATGTAGAAATGCTGATAACTTTTACGGGTTTATTTTGTATCCTGCAACTTTGCTAAAGTTGTTGATTATTTCGAGTAACTTTTTGGTTGTGTAATGGTAGAAATTTTAGGGCTTCTGGGAGAGGTTATAATATTGTAATGGTTAAAGTGTGGCTACAGGATTTTATGTAATATTGAACAATGGCCGCCAAGGAATTTACTTATGAAATTCCTAAAATGAAACACTCAAGTCAGAATGGAGTTTATGGAGGTTTAATCACACTGGGAGTAGGGAAGGAGAGGGAGAGAAGGAGAGAAGAGAAAAGGGAAAGAGCTACTCAACCTCTGACCAAGGCAGAGAGAGTTTTAGGCCCAAAGGGCCCAGGTGGAAAGAATCAGTCCTTAACTCACGTGACCGATCTGAAGGAAAGCTGTCTGCGGGCATCCTCCCTGTTCAAGCTCCTAACACCAACTCCCCTCTCGCTCTCTCCACAGGAAGTGAGCGAATTCCAGGGGCTGTTCCCTACCTCACTTCCTGTGTCTCACAAGTGCCAATGGTTGGCTCTAGCTTGGCTTAGGACAGCCCAGGTGGGCAGTTAGTTATTTCTGATTTGTCATTGACTAGCACATGCCCGTGTAGTGTGGGTGTGCACAATTTTGGGGTGCTAGACCAAGATGGAGACTTTTAAAATTCACAGTTGATTCTCTAGGATTCCTTAAGTAAACCATCATATCATCCGCAGAGAGTGATAGCTTCGTCTCCTCATTGCCAATTTTAATACCTTCAATTTCTTTTTCTTCTCTAATTGCTACTGCTAGTGTTTCTAGTACAATGTTAAATAATAGAGGTGATAATGGATATCCTTGTTTTACTCCTGATCTTATTGGGAAGGATTCTAGTTTATCCCCATTGCAGGTGATGTTTGCTGATGGTTTTAGATATATACTGTTTATTATTTTTAGGAATGACCCTTCTATTCCTATACTTTCTAGTGTTTTCAATAGGAATGGGTGTTGTATTTTATCAAAGGCTTTTTCTACGTCTATTGAGATAATCATGTGGTTTTTGTTGGTTTTCTTGTTAATATGGTCAATTATGTGGATGGTTTTCCTAATACTGAACCAGCCTTGCATTCCTGGTATGAATCCTGCCTGGTCATAGTGGATGCCCCTTGTGATGACTTGCTGGAGTCTTTTTGCTAGTATCCTATTTAAGATTTTTGCATCTATATTCATTAGGGAGATTGGTCTATAGTTTTCTTTATCTGTTTATGATCTGCCTGGCTTTGGGATCAGTACCATGTTTGTGTTGTAAAATGAATTTGGTAGAACTCCTTTTTGGCTTATTCTGTCAAATAGTTTGTTTATTATTGGGATTAGTTGTTTTTTGAACGTTTGATAGAATTCATTTGTGAATCTATCTGGACCTGGGGATTTTTTCTTAGGGAGTTCTTTGATGGCTTGTTCAATTTCTTTTTCTGATATGGAGTTGTTTAGGTAATTTATTTCTTCCTCTTTTAGTCTAGGCAATTTATATTTTTGTAAGTATTCATATCATCTGGATTGCTATATTTGTTGCCATATAATTGGGCATAGTAGTTTTTAATGATTGCCTTAATTTCTTCTTCATTAGAGGTGAGGTCTCCTTTTTCATCTTCGATACTCTTTCCTTTTTTAAATTAGACTGACTTGTACTTTGTCTATTTTATTTGTTTTTTTCAAAGTACCAGCTTCTAGTCTTATTTATTAAATTAATAGTTCTTTGACTTTCAATTTTATTAATTTCTCCTTTGAGTTTTAGGATCTCTAATTTAGTCTTCATCTAAGGATTTTTAATTTGTTCACTTTCTAGTTTTTTAATTTGCATGCCCAATTCATTGACCTCTGCCCTTCTTAATTTGTTAATAATAGAACTCAAGGATATAAATTTCCCCCTGGGTACTGCTTTGGCTACATCTCATAGGTTTTGAAAGAATATCTCACCATTGTCATTTTCTTCAATGAAGTTATTGTTTCTACGATTTGTTCTTTAACGAACTGGTTTTGGAGAATTGTATTGTTTAATTTCCAATTGATTTTTGATTTACCTCTCCATGTTCCCTTACTAATTATTTTCATTGCATTGTGATCTGAGAAAGTTGCATTTATTATTTCTGCTCTTTTGCACTTGATTGCAATTTTTTTTGCCCTAATACACAGTCAGTTTTTGTGAATGTACCATGTGCTGCAGAAAAGGTGTATTCCTTTTTGTCCCTATTTATTTTTCTCCACATGTCTACTAACTCTAATTTTTCTAAGATTTTATTCACTTCTCTTACCTCTTTCTTATTTATTTTTTGGTTTGATTTATCTAGTTCCGATAGAGGAAGGTTCAGGTCTCCCTTTAGTATAATTTTTCTATTTCGTCCTTGAGCTCCTCTAGTTTCTCCTTTAGAAATTTGGATGCTATGCTATTTTGTGCACACATGTTGAGTAAAGATATTTCCTCACTGTCTATACTGCCTTTTATCAGGATGTAATTACCTTCCCTATCTCTTTTAACTAGATTTATTTTTACTTTAGCTTTGTCGGATATCATGATTGCGACTCCTGCCTTTTTGTCAGTTGCTGCCCAATAGATTTGGCTCCACCCTCTTTCATCCTATGTGTATCTCCCTTCCTCATGTGTGTTTCTTGTAGACAGAATATGGTAGGGTTTTGGATTCTAATCCACTCTGTTATTCGCTTGCATTTTATGGGTGAGTTCATTCCATTCACACTCAGAGTTATTACTAGCTGTGTATTTCCCAGCATTTTGATTTCTGCTCCTGTTCCCGCCTTTTCTTCTTTCACCATTTCCTTCTACACCAATGTTTGCTTTCAATCAGTCTCCCTAGTTCCCACCCTTATTTTACTTCCCTTTCTACCCCCCTCCCTTCTTATTCCCCCCCTTATTTTCCCTGTAGTCTTTCTAAAATTAACCCCCCTCACCCCCTCCCTCCCTTGTACTGCTTCCCTCCTCACCAGACCATTTTTTACCCTTCTACTCCCCTATAGGGGACAAATCTATTCTCTGCCCCTAATGGATTGGATTGTTTTTCCCTCTTTGAGTCAATTTCAAAGTATGTAAAAGTTGAGTATTTCCTGTCTCCGACCTCTTTACCCTTCCATTGTATTGATGTTCTCCCCCCTCCCACCATGAGCTTCTTTGTGACATATAAATTTACCCCCATTTGTTTCTTTTCCCATTTCTTTTAATATTAACCTATTTTTAAGCTCTAGTTATATATATGTATATATATGCATATTCATGTGTATGTATTTATGCATGCATATATCTATATACCTATTTATGTCTTTTCATCCTATACAGTTTGTCACTGTTCCCTCTAAGTGTACTTTTTTTTGCTGCCCAGGTAATAACAACAGTTTTTAAGAGTTACCAATGACCTCTTTTCTTATAGGGATACATATCATTTTAACTTATTGAGTCTCTAAAAAATTTTTTTTGTTTTTCTTTTTCCCTCTTTTTAAATTATCTTTTGATGATTCTCTTGAGTTCTGTGCTTAGACATCACATTTTCTGTTCAGGTCTGGTCTTTTCTTTACAAATTCTTGGGATTCTTCTATTTTGTTGAATGACCATACTTTCCCCTGTAAGAATATAGTCAGTTTTGCTGGGTAGTTGATTCTTGGTTGTAGACCTAGTTCCCTTGCTTTCTGGAATATCATATTCTATGCCTTTGTTTTTTTCATTGTGGATGCAGCCAGATCCTGCATTATCCTCACTGTGGTTCCGTGGTATCTGAATGATTTCTTCTTGGCAGCTTGTAATATCTTTTCTTTGGTCTGATAGTTCTTGAATTTGGCTATAACATTCCTGGGTGTTGTCAGTTGGGGATTAAGTACAGGAGGTGATCTGTAGATTCTTTCAGTCTCCACTTTTCCCTCTTGTTCTAGTATATTGGGGCAGTTTTCTTTAATAATTTCCTATAGTTTGATGTCCAGGCTTTTTCTTTTGTCATGGTCTTCTGGTAGACCAATGATTCTTAAATTGTCTCTCCTTGATCAATTTTCTAAATCCTGTTTTGTGAATGAGATGCTTCATATTTTCCTCAATTTTTTTATTCATTTGGTTTTGTTTTATAGTGTCCTGCTGCCTTGTTGAGGTCACTTGATTCTAGTTGTTGTATTCTGGTTCTTAAAGACTGGATTTCATCCTTGGTCTTTTTCCTTTTGGTCAGATTTTCTTTGGAGGTCATCTTTCATCCTCTTTACCTCATCTTTCATCTCCTTTTTCTCATCTTTAATCTTCTTAACCTCATCTTTCATCTGCTTTGCCTCATCTTTCATCTCCTTTGCCTCATTTTGCCTTATTGACTTATCTTAGTTTTTAAATTCTTTTCCCAATTGTCTTTATCCTCTCTTAATTGTGTTTTGAATTGCATTTTGAGTTCTTCCAAAACCTGTATCCAATTTGCTGGGATTTCTGATTTTTCCTTTGCTGATCCCTCCCCCTCTGTTTCATTTGCTCTTTGCTCATTAACTGTGCAGAAGCTGTCTATTGTAATTTCTTTCTTCTTTTTCTGTTGTTTGCTCGAGTTTGGTTTTGGGGCTGTCAGTCTCCCCTCTTGGAGCTTTGTCAGATTTCTTAGTACAGTCTCTGGGGGAGGAATGTTAGCTTCCCTGTCCTCTGGAGGCTTTTGATTGGGTTAAGTTCAACTGAGTTGGGCTGTATGTCCTCTGAGACCGAAGACTCCTGGAAGGCCGGGCTGCCCAGGCTCTCTCCAGTTCTCTCCAGCTGCTTCTCCACTGTCCCCAAGGTTCCCCAGTGCCTTTGCCCACTGGGAGTTTCCTGTCCTTGCCAAAGGCCCTGCACTCGAGGCGGGGGTGGGGGGAGGGGTCCTGGCCTCCCTGAGCTCTAAGGAGTCCTGATGGGAATATGTTCAACTGGATTGGTCTGGATGTGCCCTGAGGCAAAAACCTCCCGGTGAGACTGGAGCCAGATGGAAGGACCCAGCCTCGGCCTGGTCTCTCCCTGGCTTCCTCCCCTCTGCCCATGCTGGATGCTCCAAGCCCGGAGCCCCGCTGCTCACAAGGTAGACCCTCCAAACCAGCACCTTTGCCCGCCCAGAGGTTCTCGCTGCTGCTGGGGGCTCAGGGCTCTGGGTTGGGGGGGAGGGGTCCTGGGACCTTCTTTCTGCCTTCCCTTTAGATCCGAGTGTTCTCGGATTCTGGCTTTTGGGGGGTGTACCTTTTGATTTGAGTCCAGAAGGAGGGTTCCCCACCTCTGTCCTGTTGTTAAGTTTTAATTTCAGTTCCCTAGGAGCATTCAGTTTGTGATCGGTTAGGAAGGATTTTCAGAGGTCTGAACTTTTGCTGCTTCTAAGCCGCCATCTTGACTCCACCCCAATCTTTGTTCATTCTTACTGAGGTTAAATATAGTTTATCCTGTGTGTATGTGTGTATATCTTATTTGTACATAGTTATTTGAATGTTGGTTTCCTCATTAGAATGAATTCCTTGAGATGCAGGTCCTTTTTTTGGTCTTTCTTTCCTCTGAGTTTTAGCACAGCACCTGGAACATAGTAGGTACTTGATAAATGTTTGTATACTTGACTTCAGAAACTCAAAAAATAAAAAAATAATGTGGGAATCAAAGGTCTCAAAGAAACAAAAATACAAATGAGAGTGGACAATTTAGAGCCTGATGTAAATACTTTCTTAAATAATAGAGCCTCTAGAAAATAGAATGGGAGATTTTGGAACTCAAAAACATGGAAGTAAAATGGAATTTTACAGAAGGATCAAAAGATAGAAGAACATGAGTGTGGAAAGAGGCAGAAAAAACTGACCAAGAAGATGAGATGTACAGAAAAAAAATTCAAGAATTAATGACTTCTCCCCTCAAAAAACCACAATGAATTGAAAGTCCTGTATTTCACACTTTAGTAAAGATTAAAAGAAAATTTCCCCAAAGTATTAGAAATATAGGGCAGAGTCCATAGATTTAGAGAAAGCCTAAATTCACCTTTCCAAGAATTATAGTGTTTATGCTTCTGAACTTTCATATGAAACAACAATTATTTCAGTACCTACTGAAATAACATTTAGCTATTAAAGAAAAAAAATTAATTCCTCAGAATTACTTCTTGTTTATATGGCAGTGTTGGCAGAACCTTTTTGAAACTGCAACTGGCTGCTGGGTGAGGGGCCAGCGCATGTGAAAATTGTCCTCAGGCACTGTGGAGATTGGGAACAGAGCAGCCCCCTCTGTGGTTCTCTGGTACCTGTTCCATGCCTTTAAGAATATGGATATATGGTATTCTGGAAATGAGAGTGGGATTGGCTTATATTTTGGAATAAAATAGCTTGCAAAACTGAACCTGTTTGTCAATATAAAGAAGATATTTTAGCAAAAGGGAAAATATTTGAGTTATTACTTCAAAAAAGAATCAGAACTGAACAGAGTAATTTATATACAAGCATTTTCAAGTTAAAAAAATAAGAAATGTAAATAAACATTTTAACAAGAAAATATAAAACAAGCCAATTATCTCAGGCTTCTAGAGCAAGATAAGACCATTGTTTTAAGTCCTTTATTGAGGACCTCTAATAAAATAATCAATGACTCTCCTAGTTATTCAAGCTTTAATAGAATGCTTTTTAGTTATGTTTAAAGAAGTCCCTCAAATGTGTTGGTAAGCTATTCTGAAATATAGTTCTTTTGAATAAAAATATTTTGTCAAATGTTTTCTTATGGTGTTTGTCAATACTATCTATATTTACCTAATCATTTTATAGGCAAATAGGGATATTTTCATCTCATTTTGCCAGTGCTTATAGCCTTAGTTTTTCTCATGTTATTACTATAACTAGAATTTCTGGTACTATGTCAAATAATAATGGGAAGTAATGGGGAGTTGCCTTTCTTTTATACTACCATAAAGTTTCCAGTGTTCTCTATTTCAAATGATGCTAATTCTCTCTTGAGTTTTTGTGTAAAGGCTGTAGGGGAAGAAAGAATCTTTGAAAGAAAAGTCAAAACATGCTTGTTGAATAACCTTTGTTTGGTGGTGGTGGTGGTTGTTGTTGTTGAATACCACCTTTATTTGGCTATTTATATACTGTTTTAAGATTTGCAAGGCTCTTTCAAATATTATCTACTTACCAAGTGGAATTCCAGTTAAAGCTACTGTTTACTAGTTCTCATTTTTAGCAGGTCTTTGGGTCTTCTTAGTCTACTGTAGGCCATGATATTCCTGGGTCCCCCCGCCCTTGCTCCCCACTGATTCTACCTATCTATATAACCTATCATCTGGATGCTGAGTTTGGGAGATTAGATCAGCAAATAATCATTTTGTTAACAAATATTAAGTCTCTGCTATGTTACCAGGCATTGTGCTAAGCATGGAAGCTACAAATACAAATAATGCAACAACCCTTATTCACAAGAAGCTTATATTCTATAATTGAAGAGACAACAAAATATATAGCTATATTTAGTACAAATATAAAATGAATAAATGCAAATATATATATATATATAATAGTTAAATGTAAGGGGTTTCATAAAAGGCTTCTTTGTATAAGAATTTGATTGAAAAATGCAAAGGAAGGAGGACTTTGCAGTCACAGATCTCAAACTATACTATAAAGCAGTGGTCTTCAAAACAATTTGGTACTGGCTAAGAGACAGAAATGAGGATCAGAGGAATAGACTAGGGGTAAATGACCTCAGCAAGACAGTTTATGATAAGCCCAAAGATCCCAGTTTTGGGGACCAAAACCCACTATTTGATAAAAACTGCTGGGAAAATTGGAAGACAGTATGGGAGAAATTAGGTTTGGATCAACATCTCACACCCTACACCAAGATAAACTCAGAATGGGGGAATGACCTGAATATAAAGAAGGAAACTATAAGCAAATTAGGTGAACACAGAATAGTATACTTGTCAGATCTTTGGGAAAGGAAAGACTTTAAAACCAAGCAAGAGCTAGAAAAAAAATCACAAAATGTAAAATCAATAATTTTGATTACATCAAATTAAAAAGTTTTTGTACAAACAAAACTAATGAATCCATTAGATTCTTTGCTATGTTACCAGGGAATTATTAGAAGGGAAAATTAGAATTAGAAGGGAAGCAACAAATTGGGAAAGTCTTCATTACAAAAACCTCTGTCAAAGGTCTAATTACTCAAATTTATAAAAAACTAAACCAATTGTACAAAAAATCAAGCCATTATCCAATTGATAAATGGTCATGGGACATGAATGGACAATTTTCTGTTAAAGAAATCAAAACTATTAATAAGCACATGAAAAAGTGCTCTAAATCTCTAATAATCAGAGAAATGCAAATCAAAACAACTCTGAGGTATCACCTCACACCTAGCAGATTGGGTAACATGAAGGCAAAGGAAAGTAATGAGTGCTGAAGGGGGTGTGGCAAAGTGGAGACATTAATGCATTGCTGGTAGAGTTGTGAATTAATCCAACCATTCTGGAGGGCAATTTGGAACTATGCTCAAAGGGCGCTAAAAGACTATCTGCCCTTTGATCCGGCCATAGCACTACTGGGTTTGTACCCCAAAGAGATAATAAGGAAAAAGATATGTACAAAAATATTCATAGTTGCACTCTTTGTGGTGGCAAAAAATAGGAAAATGAGGAGATGCCCTTTGATTGGGGAATGGCTGAACAAATTGTGGTATCTGTTGTTGATGGAATACTATTGTGCTCAAAGGAATAATAAGGTGGAGGAATTCCATGGAGACTGGAACAACCTCCAGGAATTGATACAGAGTGAGAGGGGCAGAACCAGGAAAACATTGTACACAGAGACGGATACACTGTGGTACAACCAAATGTAATGGACTTCTCCATTAGTGGCAGTGCAGTGATCCCGAACAACTTGGAGGAATCTATGAGAAAAACCACTATCCACATTCAGAGGAAATACTGTGGGAGTAAAAACACTGAAGAAAAACTGCTTGAATACATGTGTCAAAGGGATATGTTTGGGGATGTAGACTCTTAATGAACATCCTAGTGCAAACAATATCGTTGAAATAGGTTCTGATCAAGGACACAAGTACTACCCAATGAAATTGTGCGTTGGCTGCGGGAAAGGTGGGTGGAGGGAAGGGAGGGAAATAAAGTGAGTATTGTAACCAAAAAAATTAAATTAAATTAAAAATTATAAAAAAAGAATGTGATTGAGCTTCATTTTAAAAAAGAAGAGGCACAAAACTAGGAGAGGGGAACATGAGGTTTAAGGAACTGAAGGAAGATCAGTGTAGATTTTAGGGTATAGTCAAAAGTGTAATGTTTACTGATACAGAAAAGATAGGTTGGGGGCAGGTTGTGTGGGCTTTAAAAGCTATACAAAGGATTTTATATTTTATCATAGAGGCAATAGGAAGCCATTGGGGTAGATGAGTAGGGGAATCACGTCATCAGATTTGGCAGCATTGCATAAAGTGGCCTGGAATGTTGAGAGATTTGAAGCAGAAAGATCAATTAGGAAGCTGTTGAAATAATCCAGGGGAAAGGGAATAGAGGGCCTGACCTAAGATGGTAGCTGTATGATTAGATAGAAGTATTATTTTTATATATTGTTATAATTTATGACTGAGTTATTTTTCCTTATCGTTTATGAAATGTTTAGGCTGTGGATTAAACTACCATAAACGATGCGCCTTCAAGATTCCAAATAATTGTAGTGGAGTAAGAAAGAGACGTTTGTCCAATGTATCTCTGCCAGGACCTGGTCTCTCTGTTCCAAGACCCATACCATCAGAATGTGCAGTATCTTCCAGTGAGGAGGTAGGTATTAATTCTTGAGTTTCAATATGTCTTTGTTCTTTCTCTTTCTTTCTCTATCCTTCCTCTTGTCTCTTCTCTTCGTCCTCTGTTCCTTTTCCTTTTTTCCAATTTTTTCTCCTCCCCCCCCTCCTCCTCTCTTTCTGTCTCTTTCTCTTGTCTCTCTCTTTTTCTCCCCTCCCATCCCCACAGACATACCAACCCTATTCATGTAGTGATATTAAAGATAGATTTAGAATGAGTGAGACTTTAGGAGAGATGGAAAATTAGCAGTTTGTGGTAGGACTGAGGAATTTCAGTAGCCTGGATCCTAAGGTCATTTATGGAGAGATAGTCCTTTGGTCCAGTGCTCTCCTTTTTGTAGTTTTGTAATATTACACAGAATTTAAGAGTTTTTTGGAACCATCTGGTCTCACCAATCAAGCAAAAAAAATTCCCATTATAATATAACTTACAGGTGTTTTTCCAACCTCTGCTTAAAAAGTTCCAAGGAAAAGAAACCCACTACGTCCCATCCATTCCATTTCTGAGCAATGCTCATTGTTGGGAAGTTTTTCCTGACCCCAAACCTGAGTTACCCTCTTTGCAACTCCCCATTGCTCTTGATTTTGTCATCTGGGACAAATGGAACATATCTAATCCCTCTTCTGTGTGACAGCCCTTTAGATACTTGAAGACCACTCTCACATTCCCCCTTCACCCTTGAATCTTTTCTATTCTGGGCTCAATTCCCATTTTCTTCCATTGTTTCCCATATAATATAGACTCAAGACCCTTTACCATTCTGGTGGCCCTTCTCTGAACACTAACTTATCAATGTCCTCCTTACATTGTGCTCAGAACTGAATAGAATACTCCAGATAAGGTCTGACATAGATGGAATATAGTGAGACTGTCACCTTCCTATTCCTGGAAGCTCTGTAGTCCAAGATCATATTAACTTTATTAGACTGCTACTTTATACCACTGACTCATGTTGAGTTCACCAACATCTTCCTCCCCTCGTACTTTTTAAGAACTGTTGTTAACCATATCCTCTCTATCTTATTTTTTGTGAGTTTGTTTTTTTTTTAATCCCTGGGGAAAGACTTTTACATTTATTCATGTTGAATGCCATTAGATTCAGCCCAGTGTTCTATCCTGTCAAGATCCTTTTCTCTAAAGGTGTAAATTATCCTGCCTAGCTTTATAGCTTCTGCACATTTGGTCAGCTTGCTCTCTATACGTTTATCTAACTCATTGATGGAAAAGATGTTCAGCAGCATAAGACCATGGGATACCCTAATAGAGACCTCCTGCCATGATGACATTGAAGCATTAAGACCTACTTTATTAGTCTAGCCATTCAACCAATTTTTAATCCATCTAATTGTTTTGCCATTTAATCCAAAGTTCTTAATGTCTTTTTGTATGATGAATCTCTTTGACAACCTGGTGAAGCCAATGGATTCCTTTTCATGATGTTTATAAATACATAAAATATATAGAATTATAAACAAAACCTAATTACTTTGAAATGATTAACAAAATACTTTTAAACTAAATAAGTTGATAGGGCCTAGGTTAAGAGCCTCTGATCTAATTAGTAGGTCTTTATCACCACAAGAATATTGTGAGATATTTTTATTTTATTTTTATAGTAATGTAAAACACCACCATATTGGTCATTGTTGTAAGAGCAAACTTGTACATAACCAAAACCCCAAAATAAAACCATAAATACATTGATGTGAAAGATGATTCAGTTTTTTTTTCTCTGGAGGTGGATATCATTCCCCATCATAAGTCTTTCAAGATTGTCCCAGATAGTTGCATTGCCAAGATTTCACAGATAATCATCAGACAGTATTGCTGTTTGTATATAATGTTCTCCAAGTTCTACTTATTTCACTCTGCATTAGTTCCTACAAATCTTTCTAGCTTTTTCTGAAATCATCTTGCTTTTCATTTCTTATAACACAATAGTATTCCATCACCAACATGTTCAATAATTTGTTTAGGCATTCCCCACCTGATGGACATCCCCTTAATTTCCAATTCTTTACCACTACAAAAAGAGCTGCTATAAATATTTTTGTACAGGTAGGTCCTTTCCTCTTTTTTATTATCTCTTTGGAATATAGACCCATTAGTGGTATTACTGGATCAAAGGTTATGCACATTTTTTTAGCCCTTTGGGCATAGTTCCTAATTGCCCTCTAGAATGGTTGAATCAGTTCACAACTCCACCAACAATGCATCAGTGTCCCAATTTTGCTACATCCCCTCAAACATTTATCAATTTACTTTACTGCCATATTGACCAATCTGATATGTGTGAGGTGGTACCTTAGAGTTGTTTTAATTTGCATTTCTGTGAAATATTTTAAGCACCATTCCCAGATTTACCCCAAGCTCAAGAAACCATAGCATTCTCCTTGTTTACTAATTTAGTCATACTACCCAAAAAGGAAATTAGTTTAGTCTGGCACAAGTTGTTTTTGATGAAGCTTTACTGGCTCTTCATAATCCCTGCTTTATACTTAGAAAATTGAGGCCCATACAAGTTAAATAACTTGCCCAGGGAGAAATGGCAGGATTTGGATCCAGGTACTTTGCCTTTATATCCAGTGCTTTTTCCACATGCCCTTTTTGGAAGTAAAGTTCTTTTGGGTGATGGGCAGATCCTTGTGTGTGTCTAGTATGGGATAAAGGATAATCTCTTTTCCTTTGGTCCACTCTCTGATGAAGTAGTGACCATTCTGCTTGCTAAATCTTTCTTTCTACATGTGCACTTGGTTCCATCTCCTTCCATTGCCTCAAGGAATTTTATCCCTTCAGTCATCTCTGATCTCCCTCTCCCTATTCCCCTCCCATTCTTCCACTTTCTGTTTCTACTAGATCTTTCCATTTTGCCTAAAAATATGCCTAGATCTTTCTCATACTTAAAAACAAATAAAATATAAACCTCCCATTTGCCCTACTATACTTTCAACTTACTGTCCTATATTTCTCTTCCTTTTCATAAATTCCTAGAAAAAGCCAGTTACATTTGTTGACTTCACTTTCTCTACTTCCATTTATTTTTAACCTCTTGCAATATGACTTCTGACTTCACCACTTAATTGAAACTTCTGTCTTTATGTTTGCTAAAGATGTATTAATTGCTAAATCCAGCTGCTTTTTCTCAGTTATCTTTCATGATCTTTTTGCAGACTTTGAAAATGTTTTCATCCTTTCTTCCTAGGAATGTTATCATCCCTGAGTTTCCTATCTTGTTTTTCCTTCTATTTGACCACATCTTCTCATTCTTATTTGCTGGATTATCAATAGTATGGGCTTAAATCATGCATGTCCCTCAAGTCTTTTTTTCTAACTTCTTTCACTCTGATTTTCTTTATGAGCTCATCAACTTTCTTGGACTCATTTGTCATATTCATGCAGATGAAACCCATTTCTGAATATCTAGTTCTAGTACACTCTGAGCCCTAGTCTTGCATCCACAGCTATTTCAAGGTTAATATCTCACTGACACTTCAAATTCATCAAGTGAAAAACAACTCAATATTCTTTTTCCGCAAGCCCACACCTCTTTTGAACTTCTTTTTATTTTTGAGGGCAAATGATTTACGGAAACAGACTGGCAGAAGTAATTGAATTCAGTGTGTCCAAAATACTATCTTTTGCCTTAAACTCTCTCCTCCAAACTTCTTTATTTCTGTTAGGTACCACCATTCTTTCACTAATTGAAGTTTATAACTTCAGTGTCATGTATAACTCTTCACTCTCCTTCCTTCCCCTATATCAATTGGTTGCAAAGTCTTTTTAATTCCAACTCAACAACATGTCTGACATTTCTTTCTTTCCTTTGCTTACACCTCCAACAACCTCATTCAAATCCTGAGCACCTCTCACCTAGATTATTGCAACAGCCTTCTAATTGTATTCTAATTTTCCTTTCTCCTTCTCTGGTCTAGCCTCTATGGGCTACCATAGTCATCTTCCCAAAGCATAAGCCTGACCATGCCACTGTCTTGCTCTAAAGCCTTCCATGACTCTTGATTGCTTCTGGAATGAAATAAAAGAAGTGTGGAAATCATTTCCCAGTCTGGTGCCAGCTGACATTTCCATGCTGATTGCATTGCACATCTTCACAAATCTCTTTGCCAGTTAAAATGGCCTCCTTATTCTTCAGTTTCAACATGGCATTTCTTTCTTCTGTACCTTTGCCTGAATTTGTTTCTGTAATCTACTCCTTCCTCATCGTGACCTCAAGGTTGAAGAAATAAGTATCAGACTGAATATATAAAGTCTGAGAGGTTGGTACTGAGGTATTTGGTGGTTATACTTCAGTTATTCAACCTACAGAGAGATTCAAAGTATGAACCTCCTTGCCCTCAGCCAGTAGACACCCACTAAGTTAGAGAGAAAGAATTTCTATAAAAATAAAGATTTTATTGATACAAAGTGATTTTTAAAAAGGATATTAAATAAGGAACCCCTAATCTAGGGTTTGTCTAGCTAGGTTTTTTCCCATCTACATAGCCCTCATGGACTACTCTTGATATCTTGCAGGGCCTAGGCCTAAATCCCTCCTTATCAACTAACTATAAAATCCAAATAAAACTGCTATCTGACTAAGCTATCACTAAGGGAAACTTATAACTTATTTGTCCATACCTTGCCTCCAAACAGAGTGACCTAATATACCCAAAGATATCAGGGCCTACCAACTGGCTTGGCAGTGAGGTGAAACCTCAAAATGCCAGCACAACAAAAATCTGGGTCCCCTATTCCTTCTCCCTGGAGGTACTATTACTCACTGTTGTTACCAAGAACCAGGAACCAGGAAACCTTTGTAGATGGTCAAGAGTCCTTCCAGATCAGAGATGACTTAGGAAAGGGTTCACAGAGTCCTCAAAACCAGCTCAAGGCCTTTGTTATCACTAGGAGTCTTTCCTAGTGAGCAGTGTTCTTCTCTCCAAAGTATTGACAGTGGGAACAAAATCAGGTTCAAATCTATTCAGCTCATGAGACCCTCAGAGTAAATCCAAAAGCAGCCTGGATCTGGTCAGTAACCAAATCCAATTCACTTTCACTTCCTGAGTGCTCTCAACTGCCAGCATAAGAATTTTACCTAGATGCCTCATGTTCCAAAATCCTGGTCATGTCATGTCACTCTTGCATGAGGACCTACAGGTTTGCAAGATTACTTTGCAAACTTATTTATTTAACAGTACTTAATTACCTTATTTCCAACTCTACCACGACAAGGCCCAGTTCATGACCCACCTCCTCTGATTAGCATTTCCTGATCTCCCTAGGTGCTAGTACTCTCATCCTTGTCAAATAATCACATATATTCTTAAAATTTTTTTTATTTTAAAAATATTTTCTGTTTACACATTTTATTTTCTTTCCCTCCCCTTTATCCCCCCCAGACCCAATAAGCACTTTCACTAGGTTATACAAATGTTATCACTTAAATCTATTTCCATATTATTCATTTTTGTAATAGAGCAATTTTTAAAAACCAAAACCCCAAATCATATAGCCTTATAAACAAATGATGTCATTTTTTTTCTTCTGAATGACATATACTCTTACATATTACATGTTGCATTACCCAATTGAATGTAAACCCCTTAAATTCAAGGACTATTTTTTTATTTTGACTATGTGTCCTTAGCACCTACTACAGTGTCTTATAGGTAGTATGCATTTGTTAGATACATGTTGAATTTAATTGAAAAAACTTCTTAACAATTAGAATACTCACAAATCTGTCATGTGGTAATTTAATCACCCTTAATAGATCTTCTTTAGAGAATGTATGACCTCTTTTGGGTATTTTGTGGAATATATTAATATAACAATAATAATAATAATAATAATCAAATCACAATAGTAAACTAATATTTATAAAGTACTTTAAAATTAACGGTCCTCTTTTCCACCTCTCAACAGTCCTGAAAGTATTACAATAAGTAATTATATTGTTGGTATTATTCTTAATTTACAAATGATGAAAATGAGACACAGAAAAATTAAATGATTTGCTCATGGTCATACTAGTATAAAAAAAGGATTCAAACTCAGTTCATTTTGCCCCCAAATTCTTCATTTTTTCTGTCTCTTTATAATTGCTGCTAGTAGATTTTTAATGTCTCTGAACTCTTGAGAATCTGTGACTAACAATGTTTATCAAATGTGAGTGTGAATTAGAAGAGTGAGTTAGAGAATACTGAAAGAATGAGTGTAACATGGTGATGTATTTTTGACAGTAAGGGAGATCCAGACCCCAAATAGTTTATGATTCTATCTAGGTCAAGGGTGGGAGAACAGGCCATCTTTATTTCAGTAACCTCTAATTGAAATGTAGCATTATTATTCTGCCCAAGAGGTTGACAGACTTCATCAGACTACCAAAGAGGTTAAAACCCCCTGATCTAGGTTTACTTTTTTGAATGCACTGAGGAAAAAACCCAAGGAGCCAAATCAGGAGAGAATCAGATTGGGTCACTTTGGGTATTGTCATTACTTATGATTACCTTTCTTTTACCTGCATCATTAACATTAGGTTGGTATTTCTAAGTTAGGGATTATTGATTCTTTTATATTTTACATTCTTCTCTCTTTTTATTGTAGATAATTGAGAGTTGATTATATGTTTACAGAAGTTTGTAGAATAGCTAACCTATAATGTAGACTTAAAATGAGGGTATATAAAATGATTCAGAATCTTTTGAATATTTGGTTTTGGAAGTGGTTCTGATCATTTCAATTAAAGAGTCTGATACTTAAAAATAATATACAATTTCCTTATCTAAAATAGTAATCAAAATAAATGACAAGTTTCATAAGTAAACATAGTGCTTTATTCTTTAAAGAGTATCTTTTATTTTAAACAATTTAGGCTTGGTAAATTTAGGTATCTTCCTTTCAGACTTGCTTCCTGCTTTGTGGTCACTTGATGTAAACTTTAAAAAAGGTAACGCTAAGAGATTCATTACAGAATGAAAGCTAGTGAGGCAGGCACCAGGCTGGTCAGGCTATAGGACATATGTGAACAAAGACCTTT
The DNA here is from genome assembly GCF_027887165.1 of Monodelphis domestica. Lineage (NCBI taxonomy): Eukaryota > Metazoa > Chordata > Mammalia > Didelphimorphia > Didelphidae > Monodelphis > Monodelphis domestica. The sequence continues at coordinate 673,991,712 of NC_077227.1, forward strand.
TTATAAAACATTGAAGTACTTTTGGCTCTTCTCCACAGCTCTGCCCTCAGATGCAGTGTTGAGGTTCTCAAGGCATATATCCCTGGAAGAGTAGAGTGAACCCAAAACAGAAGGGCTCATACCTTGAGTAGCAAAAGACAACAACAGTCTTTTGGTTTGGGGTTGTGTGTGTGTGTGTGTGTGTGTGTGTGTGAAATTCAGCTGTTCCTCTGAGGCTTTTTCTAGTCACACTTCATTACATAGAGTTTGCATTCTGTTCCAGCATGGGCTATATATAGTTCTATTTGTTAATAACCTAATATTTATTTTGACATCCCAGGTACTGTATCCCATGTCAGTAATAAGCCTTCTTTTCTTGAATATTCTTTGTGCCTTGACAATTATCTAGTCCCTACTCTTCATTTCCTTTTCCATTTCCTATTATTCTTTACTCTACCACTTCATTAGTCATCTTTCTCTCATTTCTTTTTTGTCATTACTTTTTCCTTTCACTTTTTACTGATACTCTTGGAGCATGGCAGTATCTTAATGGTCTGGACCCTCTTAGCTGCCAGAACATTTTTTTGCATGCGTTATGGGAAGGGGTGAAATTGCCTATGATCTAACAATGGCAAACACCACTTAGTAGTTCAAGGTATACAAGAAGGTCTAATGAACCCATTTTGGGGTTGATCCAGTTTGAGCTTTCACAGATATCACCAGCTAGAAAAAAACCCTTTTTTCCTCAAGACAGCAAAGGAAGTTTTAACTAAAACTTCTTGTATTTTCTCCTTACGTTTAAATTTATATCTATTCAAACTCAAATGTCTGACCAGAACAGGACATTGGCTAGTCATATGGTCAGAATTAGGAATGATAGACAGCACACATACTTCACTGAGCCTATAAAATATTAAAGACTTACAGGAAAGCTTTCAGCCCATGGGCTGGTTCTTCTGTTGGAGGTTCTATGGGAGAACATCAATAAAAATCACCAGAGATAAGAAAGAGATGATTTGGAGTTCTTATTAGGGGAAGGAGTACTCATATTAATGAGAACACAAATCCTTTGAGGTTTTAACATTCAAACTGATAGCTCCCCCTCCTCAAACAAAACGGAAAAAATTCTCACAACTTCAATTAAGATACTGTCTTTCAGAAAATTGCTTTCAGTATAGGTTCTGTGTCTACAAGCATGCTATTTAGTGCCTAATTCTTAGCACAATTCCTGGCATAAAGTAGATCCTTAATAATGTTAGTTAATTGATTATAGTGTCTGCCTTGATATTAATAATCTGCATATATTTGTGATTCATTGTCTAGGTAATTAATTTCAGTATAAATGCTTGATTTTGGGAATTTCTTAGTTTTCATATTATAGCGTCCATGCCAAGACAGAAAGTAGGCTGTGTGTATAACATTTATCGGAAAACACCAAATCTTGTACTTATATCTTCACTTAAGGGTTTTAGAAACCAAAGGAAGGTAATGAATGAGACTTGTCTCTAGAGTATTGGACAAATGTCTCTTAAAAGATAATACTTAGTTTTCAAATAATTTATATTATATTTGTAGAAATAACTTCTATTTTAGGCACATGTTCACCAAGAACCAAGTAAGAGAATTCCTTCCTGGAGTGGACGCCCAATCTGGATGGAGAAGATGGTTATGTGTAGAGTGAGAGTTCCACACACATTTGCTGTGCATTCTTACACTCGCCCCACAATATGCCAGTACTGTAAGCGACTACTCAAAGGACTTTTCCGCCAGGGAATGCAGTGTAAAGGTAAGGAGGGATTTTTTTTCTTCTTAGAAAAATACTTTACTCTTGGTTACCAGATACAAATTAATGCCTCTGAAAAAGCTAGGTAGCATAATGGGATACTTGAATAATAAAGTTATCTCTTAATTTGCATAGCATTTTAAGCTTCTTGAAGCTTGATTAGAATATTTAAGTTTCCTTTGGATTGGCATGATTACCTTCATATGATTAGTGAGAAGCAGATTATGAAATTTGCCTAAGATTGAGTAGGTAGTTGATATGAGAAACAGAACTCTAGTCAGGGCTTTTAATTACCATTTTTTTCTTCTTTCCTTGGGATAAATTGTTATCAAAGTGAAACCTATGACCTGAAATTTAGCATGTAGCAGTAATATCTCATTGTTCACTAGGACGTACTAAATTATAATTCCTGTTTTTCCTGGTAGGTAATGAATGAAAGCTTTCTTGACAGAAATAACTTGATAGCTGTGACAGTATATTATTAGTTGCTATGAATCACTCAGCAAGGTATAATAAAGTTGAAATTGAACTTAGCTAGACTTTGAATATGAATTAATAAGTTGATTAATGTTATAATATGTACAGAGTCATAACTAGCAATTTTGACCAAAAGCAAGTACTACAAATTGTGCTTTGGTGATAAAAAAACAGAAAGTGCTCTTAAATCAGTTTTTAAGACAAGAGGAGGGCAGGGGAAAACCCTCAGGGAGAGACCTGAGAGCTTGAGAGACAAAGCAGAGATCCTAGCGTCACATGCCACACACAGCTTGAGAGATTACAGGTGGAAGAGAGCAGCAGTGGAGAAGCAGATAAATCCTGGGTGGCTAAAAAGGGTCTGTTGGGATCAAAATAATCTTTAAAAAAATGATTTGTCTTCTTGAACTTGGAAGACATAGAAGAGATGTATGTAGTTAAAGGTATTGTATTGAAAATGTTTTATAAAAAAGTTAAAACATTACTGAATGACTCACTGCCTTTTGAGAAGACATTCAGCAGAGACAATAGGACATCACCAGTAGTAGTGCTGTTGATATTCTTGAATCAATAAGGTTCAACCTAAAATAGCCACCAAAGTCAGGATTCAGAGTCATTTTGCTGGATTGTTATTAGAAAATGCATTCATGTTTTTTAGTATTAGACCCATGGAGTTGGAAAATTTAAAGGGTTGAAGGAGGCACTGAACAGCCCTCCTGCTGGTCCTGTGAGCCTTATGGTGCTTGTGAGAGATGCCTGCACCAGGGAGAGACTGGCCAACAGGGGTGCCTAGCCCTCCTCTCAGTCTGAAGCAAAACTGCCCAGTACCCCAGGAACCTGACCAGTGCATAACTGAGAAATGTTGAAGAAAATTAAAAAAATATATAATATGACATGTTAACTTGTGGTTTTCTAAGTCAGTATGCTGTGATCCACCCCTTTCAATCATACTCTCTCTCTGCTATGTGTATAACAACTTGCATTTTGGTAGTTTTGCCCTCCTAAAATAGAGCCTGCAAGGCCTTCACTAGAGGGGATATCAGGAGGTCACTAAAGTTTAGAAAGTAATAAGAGATTTAGGAAAATCTGAGAGATTAAATGGAATTTGATAGGAATTGGAGAGTTCACGAAGAAGTGGGTATGAGGTGAACAAGGAATACAAGAAAATTGAAAGGAGATTTCGTATTGCTGATTGGAATGTAGCCATAAAGATTCTTAAGATGATTTTTTTAAAAGGGCTTATGAGTAGTACCATATTAAAACAGAAATTCTCAAAGCATTCTTGACATAGCTAGTCACCTATTTATTGGTAGATGTTTTCATATAAATTAGTAAACTGAATCTTTTCTTTTTTAGATTGCAAATTTAATTGTCATAAGCGCTGTGCATCAAAAGTACCTAGAGACTGTCTTGGGGAGGTGATTTTCAATGGAGGTAAAACTTTTTTTTTAATAGTATCTTCTGGAATGAGAAAATGATGCATTTTGCTATATTCTTTTCAGCTTTAAGCTAAATTGATTATATCCATTTCCCTTTTTTATTCCTTACCTTTTAAGGCAGCAGTTTCAGTCAGAAAGTTGATTAAGGGATTAATGTCGGTTTAGATGGACTTTACTGATATATTCTAGGGCTTTGCCTGTTCTCTTCAATATTCTCTTCAGAATAATGGGCAAATCTAAAAAGATTAATTTTAATAGGGACACATATAAAATTTGAACTTGTATTAAAAAAATCAACAATGTAAACCCAAGAAAGGGGAGAAAACAGTTCATATGGAGAAAACCATGCTGAGATTTGATTGAAGGCCCCAAGGAGATTGAGCTTGGAGAAGAGTTAACTAAGACAGACATGATACCCATACCTGAGAAGAGTTCTCATTGAAGAAAAGATATTCCTGCTTGATTCTAGAGTATAGAGCAAGAATAAATGGGTAAAAGTATGGATAAACAGCTACCCCCAAATAATATATATGCTACCATGGTAAGTAGTTTGTCACTATCAAAGCACACATTATATGACAAAGTTTAGATTTGTTGTAGAGGGGGTTTCATGCAAGATGGGGAGGAAAGGAAGGGAACAATAAATTTATTAAAAGTGACTACCATGTACCAGGCAATGGTAAGCACTTTATAATTATTATTTCATTTGATCCTCCCAACTACCTGGGGGGCGGTGTTAGGTATTATTATTGTCCCCATTTTGCAGATGAGAAAACTGAGGCAGATATATTACGTGACTTGCTTAGGATCACACAGCTAATAAATATTTGAGGCAGAATTTAAACTTGGGTCTTCCTAACTCCAGGTCTAGCACTTTATCTACTAAGCCACTTGGATGCCTCCAGATTGTATGGGCTGAATTTTCTTTATTAATATCAAGTAAAGGGAAATATCCATATACGATATTATATGCTACACTCAGCAAGTACATAGACTTATTTTTGGTTTTCTGTAGGGTACCAACTTTCAGGAAATAATTATATATTATGGCATAATAAATATTCTTGAACTTTAGAGGTTGATTCCTCTAAAATATCTGTGTAACCTGATAAAGAGGTTTTTTTTTTTGTTTTGTTTTGTTTTGTTTTGTTTTGTTTTGTTTTAAGGCAGAAGAGAGGTAAAGGTTAGACAGTGGGGGTTAAGTGACTGCTATGAGTTGGATTATTAGTAGCACTTTATATCAGGGGAGAATGGGATAAGGAAGCATAAAGAATGAAAACCAAGTGCCATAGAATTAATTAACATTCCTCCACAGGATATATACCTGTGTTTTTCATTATATATTATTAGAATAGCTAACAATGTTTGGTGAGTTTTTAAGAAAAATATTTATAAGGGTAGCTAGGCGGTTCAGTGGATAGAGAGCCAGGGATGAAGATAGGAGGTCCTGGATTCAAATGTGGCCTCAAACACTTTTCAGCTGTGTGACCCTTGGCAAACCATTTAACCCCATTTACTTAGCCCTTATTGCTCTGCTGTCTTGCAACTGATAATTTAGTATTGATTTTTCAAGATAGAAGGTAAAAGTTTAAAAAATAAAAATAAAACAAATATACAGGAAGAAATTGATTATTTACGTTATTAGGTTTGCATGCATAGTTAATTGAGTGGAAAGAAAAATAAATTAATTCTTATAATTTTGAATGTGATTATCACAATAATTATCTTTTGATAGCATAAATGATATTCAGGACAAATTGAGGAAAAATGGAGAAATGCTTTCAATATAGCAGCTATTGTGGAAGTAAGCTTAATAATAAATCTGAAAGGAATACACAGCTAAAGTAAAACTTCTTAGAATTAGATTCCTTTAATTTGGAATTTATGGTATTACAACCCAAAGTGGGATGAAATTTACCTCTTTATGAAGAAAAGGTTTGCAAAGCTTTATTAATAATAATTATGTATAACATTGTTTTTAAAGTTAAAAAAGTAAAGATAGAAATATTGTTGCTTATAGTCCAATATGGCAAGTTTTATTCATGAAAAGAAGGCCTGATAGACCATTAATTCTTATCTCTGCAAGTGCTCTTTCTAGGTATCTCATTTTCTTCCACCCTCATGCCTTCTCTTCTTTTCATCCATTCTGTATATATCTTAGATGTTCATGATTGTTTGTATGTTGTCTCCCCTATTAGCATGTGAGCTTCTTTGGAGGCAGCAAGGTGCCATGTTTTGCCTCTTTTTTGTATCCCTAGTACTAAGCACAGTGCTTGGTGCATAGTTAGGTCTTTTTTTTTTTCATCTATACCTCCTTTCTTAGTAACAACTCTAAGATAGAAGAGAGATAAGGGCTAGGCAACTCTGATTAAATGACTTGCTCAGAGTCACACAGCTAGGAGGTAGCTGAGGTCATATTTGAACCCAGTTCTTCCTGATTCCAGACCTGGTACTCCATCTACTTTGCCCCACACATAGTAAGTTCTTAATAAATGCTTTCAAATGAATGAGTAAACACTGTTGGTCAACAGGTTTTTTAAAAATGTTTATGAAAAACTCAGTTTCATTAAAAGTTCAGTCATTTAAAAATATGTTTTGCTTTTAACTTTAAAATAGTTTTTCAATTTCTTACTCTTTCAACAATTTGAAATTCCTTTAAAACTTTGCCAGAACCTTCCAGTCTGGGAACAGATATTGATATGCCAATGGACATTGACAGTAGTGACATGAACAGTGATGGTAGTCGTGGTTTGGATGACTCAGAAGAACCATCTCCACCAGAAGACAAAATGTTCTTCTTAGATCCCTCTGATCTTGATGTAGAAAGAGATGAAGAAGCTGTCAAAACCATCAGGTAGCATGAATATGCTTGGGAAATGTTAAATACAATGTTTCTAACAGGCAGGACAAAGCAGAGGGGGAACTCTATTTCAGAAAACCTAAAGGTGCCTCCCTTTGGTCCTCTAAAATTTTGGGGTGTTGGAGCTTCAGGGACTATTGTGATGACTCTTTAATGATTAACATTAGTAAATCTGAGGATGCCATAGACACTTCTTGATAGCCACAGCAGAATTTTTGATGACTGACATAGTTTATCTTTCCTATGTCGATGGAAAAAAAGAAAAAATATGTTTCTTAAAAACTTCTTTTTAAATAATCTATAAAGTATAGTTTCATGGTAGAACCGGTACAGAGTTAACAAATAATAATGCCATTTTATGCCAAATGATAATCCCAATGCAAAGCAGATTTTTTGGTGGCAGAAGCCACAATAGAGAATATATTTGGGAACTTTCACCAAAAAATAATCGTGAAGGGGGCAGCTGGATGGCTCAATGAATTGAAAGTCAGGCCTAGAAGCAGGAAGTCCCAAGTTCAAATCTGGCCTCAGACACATCCTAGCTGTGTGACCCTGGGCAAGTCACTTAACTCCCATTGCCCATTGTGAAAATGCTACTCATAAGAATCTGATTATATTTACTTTTTCTAAGTAGCATAATTTATTTAGCAGAATGTCATCCTATATGTACTTTTGGGGAAATGCAAAATTGATATAAAGCATAATCCTTGCTCTCACTCTAACAAAGAAAGAAGATATCAACACAGAAAGTTTTAATAAAGAACATTCCAGTTGAAAGTTGAAAAGATAAAAGGAAATGGGAAAAACATTCTGGTTATAGGAGACAGCCTGAGCAAAGACATGAAAGCATAAGAGTATAGTGCATGTTGAAAGTAGAAGAAAGTTATTTCCTTATTGTTAAGGCTGTTTGGCTTTTTGAATTATTTGAAAAACATTGCCATAATAGAATTCTGATCAGTTGAAATTTATGTGTGATTTTTTAAAACTAGATTTTAAGCATTTCTAGTAAATTTAAAATTTTTTCTCAGTCCATCAACAAGCAATAATATTCCACTAATGAGAGTCGTACAGTCAATCAAGCACACAAAGAGGAAAAGCAGTACAATGGTGAGAGAAGGTTGGATGGTGCACTACACCAGCAGAGATAATTTGGTTGGTAATTTTATAATTTTCAAATGTATTCATGGTTGTTTAAAAATGTTTTTTTGCATATTCTTTCAAGGAGTGCATTAGGGTGTTGGATTATTTTTACATATTGAGAGGAATTCAAAAGATAAAACATGCATTGTTTTATATTTATAGGGAGAGGAATAGAGAATTCAGAAAGAGTACAGAGTAATACCATGAAAATACTTAATTGAAAGAAGTTAGCTTGTAAATGAAGGTTGAAGGAAGTCTAGAAAGGCACCACAGTTGTGGGCTAAGATAAAAAAGATAGAGGGCTTTTAAAAATAGATTTTATTTCATAGAGTTTTGTAGAGAGAATATTTACAATCTATTTTTCTTGTATCAGAAAAGGGCAGTACTTTACCTGCAGAAGAATGATACTTATGGGTTAGCTTTAAAATTTATATTCAATATAATGAAGAGTTTTGAGACACTTGAATCATTTTTAAAGGGTCCTCTATGAAGAAGGTCTTCAGGAATAAGTTAGGCTTTTCATCTTCCTGGATGGTTTGGGTGAGAGTTTTTTTATGTACACAATGAAGATTTGTGTCTCCCCCTCACCTCTTCTCCACTCCCCCAGTCCCCCAACAAACTTGTTATCCAAGAGAATGCATGTGCTTATGAGAATTTACATGTCAACAGTCCAGTATATTAGGGAGGTGACATATATTATGAGTATGAATACAGCTATACAAGTAATTTCAAGTAAGTAATCAAAACTTACACCATCCTCTTGTGTGTTTTTGTAGAGAAAGAGACATTATTGGAGGCTTGACAGCAAATTTCTTACACTGTTTCAAAATGAATCTGGATCAAAATATTATAAGGTAAGGGCTCGGTTTTTCATACTGTTTAGCCTTTCCAAATATATTAAAACTTATAGAAAAGATGAATTTATTAATTATGATAAATAGCATTACTTTTTATTCACATGACCTAATTTATTTTTTGTACTTATTCTTTCATAAAATACTACTAACGGGATAGGTGAAACATTTTAGCATATTCATTTTACAAAGGCTGAAATAGGTGAGAGACATTGTAGATGAATCTATCTGAACTTGGAATTAAGAGTGGGGAAGGGGGAAAAGCATTTTTAATCACCTCCTATGTGCCAGGTACTGTGCTAAGTGCTTTACAAATACTATTTCAAGTCAAAGTGACCTAAATTGGAATTCTGCTTCAGATACTAGCTCTCAGCTTCAGTGCTCTTGTTTATAAAATTGGGCTAATAATAGCACCTATCTCTTAGAAAGAGTTGTGGGAATAAAGTGAGATGATACATGTAAAGGACTTTGCAAACTTACGGCAAACTGCAACATAAATATTAATTATTATTACTACTATTATTTGTTGTCAATCAGTTGTTTCAGACTCTTCATCACCCTAGTTGAGGTTTTCTTGGCAAAGATACTAGAGTGGTTTGCCATTTCCTCCTCTAGCTCATTTTATAGATGAGGAAACTGAGGCAGTATGGGTTGAGTGACTTGCCCAGGGTCATAAGAGGCCCTCATGTAGGAGAAAACACTTCTAGATGTTCAAGAGCCATGTTGGCAAATCTATAGCATGCGTACCGGACAGGATTGCTCCCTTCCCCTTCTCCACACACACGAGGACATTTCTCTCATCGCTTCCCTCTCTGCCCAACAGCCCATTGGAAGTGCTTCCTCCCTCCCCTGTCTCAGGTAAGGTGGGGGACAAGAGGGCTTACATGAGGCATGAGGGTTGCAGTTTGGGCGTTTGGCCTCTAAAGTCTCTAAAAGGTTCATTATTACTGGTCTAGAGAACCTGAATCTTCTCTATCTTAACATTATTACTGTAAATGAAATGAGAAGCACAAGAAAGACTCAACCAAGAGGAAGAATGGTTCACAGTATTAGATTGGAAGGTCTGTCAGAGGATAATGAGAAGGCTTTGTGGGACATAAGGCAGTGTTGGTATGTTTAAGATAAAGCACAAAGAACCACCATGAAGATGATTTCAGCTTATATCTCAGCATCTATTACAGAGGAGGAAGGAAGAAATTCCGTAAAAGACTCAATAAGATTCTTAATTCACTATATATTTAATAATCTGTGGTCCTTCATAGAAAAGTAGGCATAGTGGAAAATAGCAAAACATATGATGTAAAAACATGCTTCAAGAATAAGAAACACTGGCTTTAGACACTTCCCAGCTGTGTGATCCTGGGAAGTCTCTTAACCCAGTTAATCCTTACTGCTCTTTTGCTTTGGAATGGAGACTTATTATGAGTTCTAAGACATAAGGTAAATGGATCCCCCCTCTAGTAGTAAGAAACAATATAGACTAAAGGATTGTAAATTATATGTGCCTATGTATCTTGATAACTTTTTCTAAGAGAGTTGGGAGGTTTGAGACATAATGAAGGCCAAATAATGTCAGGAAAAAAAATAAACAAGTTACATTTAAAGAGATAGGAAACAATTAGTTACATATTAAAGATATTAAGTCAGCCATCTGTGTATTCAGGCTTCTGTTTTGTTAGTGCAGAGATCAAGATCAATACCAAATTAGAAGAATAAACATAAAAAGATCTGTCACACCAACATATATGTGTGTGTATGTGTATATGTACATATTTTAAAATAAGTAATTGGCACAGGCTACTCTTTTCTAAGGAAATTTAGCTGTTGCAAACATATCTTCATGACTAGAAGATGAAGAACAAAAGAACCTAGGAGCCACCCTTGGATCTTTTTGCCAAAGTGTCAAATGGGAGTCAAATTCTAGAACATAAATTTGTGAGACCTTCCAGAGAAGAATGATAAAGCAGGATCATATCATAGTACCCTATCTAAGTAGAGGAGAGAAGATGGGAGTTTGAAAGAAGTTTGATGAGAAATTTAACAAAGTTAAATTTCATGAGAGCACAAGTAGATGAAATATGCAAAAAAAACTCTAAAGGTTTCTGTGATGGACTCTTCTTTGTTGGGGGTAGTAGAGCCACTATACCAATCCCTGAGGAGTACCGTGGGAGGCAATGACAGCTTACATTTACATAAAACTGTAAGGTTGAAAAACATTTTACAGGCATCATCTTATTTGAGCCTCACAACAATCCTGTGAGTTGGGTGCTAGTTTTATTGTACCTTTTTACAGGGGAGGAACCTGAAACTCTTGAACTTTGCCCAATTGTCTGTAGCCTTGCACTGTTCTTTTGTATGATACTTGGTATCTCCTAGAAATAGCATCTAAGAAAATAAAAGAGAGGCAGAGCAGCAGTTGAATTAAATCAGTTTCCAGGTCTGTACAGAGAAGGCTTGGACTAGAGGCAATGCAATTTTGAAGGCACTGAGATAATTCTAGAATTACTAAGCACTTGGGGGGAAATCATACTGTTACCAAAAAAAATGACTTGGAAAATGTTTGTAACTGCTGTTATATCTTCAAAGAATTTTTATGAGAATAATCTATGCACACATATCATCTTTGATGAAGTTTTGAGAAGAGAACAGGCAGGATTTTGCAAATGATATTCTATAGCCAACTATTTTTAATCTAATTAATTGAAGTTATACAGAATATGACACATAGTATTTGCTGTTTATTGACTCCAACAAGGGTACCTCTTGGATATATATGTATATATATCCAATTATACATATGTATATATATATATAATCAGAATTATACACAGTCTCTGAAATGATGGAAAAACAATTTTTTTAGTGACCTTCTAATTGTTAATATGATGATAGGCAAAACACTAGGGAAGAGCAGCGTGCTTACCAAAGTTGTTTGCATCCATCTTGGAGGAAGTCCAACATGTAGTTTATTTTGAAGAGGGATTATGTATAGATAATAAAAATCTCCAGATACTTCTACTTGAAGACAGTTTTGAGTTTATTGTATCAAGCCCCAAAATGATGCAGACCCTCCTAAATGAGATCAATAATCACTTTAGAGTTTAGCCTAACTGCCCACACAAGAGAAAGCAAGTGGATAAAGGAATGCCTGTTGTCCAGACTGAGTTGATAGATGGATATAGATAGACAGACAGACAGACAGACAGACAGACAGACAGATAGATAGATAGATAGATAGATAGATAGATAGATAGATGGATGGATAGATGGATAGATGGATGGATATAGAGGTAGATGGATAGATAGATGGAGAGAGAGGGATGGAGAGAGAGATAGAGGTAGATGGATAGATAGAGGTAGGTGAATGGATAGATAGATAGATGGATGGATAAGTAGAGATAGAGGTAGATGGATAGATGGATAGAGGTAGATGGATGGATAGATAGATGGATGGATGAATAGATAGATAGAGATAGAGGTAGGTAGATGGATGGATAGATAGAGATAGATGGATGGATGGATAGATAGATAGATAGATAGATAGAGGAGGAGGAAGTTGAGGCTTTGAGAGATTGACTTGCCAATGGTCACAGAGTCAATGTAAACCCTGTCATCATGACTTCAGATCTACTGCTCCATCCCCTATTGCTACCCTGCCCACATGTACTGACTTCAAAGGCTTACTTGAGCCTTGCTTGTTTTATATCCTGATTGTTATTGCCTACTCTGACCAGACGTTCCTGATTTGTCTTCCTGAATGCCTAGACCCAATGGTGCCGTTCCTGACAGTCATTGAGCAATACTGATGAATGTCATTCTTGGAAAGATGAGAAGGGGCAAGCAATGGGTTTTTATTAAGCCATTATCTTTGGCCCTCATTTATACCTCAGAAGGTAGACTGGATTTCACTACTCTAAAGAGTTTTTATTGAATCGAATATTAAGCTATTTGTCTTTGGCCTCATTTGTGGTCTTAGGAGGTGACCTTGATGTCACTGCACCAAAGTTATGGTCAGTAACAGAAAGATGAATGTCTTATACAAAGACCACTTCTTTATATCCCTTCTTCTACTTTTGCCACATGATTCCTATTTACTTTATAGGATATCAGATATAGTAGGGCCTCAGTAAAATATTTGTTAATTTGATTTGGTGAAGAGGTAGCTGACCTCAACACTGGAAAGCATGGGTTCATGTCCCACTTGGATCTTGGCCATTTGATCTTGGATGGCTACAACTTCTCAATGCCACAGGCCATTCTCTAGGGTTCTACACTGCAGAGAAGGTGCTGGCCTGCATTGGTAGATGGAGTTTCCTTGTCTGGAAGTTCCCTGTGTCAGTGACATCACAGGTCCAATCCGTAATCCTTGGATTTGGTGGCAGTTGGTAAGAACAGATATTGATAATAGTAACAAATTCCCCTTCCAACATCATTTCCTTGCCCGCTGAATGAGATGTGGGCAACATCATGGATAAGGAAATGTCCTCCTCTTTGCCTGGCTCAAGCCTAATCTGAGGTTTGGATCCTGTTTGTCCTCTCTATTGAGCCTTTGTTGATATTGCTGGTTCCTTCAGGCTTCTAAAAGCAAAATTTGGTAAACACAAGACCAGTTCTTGGCCATGTGCTGCTCTGTCCTCTATGCACCATGACTCTTTTTTGCTTTTCTCATCTGGGATTCAAGATCTTATATTACTTTGTGTGTTTGAACAAAGGTTTATTCACATTTTTCAATGCTTCCTTTTTTATTTCAGGAAATCCCACTTTCAGAAATTCTCCGCGTGTCTCCACCACAAGATCTCACTCATATTTCTCACGGCAGTAACCCACACTGTTTTGAGATCATCACTGATACGATGGTCTACTTTGTGGGTGAGAACAATGGAGGCAGCTGTCATAGTCCAGGCCTGGCTGCCACAGGAGTGGGGCTCGATGTAGCCCAAAGCTGGGAAAAAGCCATTCGTCAGGCTCTCATGCCAGTTACCCCTCAAGCTAGCGTTTGTACTTCTCCAGGACAAGGAAAAGATCATAGTAAGCATTCAAGTTGTTTAAGATGATTTTAGTATGAATGCATTAATTTAGTTATATAGTACATTACTTTGCTACTCATTCTCTCATGAAAATATTTTCTTGTGATAACCCCTTGCAGCAGTTAACTCAAACCATTTTTTGCTCTTGATATAGAAATAACTTTTATTTTGGCTCATAACTGAATTATGTGTCAGTATATAACAATTATGGGGAATTGAATTATAGAGGTAAAGAATAAGTTCTACTTGTTAAACGAAATGTGACACTATTAATCCCTTTATTTCCTACAGAAATATAAAAGGTAGATTCTCATGTCCCACTTTGTACAGGGGGCTCCTTGTTGCTAGTATCTTTCCTCTGAAATGAACTTCCATTTACACTATATATATATCTTTCATAAAGAAAGTTATTTACATGATATCTCACCTAGTAGAATATGAGCTCCTTGAGGACAAGGACAATGTTTTTGCTTTTCTTTATGTCCCTAGGACATACCACATTGCCTAGCATGTAGTCAGTAATAGTTGATGGAAAGAAAATTTGTTATATTAACTTCAATTTCATAAAAGTTTAAGTGAGCATTAAAAATTTAACAGTAGTCCTAGTATAGTGGCACAACAACCCTTTTCTGAGTTTCCTATGGCTTTATAAACGTTGAGGGTTAATGACTTAACTGGTTTACTGGACTCAAGACATAATATTAAAAGTTATGAAAGAATTTCTATTGTAATTTATTTGCTTTGTGCAAGTGTTCAGTATTTCCTCTGTGCTCTGCACTGTGCCAGTAACTTTAGTAGAACACCTCCCTTCCCCCAGAAAACTCACATTCTAATTGGAGAAGATACAACATACACACATAAACGAGTTACATAACAAGATGAGGCAGTATATGGTTAGTTGCTAAAACCAGTGGTGCACATAAGTACTGACCAGTTCAGAGGAGAAGAGTATTGTGGGTTTGAGTAGTTGAGAAGTGGTTGATGGAGGAAGTTGGGCTTGAACCTGAGCTTGAAGGGAGTAGATTCAGAGAGGCCTTTGGGTACATGAAGACAGTGGGCAGACCAGTTCTAGGAGGGGAGCATAAGTAGGGGCAGTGATGCAGACATGATGGTTGATAGGACAGCATAGAAGTCCAACTGAATGAAGCAACTATTTGTTTATCTGAGGTATACTAGGAAATGACGTTGAGTAGGGAGGAAGAGGCAAAGAGATAGAGGACCTGAAAAGATCATCTGAGGATTTTCAAGATTCTTTCTGGAGGCATTTGAAAACCACTGCCTTTCTGAGAAGTAATGATATGACAGAAGCAGTTTTTGAGGAAGAGCAGCCTAGAGTGCTCTTGTTTTAATAAAGATTTGAAAATGTGTTAGCCTAGACAAGAAGATTCCTTGCTTAAATTTAAAATGAATTTTAGGTGCATGAAAAACTTCATGAATTCCATTTGCAATTTAGAAGTAACTTTGAGAGAGACACTGTGATCTTCTTAATTGTTTTTCCTTCTTTCTTCTTTCTTTTTTTTTTTTTGCCGATAAACATCTCACCTCTGTTGAGGAAGCAGCATGGCAGAGGGTCCAAAGCCAGAATTCAGATCTGGTTCTTGCTCATTAATGCTGTGGTGACCTTGAATATGTCACTTCACTGTTCTGAACCTCAGATTTTTCATCTATAAAATAAGAGAGTTGGACTAAATAACTTCTTCTAGCTCTAAATCTTTGAACCTGTGTCTCTTTTTGATGAAGTTTTTAGATTTTTAAAGCTATAAAAATAACAATTTTTGTCTGTGTTTGATCTATGCTCTTACCCCCTTTCCTCTGTATTTCCTTTTTTCCCTCTGTTATTCACATATTAAATCTATTCATTTAACAATCTTTTATATATGTATATATACATACACACATATGCATACACATTTTTTTCCTTTGGTTACAATTTTAAAAATCATACTGAATCATTGTTCAGTTAAGTAGAATGTAAACTTTTTTTAAATTTTTTCCACTAATTTGTTGTTTTTACATTTTGCAGACGAGTTGTCTATTAGCATCTCTGTATCTAACTGCCAGGTCCAGGAGAATGTGGTAAGTAATGTAATCTTTTTTTTTTTAAACCCTTACCTTCCTTCTTGGAGTCAATACTCTGTATTGGTTCCAAGGCAGAAGAGTGGTATGGGTTAGGCAATGGGGGTTAAGTGACTTGCCCAGGGTCACACAGCTGGGAAGCATCTGAGGGCAGATTTGAACCCAGAACCTCCCATCTCTAGGCCTGGCTCTCAATCCACTAAGTTACCCAACTGCCCCCCAGCAATGTCATCTTGACAAAATGTAATATTTAATTGATTCGTGTATGATAAAATCTATTAAGGATAAAGATTCGTTTCATCAAGTTTTTCAAAACACAAGGTACTGTAGGCCTTGTGGTCAATAAAAAGGTGAATAAAACATATTTTCTTCCTTCTAAGAGCTTATGGCCTAGCAGGGAGATTTATACATATAGTCACATAACTACAGTGAAAGGCATTATGCAATAAGTCAGTCCTAATGGTTGGTCAACAATAAATGCCATAGAGTTCAATACAATGCAATAAATATTTATTAAGTGCCAACTATATAGCTGGTACATTGGTACATTGAGGACACAAACAAGAAGAAAGAAGCTGAAGTAGGGGAAGTGGGATGATGATGATATTGGTAGTGGTGAATGCAAAAAGTTGTCAAAGAGAAATAGTAAGAATTCTGAATACTTTATAAAGGGAGGCTACAAGAGGAGTTTTTTGCCTTGCCCCTTAGTCCTTCAGTCAGAGGCAGAAGTAGCAGAGGGTACTGCTGAGGGGTGAATGCCCAAAGCTGAAACAATCTCCATGAGGAGTTTCTTGATGATGAATTTATGGAGGTGTGGGGGAGATTATGATGATATAGGGGAAACTAAACAGAGAAGCTAGTGACAAATGGCAAATGAAGAGCTAACTGGGGAGAGTGGCACAAACAAAATTTATTAGAGATCTAAGAAGGAAGAAATTAATTTTCACTTAGGATATTGGGGAAGAAGATTAAGTTAAAGTTGGTTCTTGAAGGATTGGTAGATTTTTGAAAAAAAAAACTGGTGGAGTGGGAGTATATTCTGTTTGTAAGGAATGTTAAGAGCAAGAGGTAGGGAAAGTCCAAGGAATGTATGGGGACAAGGGGTAAGCTCATTTAAATGGACTCATGGGCTTTGTATCATACCCTCACACTGTCAGCTTAAGCCTATTAAATTATGAACCTTGGAAGATTTCTTTCAAGTTATGAGGATAAAGCTATTTTTAGAATGAGGCAAGCAACTTCTTAATAGTAATATAATGGCAAAAGTTTTTAATCTTCCTTAATAATAATTGACTTTTAATCCTACATGCAAATTTTGTGACTTAGTATTTTTTTAATCAAGTGAATTTTAGTCAAGTTCTCATAAAACAATGTATTTTTCTTTCATGTATAGGGTCCCAAATTAAGAATTAAAAGTATAAAACTCTGGGGGCAGCTGGGTAGCTCAGTGGATTGAGAGCCAGGCCTACAGACAGGAGGTCCTGGGTTTAAATCTGCCCTCAGACACTTCCCAGTTGTGTGACCTTGGGCAAGTGGCCTGACTGCCATTGCTTAGCCCTTACCACTCTTCTGCCTTGGAACCAATACCCAGTGTTGATTCTAAGACAGAAGGTAAGGGTTTTAAAAAATAAAATAAAATAAAAGCATAAAACTCAGGCATTAGCTTTTTAAAGACAGTAAGGGAAAGGATGTATCTTGAAAGATAGATTTTACTTCTTAAGTAGAATTTTTTAAAAATGTGAAAACTAGCATATTTATTATAATGGAGTCACTGGAGACATATGTTTATTAAATATTACATTATTAATTTAAATTATATTTGAATATAAATTTAAATTTTTCCCCTAAAATAGGATATTAGCTCGGTATACCAGATCTTTGCTGATGAGGTCCTAGGTTCAGGACAGTTTGGCATTGTATATGGAGGTAAGCCATGAGTTTTTTGTTTAAATAAATTTCTATTGATGCCTTTTATTTTTATAACATTAACATTTCCCTCTGCATCCTTTTCATCCCAACCACTTACAGAGTTGTGTCTTGTATTAAAGGATAAAATAGAAAGGGGAAAAAAAAAGTTAAACAGAAGTAGCCAACATATTGGAAAAGTCTATTGTTATATAAAGTGCTCAGGGGAAAATGTCTTATCTCTTCTTTGAGGCCAAGCTTGGTCATTGAAAATTTTCAGTGTCTAATTTTTGTTGTTTAGTTGTTCCTTCCATTTTCCCTGTAATAGTTAGGAGGTATGTTGTTTTCTTGGTTTTATTTATTTCATTTTGTCTTTGTTTATGTCTAATAAATCTTTCCATGCTTTACTTTGTTCATCATAGTTTTTGATTTTTAATACATAGTAATATTTTGTTATATTCATGTACAACAACTTGTTAGACATTCTCCAAATGATAAATGTCTACTTTGTGTCCTGTTCTTTGCTACTACAAAGCATACTGCTAAAAATATTTTATAAGATCTGCAGCCTTTCTTTTTGCCATTGACCTCTTTGGGTATATGCCCAACACTGTCATCTAGAAGGTGGAACTTGTGCAGATTTTGAAGGTAATAAACAAGAAAGTGAGAAGGAATTTATTTCTGGTGTTAAGGACAGCCACTACCAAGTCTTGGAATTTCATGTGTGGGAGCAGTAAGAAGTCCAGTTTGGCTAGATCATAAAGTATGGGAAAGAGAGTAATTTATAATGTTGGAGGAGTAGGTTGGAAGCCAGCTTGTGAAGGGCTTGAAGAAATTAACAAGAGCTTAACTTTGAGCATGGAGCCATTGGAGTTTATTCAGTATTAGAATAACTTGATCAGACCTGCATTTTAGAAAAATCATTTTGATAGCAGTTTGTAGATTGGACTAGCATATAGAGAGAATCAGGGAGACTAATTAGGCTTTTTGTAACAGCTCAGATCCAAGGTGCCAAGGGCTCGAGGGGATAGTGGCTGTGTGAGTTGAAGAGAAGCAGATGAATATGAAATATGTTTCCGGGTAGAAATGACAAGATTTGTCAGCTGATTATTTATGTAATCAGGAGGGCAAGTGAGGAGTCAAGGATATACATATGGTTATGAAGCTGAGTAATGGGGAGCATTATTGCGTCCTTGAGAGAAATAGAGGGATTTGGAAGAGGATTGGATTTGGTGAAAAACGATGAGATGATATTTGCACATGTTGATTTTGATTTGTCTGTTGGACATCTCATATGAAATGTCTGCTCATAATGTGAAATTAGAGCTCAGGAGAGAGACTAGGACTAGTTATATAGATTGAAGAGTTATTTGTATCAAATTTTAGATTCAATACCATGTTTGTCTCATAAGTGCATATATATCATTCCTTACAACTCTGAAAATGGTTTGTTGAAAGATTCCAAAACTTTGATGAATTGATGATCTCATTGATGTGGATATTCACAAATCTTGTGACATTTCATGAGGAATTTTTGCCTTTAAGTATGTAAAAAAATGTTCCAATCTTATCAAAAGCTTTTTTTCTGACTTTATATGTTATTTTCAATTTAGAAAAAGTTGGAGAAACATCATCTATCACAACAATTTGTGGTATTTGGAGAGCAAGAAGTGCTATAGATGAGATAATTAACTTATTTACATAATATCTTCCCCTTTTAAAATGTTTATTTTATCAGTTTCTATTAAAGTTCCCCCTCTTAGGCCTTCTTGTGGTATAGAGACGGCTAGGGATACAATGGACATTGTCATTCTGGACTTAGAGATAGGAAGACCTATGCTTGAATCCTGCCTCAGTCACTTAGTTGTTTGACAGCCTCCCCTCCTCTAGGGCAAGTTAACTAACTTTTCTTAGACTTAGTTACCTCATCTGTAAAATAAGAATAATTGCATCCACCTCTCAGGGTTATTTTGAGAATCAGCTGAGGTAATATGTAAAGTGCCTTGAAAACCTTAAAAATGCTGTATCAGTGCTAGCTATTCTTCGTATTCTGTCCCAAACCTCAACCCATCATTGTCTCGAGTTCTTGAAGGCTGTGCCAGTTGAGCACCAGCTCTTGTCATCTCAGCCAATCTTAGAAGGCTTCCAGACCCCTAGATCGACTTTTGGAAGAACAGCTTTATAGCAGAAGTAAATTGCCATAAGGCTGGCCACTATCTTTGGAAAGTAGAAGGGGTTACCATCTGAGTATTTTACCAAGAATATAGGGATGCTGCTCTGCCAAGTGTTAAGGGTAAATTTTAGGGTTGAGACTGAATATAATTTTAGTGGTTGCCGGGGATTTAAATCCTAAATCCCAAAGAAATACTCAAGTCAGAATAGAATTTTATGGTGGTTTATTTACAATGGAAGGAAGAAATTAAGAATGATGGAGAAAGAGGGAAAAGGGAATTATATCTACTCCAGCCTCGTCTGAGCCAGGGGGCGTTCAGAGGCCTCTCAGCCAAGGGGCCTTCCCAGAAGATTAAATCTAGCTTGGCTTCCAGCGATGAGGCCTCCTCCAAGATGAGAGGCCTCCTTGGAGGCTGGTGCCTTCAGAGAGGTCAAGGGACAGGGGAGTCAGCCTTATCATTCACTACGAGGTCGTTCAGGGAAGCAGGCTGAAGTTCCATATTAGAGCTCCTCCACGTCAAGTTCCACCGCCAAAGTCTGCAAAAAGTTTTCTCTCATAGGAAGTGATGTGAAATATAAAGGCCGTTCTTTACATCACTTCCTGTGTCTCACATATACCAATGATGGCTTAAACTTGGCTTAGGACAGTCCAAGGGGTCAGTCACTTGTTTCTGATTTGTCACTTGCTAGCACAGGTGGATCATAGACCATCCTCCCCAACACTTAATCCTTAAGTGGGGGGTGTATACATTCCTGGTTGCTAAAATTCTAAAGACTAAGCAGGATGGAGTAAATCTAAAATTCACACAAGCAGGGTGAGCCTGGAATAAAATGAAGTCAGAGGCCTAGTTTTCTTCCTAAGCTGAGCCACTGAGGGCTTGATTACAGCACATTATAAGCACTCTTTCTCCTACGTTCAGCAAAGACATTTTTGCCTTTTTTTTTATCCCAGTTGAGTTTCCTAAATAATCTCTTAGTAGGTAAATAAATATAGAAAGGAAAATATCAGTTTTTTCCTTCTTCTTATTAGTAAGGGGTTAGGGAGGTAAATTAACAAATACTAGAAAGGATGGAAATGCACAAGCAAATTTACAACATTTCAGATAAGCTTGCTTATTTCAGCTGGTGGACAACTTTCCAATATGGTATTTGATATTTAGGAAAGTTTTCATTTTTGCTGTGTTTACTTTGCTTTTTCTTTTCTTTTCTTTCTTTTTTTTAAATAAAATAACTTTACTTCTTTTTCTCCAGGAAAACATAGAAAAACTGGACGAGATGTGGCTATTAAAGTGATTGATAAGATGAGATTCCCCACAAAACAAGAAAGTCAGCTTCGTAATGAAGTGGCCATTCTGCAGGTAAAATAGCAATACTTAATTCATGTCTTTTTAGTTTCTATTTTGTGTTGGCAAAACTAACATTTACTTTCTTTGGTCTGTAGCTATATGGCAGAGTTAGTTTTCATTAAAGAAAGCAAACAGAGTTAGCTTAAGCCTAGACTTGCAGGATAATAAGTGAGGAAAACTTTCTATCAGATTGTATTTAAATATCAAATTCTGATAAAATGTCTTCTTAAAGTCATAACTTTGGGGACTTGAGGTATTTGATTCCATCTTGCTGTATTGTTGTGAATTTCATGAAGATTATTTCACAAAATCTTAGAGTATTCAAGTTAGAAAGGATATCAGTGATCATATAGCCATCATATACCTTAAAAAATTCCCTCTACTATTTTCCAGACAAATGACCATTAAGATTTACTAGAATATCTCCAGTAAAGTGGAAACCTCTGTCTACCAGTATGGGTCATTCTTTTTTGGGGTTGGTTTTAGTTGTTAGAAAGATTTTTCCTCAATTCACATCTAAATTTGCTGCCTTATAGTTCCTCTGCTTGCTCCCAGTTTTGCCCTCTGGCATGAAGTAGAATAAACTTAATTCTTTTTACAGGTGATAGCCCTGTATGTATTTGAAGACAGCAATCATGATTCATCTATATTTTTTCTTCTTTAGGTTTAATATCCATTCCTTCAGTCTTTTGTTATGTGACACAAACTAGCCTCTCACCATCATGGTTGTGCTCTCCAGCTTATCAATATTCTTCTCAAAATAGGATACTCAGAGCTGAATAGAGTTCTCTACATGAGATTTGTTCAAGACAGAGTCATCATTTCCTTGTTTCTAGAATGTGATGACTCTTTTTGAATAGCCTATAAGGTCATGCCAGATTTCTTTGCTTCCATATCACATTATTGACCTTTATTGAAATTACAACTCACTAAAACCTCTATCCTGTTTCTCTCCTGTACCTTCTTTGCTTCTTCTAAATAAAACACTTTCTTCAAGAGTCACATTTCCTTCTTACCCCACCAAGCCTCCAGGATGCCAATGAAGGCAAATTTATTTCTCTGTGTTATGATCCCTAGTTTTTTTTTTTGCTTGTTTCATAATTTTAACATTTCTCAGAAGCAATAACTACAGCATTTTAAAATAATAAAAAGCAGATATTGACTATTACAAAATTAAAACTCAATTGTCGTTTTTATAATCCAGAATCATAGTATTTAAATTTTATGCTTTAGATTCTTGAGGCTTTTTTTGAAAGATTTCTATGTACCTATAAATCTTGAAAAACATATTAGTTTATCAGTTTATTTTTATGTCTTACTATATTCATTACCCTTATTTTGTGTGATTTGGAAAAAGTAAAAAAATTCAACTTGATCCAAGTTGCTGGTGGTGTTTCTAAGTAAATTTCTTTGATTGTACACAGTAGAGTATGGCTATGGTGAGTACATTCTAATTATAGACTTCTTTTATGCCTTTTCCAGAACTCAACTGTTAAAAGAATTTTAAAGTGTTACTGAAAGATCACAATTATCTGCATCCAAATGACTAGACATTCAGTATGTCTGAAGACTGAAGCCAGAAATGAGAAATCTGTTTTGGTAGGATTATGTGTTTTAGGGCATTGATTCTTGAGACACTGTCAAAATATATACCAAGTTCTCGAGTGAGTTATTTAGGTCAGGAAATAAGTACACAAGGGACCATTAGAGTGTTTAGTGGGAATATTTATAAGAAGAATGCTATAACTTCAAGAGATGCAAAATGCTCTTTATTCTGTTAGCTGTGACAAGGTGCTTTCTGTTTTAAGCATTTCTCTAAATATCTCAATTAAGTGAAACTAAATAATGTCATCTCATAGAATAAAATTTTTAAAAGACTTGTCCCATATGACTGGAACCCTGGAGACAATCTTTAAAAATTTAAATTAAATCTCAGCCATAACTTCAGAGGTCTCTCATCAGGAAATAATTGATTCAGTAAGTATTGGCTCTGGCATTTTAGGCTGCTTTAAATTTAGGACAATTCCTCCAAGATCTCATGATATAGAAACAATTAGAAAACAGAATGATGAAATCTCAGAATTGGAGAAGACCTCACTACAATCCATAACTAGAAACCCCCTCCTACAAGCCTACCTGATAAGTAGTTATCTAGCCTTTTCTTGAAGACCTCCAGGGATAGAGAGCTCATTACCTCATGAAGCTATCCAGTCTACTTTTGGATTGCTGTTAATTTTAGTAAATTTTTTTTTATGTCAAGCCAATATTTATCTCTGCAACTTCTCCCTGTTACTCCTGGCTCTATTCTCTGGAGCCAAGTAAAAAAAAAGTCTTATCTTTCTCCCACTAAAGATTCCTGAAGATAACTATTATATCCATTTTTTGCCTTCTATTCTTTTGGCTCAGCACCCCCAGTTCCATCAGTCAGGCCTCACGTGGTAGGAACGTTAGCCTCTTCACCATCCTCCTGGGTCTTGACTAGGCACTCTCTAGCTTTTCAATGCTATTCCTCAAATATGATAAAGGAATTGAACATTTAAGACAGAGAAGCCTCAGGGCAAAGTACAGGAGCACTTATCACTTTCTCATTCTTGGAAGAAAGATCTTTCAGTGTATTATACTGAAAGCATGCTAGTTTTTTGGTTGACATACCTCCTAACTGACTTCTGTTGAACTCCACTCAACCCCACTGAAACCTCAAGATCTTTTTCAGATGATTATAGCTGCTTGTTCTTTCCTTCACTGTGTCAAGTCAACAAGTAATTGTTTTTTTTTTATTTTGTTTACTTGTTTGTTATATTCAAATTATCAGATAACTTTCTCCCTTTTCTCCTTCCTCAGGTAACTCCTTTTCTCCCTCCTCCTCTTTAGAGAAGACATTTGACAAAAAGATTTATGTATGTAAAAATTGTCGAGCTTATTTCTACTTCTTAGTTCTTTCTCTGGAGGTGAACATATACAAGTCATTCTTCAAACAATATATATGTTACTGTATGTAATGTTTTTTTTGGTTCTGCTCGTTTCTATCTTCATAATTTGATGTAGGTGATTCCATGTTCTTAAAAAATTTACCTGCTTATTGTTTCTTAAGTGCATGAGTGTTTCATCACAATCTTGTGCCACAATTTCCTTAGCCATTCTTGAATTGATGGACATCTCCTCAATTTCCAGTTCTTTGAATTTTTTTAATACTTATCATTGAGAATCTAAATACCAGCAAAAGGAAAGTCAGCCCCTATTCTTTTTTTTTTAATTTTATAATATTTTATTTGATCATTTCCAAGCATTATTCATTAAAGACAAAGATCATTTTCTTTTCCTCCCCCTCAACCCCCCATAGCCGACGCGTGATTCTACTGGGTATCACATATGTTCTTGATTCGAACCCATTGCCATGTTGTTAATATTTGCATTAGAGTGTTCGTTTAGAGTCTCTCCTCTGTCATGTCCCCTCAACCGCTATAGTCAGGCAGTTGCTTTTCCTCGGTGTTTCTACTCCCACAGTTTGTCCTCTGCTTATGAATAGTGTTTTTTCTCCTAGATCCCTGCAGATTGTTCAGGGTCATTGCATTGACACTAATGGAGAAGTCCATTACGTTCGATTGTACCACAGTGTATCAGTCTCTGTGTACATTGTTTTCCTGGTTCTGCTCCTCTCACTCCGCATCACTTCCTGGAGGTTGTTCCAGTCTCCATGGAATTCCTCCACTTTATTATTCCTTTTAGCACAATAGTATTCCATCACCAACATATACCACAGTTTGTTCAGCCATTCCCCAATTGAAGGGCATCCCCTCATTTTCCAGTTTTTGGCCACCACAAAGAGCGCAGCTATGAATATTCTTGTACATGTATTTTTCCTTATTATCTCTTTGGGGTACAAACCCAGCAGAAAGCAGGGATTCTGATCAAAGCCTCTGGCTCCACACTTGGCATCTGATTCTTGACCTACTCCAGCTCCCTGTGAAGTTTCCATCAGACCCTGGAGGGCCTTGAGTGCCAGAGTTGGAAGATGGGGTTTGAAGGTTAGAAGAATAAGAGGCAGTGAGTGGGGGAAGGAGGAAGGAAGCATTTTTGCTGGAGGAGGAAAAGGGCTGGGGCCATTCCTGGCTATCAAGGTCCACCTGGAATCTGGCTGAGTCTTAGGAGATGAAGATAAGATAGCTGGAGTTTCACCCTGCGAGTGAATGTGCAGAGTCCTCCCCTCCTGGGGCCGCCCTGGGAGAGGAGAGTGTGGATGACTCAGGGGGAGCAGGCCTGACTTCTGGTCTGGGAGGGGCCAGTGACGTCTGGAAGTATCACCTCCGGGAGGGCCCCCGGACATCATGGGAGGCAGGGGGCGTGGAGGAGGGAGGCCCTGCTGCCTCTGGGAGGGGATCCTGCCATTTGCAATAGGGGACCCTCCTGGCTGATGGGAGGCTGGGGCAGTAGCAGCTGCCTCTGATCGTCTGACCCCCGACCTCAGCCCGGTGGGGTGCTCTGAGAGCTCCCTGGAGGTAGAGCGATGTTGAGGGAAGACCAAGCTAGGTTACGCCCTAATGGCAGCGGGCTGGCTTCTTAAGGGGGTAGGAAAGAATGGAAGCTCTCCTTCCTTTTCTCCCGCTCCTTTTTCCATCTCTGCCCTGCTTTCCTCTCTCTTTATCCCTCTTCTCTCTTCCCTCAAGTCTTCCCCAGCCCCAAAGACATGGCTCTACATGGATGTGAGCCAGAGAAAAGCTGGAGAGAGTCCATTGTTTGGGACCAGACAGAATGGCAGAGCCGGAGAGACTGGAGAGAGCATCTCCACTGGCCCTTGCCTTGGAACCAGAAGAGCAGGAAGGGCTAGGCTACAGGGTTAAATGACTTGCCCAGGATCACACAGCTAAGAACTGGCTCACATTTGAACCCAGGACTAGCTCTCCATCCACTGACCGTATTTCTTTAACTTCCTTAGTGTGCAGCCCCAGACTTCACACATACTTGATAAATAAATTTGTGAAGCAAACTGAAACGATTTCTCAGATCCCAAAGAGCATCGGGTCTCTGACTCTCAGTCTGGCCCATCCTACCCCTCCAGTTGACTTAATCTAGGTGTCGTGGAAAAGGCACTGAATTGGGGGCCCAAGTGAAAGGACTGCAGCTGGACCCCTGGCTCTGCCCGGGACCCTGAGCAAGTCACTGACTGAAGCTCTCTGGGTCTTCCGACTTTCGTGAAGTGATGGGGTTGGACCAGATGACCCCCCCCCCAAATTTGGGCTTTTTCCCCATCCCACTCCTCATCCATTCCTTGTGCCTGCCCAAGAGGCATGGAAGATATAGGCAGCTAGGTGGCACAGTGGATAGAGCACCAGCTGTGTGACCCTGGGCAAGTCACTTAACCCCCATTTCCCCAGTTAGAGTTGTTATTAGAACAAAAGGTAAGAGTTATAAAAGAGAGACATAAATCTTCAGGGAGAGGGCCTATAAGTGTAAGTATTAACTCCATTTTACAGTCACAGCAACTGAGTCTCAGAGATGGGATTAGAATTTGAACTCATCTTCAAGTCTAGTGTTCAGTTTACTTTACCTCAAAGATCCTGGAGTGGGTTCCCCTTTCTTTCTCCAACTCATGTTATAGATGAGGAAACAGACAAATAGGGTTAAATGACTTTTCCAAGGTCACTTGACTAGTTTGCCCCTTTCCTTCTCCAGATTATTTTACAGATGAGGAAATTGAAGGTTAAGAGACTTGCTCAGGCTCCCACACACTCTCTGAGGCTGGATTTGAACTCAGTTCTTCCCGACTCCAGACCCAGCACTCTAGCCACTGAGGTGCCTCACCGTCTTTAATATTCCAGCCTCAATGCCAGGCCAGACAAGTCTATACAGCCCAGAGTCCCTCCCCGCAATAATATGAGTGAGTTTGTGTGTATCTGTGTCCCAGGTTTCTCTTTCACCGTATCTTCACTTGTAATCTGCCCCCTGCCTGGAATGTCCTCTCCTTCCCCCCTTCTCCTGGGGAAATCCTTCCATCCATCAAACCCTAGCTCAGGGGGAGACGGAGATGAGTGAAGCTTGGCTTCTACCCTCACACCCAAGGCACAAAGTCTGGGGAGGGTGACAAGATGTCTCCGGAGTACAAGAGGGCTGCAAGAGGGAGAGAAGAGGGATCTGTGATCCCTTCCAGCCCTGACTCTTGGGGACCCCTTCATCTTCTAGGAAACTGGCCCATATTATCTGGACTTCACTTTCCCTGTGTGTAAAATGGGAGCAGCCACACTGCGTGGAACCCTGGGCCAGAAGTCAGGAAGATTGACTTCCCTGAGTTCAAATCTGGTCTTAGGTACTTACTAGCCATGTGAACCTTAATCCTGTTGGCCTCAGTTTCCTTATCTGTAAAATAAGCCCAAGAAAGCAATGGCAAATCACTCCAGTATCTTTGTCAAGAAAACCCTTTATTGGGTCACAGAGACTCAGATAGGACCAAAAAAACACCGAAAAAAGCAACAATTTTATAAAATGAGTAGATTGGGCTAGATCTAAGAACATTCCTCGAATTAAGTCCTCTGATTCTTTCTTGTCTTTCTAATGGGGAAACTGAGGCTCATGAAGGGGAATGACTTGCCCAAAGCCTTATGGATAGTAATTATAATAGCCAGCTTTTAGGTAGGGCTTTATGTGGGTTTTCTCATTTGATCCTTACAACACCCTGGTGTAGTGAGGACCATTATTATTATCCTCATATTACAGATGGGGAAACTGAGGCTGGGGAAGGTTAATTGACTTGCCCAAGCTCATACAGCTAATAAGGGTCAGAGGTGGGATTTTCTGACCGCAGGTCTAGCTCAGCTGGAGAAGTTTCAGTGAGAACTCAAAGCCTTGTGCTGAGAGCTGAAAGGAAGCCTCAGGCATCGTCTCATCCAACCTCTTTATTGTAGAGACCCCCACAAGGTCTTTCAGGTAGTGAAGGTGGCTCACATCCTGGAAGAGAGAGGTGGGGCTCAGACTCATGGGTTAGAACTGCAGGTCCAGGATTTTTTCCAACACACCCTCCTTCTGGGAAAGAAGGAAGGGTGTGAGCCAAGATACCAAAGCAAGAAGGTGGAAGGTCCACCCAGACTGGAGGGCTGGGGTGTGTGTGACCCTAGACTATAGGGAAGAAAGGGCTCTTAAACATTATCTAGTCTCCTCCCCTCACTTTACAGAGGAGAAAACTGAGGCTCCTAAGTGGAAGAGCCTCACATTTATTCATATCAATTAACTACCAGAGCAGCCAAGTCTGGAATAAAGAAGACCCAAATTCAAATCTGCCCTCAGAAGTTAACTAGCTGTGTGACCCTGGACAAGTCACTTCACCTTGTTTGTCTCAGTTTCCTCATCTGTAAAATGAGCTGGAGAAGGAAATAGCAAACCACTCCAGTATCTCTGATAAGAAAACCCCAAATGGGGGGTCTTGAAGAGTTGAACATGAGTGATAAATGGCTGAACATTTCTCTCTGGTTTTCTTCAAGTTTAAGCAAAAGTTCTTTTCTGCAAGAAACTTCAATGCTCCTTCATGTTGGTAGTGCCTTCCTTCTCAGATTATCTCCAGTTTATCCTATCCTATCCATCCATCCATCCATCCACCCATCCATCCATCCATCCACCTGTCTGTTGGTTTGTCTATCTTGTCGTATCTTATTTGTGCATAGATATTTATTTGTTTTGTTTTTAACCCCTTATCTTCTGTCTTAGAATCGATTGGTTCCAAGGCAGAATGGTAAGAATTTAGTTAAGGGACTTGGTCAGGATCTCACAGCCAGGGAGCGCCTGAGGCTGTGCGTAGATGTTTGCATGTTGTTTCTCCTGAGCTCAGCACAGTGCCTGGGCTAAGTAGGAGCTTAATAAAGGCTTCTCACTTTGACTTGAGATTTACAAGCCAGTGTTTTTTCCCATTTCACAAGTAAGGAAACTGAGTCTGGGAGGCCCAAAGTGACCTGCCTAAAAGTACACAGTACGTGACAAAGCAGGGATTCTTTTTTTTTTTAATTTTATAATATTTTATTTGATCATTTCCATGCATTATTCATTTAAAGACAAAGATCATTTTCTTTTCCTCCCCCCCACCCCCCATAGCTGACGCGTGATTCCACTGGGTATTACATGTGTTCTTGATTCGAACCCATTGCCATGTTGTTAATATTTGCATTAGAGTGTTCGTTTAGAGTCTCTCCTCTGTCATGTCCCCTCAACCGCTGTAGTCAGGCAGTTGCTTTTCCTCGGTGTTTCTACTCCCACAGTTTGTCCTCTGCTTATGAATAGTGTTTTTTCTCCTAGATCCCTGCAGATTGTTCAGGGACATTACACCACTACTAATGGAGAAGTCCATTACTTTCGATTATACCACAGTGTGTTTGTCTCTGTGTACAATGTTCTCCTGGTTCTGCTCCTCTCGCTCTGCATCACTTTCTGGAGGTCATTCCAGTCTCCCTGGAATTCTTCCACTTTATTATTCCTTTTAGCACAATAGTATTCCATCACCAACATATACCACAATTTGTTCAGCCATTCCCCAATTGAAGGGCATCCCCTCTATTTCCAATTTTTGGCCACCACAAAGAGTGCAGCTATGAATATTCTTGTACAAGACTTTTTGTCCATTATCTCTTTGGGGTACAGACCCAGCAATGCTATGGCTGGATCAAAGGGTAGACACTCTTTTGTCGCCCTTTGGGCATAGTTCCAAATTGTCCTCCAGAATGGCTGGATCAGTTCACAACTCCACCAGCAATGAATTAATGTCTCTACTTTGCCACATCCCCTCCAGCATTCATTACTTTCCATAACTGTCATGTTAGCAATCGGCTAGGTGTGAGGTGATACCTCAGAGTTGTTTTGATTTGCATCTCTCTGATTATAAGAGATTTAGAACACTTCTTCATGTGCTTATTAATAGTTTTGATTTCTTTATCTGAGAACTGCCTATCCATGTCCCTTGCCCATTTATCAATTGGAGATTGGCATGATTTTTTGTACAATTGATTTAGCTCTTTATAAATTTGAGTAATTAAACCTTTGTCAGAGGTTTCTATGAAGATTTTTTCCCCAATTTGTTTCCCTTCTGATTTTAGTTACATTGGTTTTGTTTGTACAAAAGCTTTATAATTTGATGTAGACAAAATTATTTATTTTACATTTTGTGATTCTTTCTATGTCTTGCTTGGTTTTAAAGTCTTTCCCCTCCCAAAGGTCTGACATGTATACTATTCTGTGTTTACCCAATTTACTTATAGTTTCCTTCTTTATGTTTAAGTCACTCACCCATTTTGAATTTATCTTGGTGTAGGGTGTGAGGTGTTGATCTATTCCTAATCTCTCCCACACTGTCTTCCAATTTTCCCAGCAGTTTTTATCGAATAGTGGATTTTTGTCCCCAAAGCTGGGATCTTTGGGTTTATCGTATACTGTCTTGCTGAGGTCGCTTTCCCCCAGTCTATTCCACTGATCCTCTTAGCCAGTACCAAATTGTTTTGATGACTGCTGCTTTGTAATATAGTTTAAGGTCTGGGACTGCAAGGCCCCCATCATTTGTGGTTTTCTTTTCATTATTTCCCTGGATATCCTTGATCTTTTGTTCTTACAAATGAACTGTTATGGTTTTTTTCTAAATCAGAAAAAAAACTTTTTGGGAGTTCAGTGGGTATAGCACTGAATAGATAAATAAGTTTGGGTAGGATGGTCATTTTTATTATATTGGCTCGTCCTATCCATGAGCAGTTAATGTTTTTCCAATTGCTCAAGTCTAGTTTTAGTTGTGTGGAGAGTGTTTTGTAGTTGTGTTCATATAGTTCCTGTGTTTGTCTCGGGAGATAGATTCCTAGGTATTTTATTTTGTCTAAGGTGATTTTGAATGGGATTTCTCTTTCTAGTTTTTGCTGCTGAGCTGTGTTGGAGATATATAGAAATGCTGATGACTTATGCGGGTTTATTCTGTATCCTGCAACTTTGCTAAAGTTGTTGATTATTTCAATTAGCTTTTTGGTTGAATCTCTAGGATTCTTTAAGTAGACAATCATGTCATCTGCAAAGAGCGATAACTTGGTCTCCTCCTTGCCTATTTTGATGCCTTAAATTTCTTTTTCTTCTCTAATTGCTACTGCTAGTGTTTCTAGTACAATGTTGAATAATAAAATTGATAATGGGCATCCTTGTTTCACTCCTGTTCTTATTGGGAATGCGTCTAGTTTATCCCCATTGCATATGATATTAGCTGATGGTTTTAGATATATACTGTTTATTATTTTTAGGAACGACCCTTCTATTCCTATGCTTTCTAGTGTTTTTAATAGGAATGGGTGTTGTATTTTATCAAATGCTTTTTCTGCGTCTATTAAGAAAATCAGGTGGCTCTTGATGGTTTGCTTGTTCATGTGGTCAATTATGTGAATGGTTTTCCTAATATTGAACCAGCCCTGCATCCCTGGTATAAATCCTACTTGATCATGGTGGATGACCCTTCTGATCACTTGCTGGAGTCTTTTTGCTAGTATCCTATTTAAGATTTTTGCATCTATATTCATTAGGGAGATTGGTCTATAGTTTTCTTTCTCTGTTTTTGACCTGCCTGGTTTTGGAATCAGTACCATGTTTGTGTAATAAAAGGAGTTTGATAGAATTCCCTCTTTGCTTATTATGTCAAGTTGTTTGTATAGTATTGGGATTAACTGTTCTCTGAATGTTTGATAAAATTCACTGGTGAATCCATCCGGTCCTGGGGATTTTTTCTTAGGAAGTTCTTTGATGGCTTGTTGGATTTCATTTTCTGATATGGGATTATTTAAGAATTCTATTTCCTCTTCTGTTAGTCTAGGCAGTTTGTATTTTTGTATATATTCATCCATATCACCTAAATTGGTGTATTTATTGCCATATAATTGGGCAAAGTAATTTTTAATAATTGCCTTGATTTCCTCTTCATTGGAGGTGAGGTCCCCCTTTTCATCTTTGATGCTGTTAATTTACTTTTCTTCCTTCCTTTTTGAATTAGATTGACCAGTACTTTGTCTATTTTGTTTGTTTTTTCAAAGTACCAGCTTCTTGTCTTATTTATTAAATCAATAGTTCTATCACTTTCGATTTTATTAATTTCTCCCTTAATTTTTAGGATTTCTAGTTTGGTTTTCTGCTGGGGTTTTTTAATTTGATCGCTTTTGAGTCTTTTTATTTGCATTTCCAATTGATTGATCTCTGCTCTCCCTAGTTTGTTAATATATGCACTCAGGGATATGAATTTACCTCTGATTAGTGCTTTGGCTGCATCCCAAAAGGTTTGAAAGGATGTCTCGCCATTGTCATTTTCCTCAATGAAATTTTAATTGTTTCTGATTTCTTCTCTAACTAAAAAATTTTGGAGTATCATATTGCTTAATTTCCAATTCGTTTTTGATTTGGTTTTCCAAGTACCATTATTGATCATTATTTTTATTGCCTTGTGATCTTAAAAGACTGCATTTATTATTTCTGCTTTTCTGCATTTGTGTGCCATGTTTCTGTGACCTAATGTATGGTCAATCTTTGTGAATGTGCCATGTGGTGCTGAGAAGAAGGTGTATTCCTTTTTATCCCTATTTATTTTTCTCCATATGTCTATTAATTCTAATTTTTCTAAGATTTCATTCACTTCTTTTACCTCTTTCTTATTTATTTTTTTATTTGATTTATCTAAATTTGATAATGGTTGGTTTAAGTCTCCCACTAATATGGTTTTACTGTCTATTTCTTCCTTCAATTCTCCTAGTTGCTCCATTAGAAATTTGGATGTTATATTATTTGGTGCATACATGTTGATTAGTGATATTTCCTCATTATCTAAAGTCCCTTTTAACAAAATATAATTACCTTCCCTATCCCTTTTGATCAGGTCTATTTTTGCTTTGGCTTTATCAGATATCATGATTACCACTCCTGTCTTCTTTCTGTCAGTTGAGGCCCAGAAGGTCTTACTCCATCCTTTAATTCTGATCTTGTGGGTGTCAACCCGCCACATATGTGTTTCTTGAAGACAACATATGGTAGGGTTTTGGATTCTAATCCATTCTGCTATTTGTCTGCGTTTTATGGGTGAGTTCATCCCATTCACGTTCAAAGTTATGACTGTCACTTGTGGACTCCCTGGCATTTTGATATCCTTCCCTAATTCTAACCTTTCTTCCTCGGCTCTACCTTTTAGTCCAGTGATTTACTTTAAATCAGTCCCCCTTGTCCCCTCCCTTGATATGTTTCCCTTTCTAGTCCCTCCCTTTTTGTTCCCTCCCCCTCCCCCCTCTTCTTCCCTCCCTTTTTTGTGTTCCCTCCCCCCTCCTCCCCTTGGTTTTCCCTTCTCCCTTCCCTTGTTGGGTAAGATAGAATTCGAGATCCCAATGGATCTGGATGTTCTTCCCTCTCAGAGTTGATTCCCTGAGATTAAGGTTTAAGTAAAAACTCTCTTTCTCTCCTTCTTATAGGAGTTTTCTTCCCCTCCCCTTCCCATGTGAATCTTTGTGTGAGAAAGATTATTCTATTTGGTCTTTCTTTTCCCCCTATTTACACATTACATTTTCCCCACATGTTAGTATACATAGATTGATATAAATGTAGTCCTTATAGAAGAGAGTTTGAGTAAAAGAAAAAGATAACATTTTTCTCCTTTTTCCTTTCCTTCATATTTACTTTTTCAGGTATTCCATGCTCTTTGTTTTTCGATATTGAACTTTCCACAGAGCTCTGGTCTTTTCTTTGCAAAAACTTGGAAATATTCTATTTTGTTGAATGCCCATACTTTCCCTTGGAAGTATGTAGTCAGTTTTGCTGGATAGCTGATTCGTGGTTGAAGACCCAGCTCTCTTGCCTTTCTGAAAATCATGTTCCATGCCTTACGATCATTCAGAGTGGAACTTGCAAGGTCTTGTGTGACCCTGATTGGCCTTCCTTTATATCTAAATTGTCTTTTCTGGCTTCTTGTAGGAGTTTTTCTTTTATTTAAAGCTTTGGAATTTGGCAATTACATTCCTGGGAGTTGTCTTTTGGGGGTTTAGTGTAGAGGGTGTTCTATGAGCTCTGTCAGTGGCTGTATTGCCCCCTTGTTCTAGAATGTCTGGGCAATTTTCTTTGATTATATCTTGTATTACGATGTCAATTTTGCTGTTTATTTCTGGCTTTTCTGGAAGTCCAATTATTCTTAAATTATCTCTTCTTCCTCTATTTTCCAAGTCTGTCACCTTGTCAGTGAGATATTTTATGTTCTCTTCTAATTTCTTGGTCTTTTGGCTTTGCTTTATTAATTCTTGCTCGTTGACTTCGAGTTGCCTGATTCTGACTTTTAAAGCCTGGTTTTCCTTTTCACTTTGGTCAAACTGGTTTTGTAGATGCATGAATTTCTTTTGCATTATTTCCCACTTTTCTTCCCAGAAGGCTTCCATCTTTTTGATCCTTTATGATTCAAATTCTTCATGGGTTTGTGGAGAGTTTCCATTTCCTTTGGAAGGTTTCGGAGTATTTGCTTGTGTTTCCTCTTCTATTTCCTCTGTATTTTGTATTTTTGCTCCATAAAATGTGTCCAAAGCTGCCCCCTTCATCTTGTTTTTCTTGGAATTTGGGGACTTTTGTGCTTCTGTGGAGTTTGCCATCTCTATCTGAGTGGGGAGGACTAGCTTTTCTTATCTCTGTATGGTGTTCAGAGGTTTTAGCCCTAGGCAGATTGTCTGTTCTATGCAGTTGTTGTTCTGTCTTCCCGGGGAAGCCAGGAATTGCTGGTGTTTCTGTGTTACTGCCCTCCTCGGTTCCCTCCCAGTGCTTCTCCGTTGCCTTACTTCTAGGCTCTGAGCCTGGCTCGGCCCTTTCCGCGGGGTGTTTGTTTCTGTGCCTTAGTCGGCCAGGAGAGCCAGCACTCTGAGGGGGGAGGGGCTGCGGCTTCCCGGAGCTCTGAGGGCTCCTGATAGGATTAGCTTTCCCTGGGTTGAACTGAGTATGCCCTGAGGCAGAGACCTTCTGTGAGACTCCGATGGAGGGATCCAGCCAGGGGGTTACAAGCTCCCCCTGTCTCTCTCTGTTTCCCTGCTGTCTGTGTTGGGTGCCTCCTCATCTGAGTCAGGTTGTTTTCAGGAAGGGGTCTTCAGAATAGCTGGCCCTGAGGCTCTGAGGTTCCCTCTGCTGCCTTGGACTTGGTGCTGCCTACCCCTTAGGTCTGAGTGATCTCAGGTTCTGGCTTTGGTGGGGGGGGGTATACCTTTTGATCCAGGTCCAGGAGGAGGATTCCTGGCGTCTATGCTGTTGATTGTTTTGAATTTCGGTGCCCTAGGAGCATATGGTTTGAGGTCGGTAGGGAAGGGTTTCTGGAGATCTGAACTTTAGCTTTCTCTAAGCCGCCATCTTGACCGGAAGTCGTCAGCCCGTATTCTTAAGGACCTGCTGTTCTAATAGGGAAAGACAACACATAAAAGGTATCTGGAAAGCAGGAGGGAAGGGGAGGTTGGAGATGATAGAAGGAGCCTTCCAAGGCATGATGGGGAAAGTAGAGCATCAGGAGTAGAGCCTAAAGAAGGAAAACAGGGAAGGTGACTCTGGCCTGGGCACTGGAGAATCTGGGAGGGACCACCAGTCTTCACAATAGATAAAATTTTCATGGCAGTGCCTTCCAAGTAGAAATAGAACCAGTATTGCCTACCTTTTCAAAATCCATTCATCTAATTTCAGATCCACACAACTTTGCCTAATCCATATTGCTTCATCTTTTCCTCACAATCTATATGAAAGACTTTTTAATGCTTGGCTAAATCTTGGTACACTACTTTGAGAGTTTTTTATCTTAAATGTAGTAACCTCGTCAAAAACACACATGGGGTTAGTCTGGCACAA
Organism: Monodelphis domestica; assembly: GCF_027887165.1. Lineage (NCBI taxonomy): Eukaryota > Metazoa > Chordata > Mammalia > Didelphimorphia > Didelphidae > Monodelphis > Monodelphis domestica. The sequence continues at coordinate 674,027,596 of NC_077227.1, forward strand.
TCTGTTTCTGATGAAGCCATGCTGTCTCTTTGGTATCACTCCCTTTTTTCTATACAGACTTAATGTTAAAGGAACAATTATATAACATGCATTTTGCAAGGACTTGAAATCAAATTCAATACCCTAGAATGTTTAGATGCCATTCTTCAACATTTTTTGAAAATGCTTTTTTTTTTTGCTTTTTTGATAGCACTTCTCCCACACCCTTAGGTATCAGTACCATCTGATTCTGGTAAATTGAATCTCATCAGTGGCAGCTATAAACGAGGATTTTGAGAAGTGACAAAACGGATCTGCAAGAAACAGCAAGAGATTTGGAATTTTGGTGAACCACCAATCAACCAAATGGAGACAAGGTTCCAATAGAATCTTGAAGGAGACAGTTGGGAAGCCCAGCTGTTTGAACTCAATTCCTTCTCTGGCTATTTGAAGGGAAGGTTGGAAAAACAAACTCTCTTTGGGCATTGCCTATTCAGGAGACTGAGTGCTGAGGAGACCTTTGGCTTTAATTCAGGAGAAACCTTGTCAGCTTCTTGCTGTCAGCATCTCTCTTTAGGAAAACTGTGTTTCTTAAATTAAAATTCATATCTCAATCTTCAATCAACAGGAATAAGATTAGGGAAACCTATTTTCCTCTCACCCCCTCCCATCTCCCTACTTCCTCTACATTAAAGAATAAAACATCTTAGTTAAAAGATTTGAGGGTTAGAATTAGTTATTAAGAGAAACCTTCAACTTTACCATTCTGAGAAGAGCATTCAAATCAGTTGAGAAGAGGACAGGTGGTGTGGGAGGAGGAGTGCAGGATCCAGTCTTTCCTCTAGCTTGCTTCCTGGTGTCCCTATCCTATGACCATAATTCTCCTAAGCTTGATAACTTTTTTTTTTTTAACCCTTTCTCTATCTTGGTTCTCTGTCTAGTCTAAAGACAAGTTTTCTTGGCAAAGAGAAAAGGAACTCTTTGTTGTCTATTATTACCCCACCTACCATGAGCCATTGTCCTGTAACTTCTTTGATATTCCCCTTCAATCTGCTGGATAACCAAGCACTTATTAAGCACTTACTGTCTTCAAGATATTGCTTGGCTTTGAGAATACAAAGACAAAAGCAAAATATTATTTGCCCTCAAGAAGCTTATATTCTAATGTTGGAACAAAAGATATATAAGTATATACAAAACAAATATAAGGAAGATACACTATTTTTATGTCATTAACTTTTTTTTTTTAGACCCTTACCTTCCTTCTTGGAGTCAATACTGTGTATTGGTTCTGAGGCAGAAGAGTGGTAAGGGCTAGGCAATGGGGGTCAAGTGACTGTGTGACTCAGGGTCACACAGCTGGGAAGTGTCTGAGGCCAGATTTGAACCTAGGACTTCCCATCTCTAGGGCTGGCTCTCAATCCACTGAGCTACTCAGCTGACCCCCTATGTCATTAATTCTTGACAGTCTAGTAAAACCTATTGATCCCTTCTCAAAATAATGGATATTTTTAAATATATCAAATCAAATCAAGTTGCAAAGGAAACTAAAGATTAATGAAATAAAGATATAACTTTTCCCCATATAAGTTCATAGACTCCTTGAAATATATCATAGACCCTTTGGGAGCTCATGGACCCCATGATAAAAACTGCTATAAACTGATGATAGGAATTTTTTATTTTTTTCTTTTAAATTTTTTTTCCATGATTATATGATTCATGTTGTCTCTATCCCCTCTTTCCTCCCTCTACCCAGAGTTGACAAGCAATTTCACTGGGTTATACATATATTATCTCTCATCTTATTTCCATATTATTTATTTTTATAATAGAGTAATCTTTTAAAACCTCAGATCATATACCCATATAAACGAGTGACAAATCATGTGTTTTCTTCTGGGTTTCTGCTACTCCAGTTCTTTCTTCAGATGTGGATAGCATTCTTTTTCATAAGTCCCTCAGTATTGTCCTGGATCACTGCATTGCTTTTAGTAGCAGAGTCAATCACATTTGATCATCCCACAGTATTTCAGTTACTGTATGTAATGTTCTTCTGGTTCTGCTTATTTTACAGTTGATGTAGTTCTTTCCAGTTCTTATAGAGATCAAGCAGTTCATCATTCCTTATAACACGATAGTATTCCATCAGCATCATATATCACCATTTGTTCAACCATCCCCCAATTGAGGGACACCTCCTCATTTCTCATTTTTTTTAATCTCTGGGATTCAACCATAGTAGTGGTATTGCTGGATCAAAGCAAATGCATTCTTTTAAAGCTTTGGGTACAATTCCAAATTGCCTTCCAGAATAGTTAGGTCAATTCTCAAGTCTACCAGCAATGCATTAGTGTCCCAATTTTGCCACATCCCCTCCAACATTTATTATTTTCCTTTACTGTCATATTGGCCAAACTGCTAGACATAACGTGGTACCTCAGAGTTGTTTGGATTGCATTTCTCTAATCAGGAAGGATTTAGGACATTTTTTCATATGATTATTGATAGTTTTGAATTCTTCATTTGAAAACTGCCTAGTTATATCCCTTGACCATTTATCAATTGAGGAATGACTTGATTTATTATAAAGTCGCCTTAGTTCTCTGTATATTTGAGAGATTATACCTTTGTCAGAGAATTTTGTTTAAAAATTTTTTCCCTCATTCTGTCGCTTCCCTTCTAATTTTGGTTGCATTAGTTTTGTTTGTACAAAACCTTTTAAATTTAATACAATTGTTATTTTTTATTTTCATTTTACATCTTGTATTGTTCTTTATTTCTTGCTTGATCTTAAGTTCTTTCCTTCCCCATAGATCTGAAAGGTATACTATTCCATGTTCACCTAATTTACTTATATCTCTATGTTTAAATCATATACCTATTTTGAATTTTTCTTGGCATAGGTTGTGAGATAATGATCTAAACCTAATTTTTGCCATACTGTTTTCCAATTTTCCTAGCAGTTTTTGTCAAATAGTGGATTCGTATCCCTAAAGCTGGGATCTTTGGGTTTATTGAGCACAAGATTGCTGAGGTTATTTACCCCTAGTCTTTTCCAATAATCCACCCTTCTATCTCTTAGCCAGTAACAAACTGTTTTGATGATTACTGTTTTATAGTACACTTTAAGATCTGGTATTGTTGGGCCCCCAACCTTCACTTTTTTTTCATTAGTTCCGTTGATATTCTTGATCTTTTGTTTTTCCAGATGAATTTTATTATTATTTTTTCTAATTCTCTAAAGTAGTGTTTTGGTAGTTTGATAGGTAAGGTACAGAATAAGTAAATTAATTTAGGCAGGATTGTAATTTTTATTATATTAGCTTTTCCTACCAGTGAGCAATTATTGTTTTTACTATTGTTTAGATCTAGTTTTATTTGTGTGGAAAGTGTTTTGCAATTGTGTTCATATAGTTCCTATGTTTTTCTGGGCAGAAAGATTGCCAAATATTTTATATTGTCTACAGTGATTTTAAATGAAGTTTCTCTTTCTAACTCTTGCTGCTGATTTTTGTTGGAAATATATAGACATGCTGTTGATTTATGTGGGTTTATTTTGTATCCTTCAACTTTGCTAAAGTTATTATTTCCACTAGCTTTTTAGTTGATTTTCCAGGATTCTCATGTATACCATCATGTCATCTGCAAAGAGTGATAGTTTAGTTTCTTCATTTCCTACTTTAATTCCTTCAATTTCTTTTTCTTCCCTAATTGCTATAGATAGCATTTCCAGTCCAGTATTAAATAATGGTGATAATAAGCATCCTTGCCTCACTCCTGATCTTATTAGGAAGGCTTTTAACTTATCCCCATTGCAGATGATATGTGCTGATAGTTTTAAATAAATAATGCTTATTATTTTAAGGAAAGGCCCTTTTATTCCTATTTTTTTTTAGTGTTTTCAGTAGAAGTGGGTGTTGTATTTTGTCAAAGGCTTTTTCTGTATCTGTTGAGATAATCGTGATTTCTGATAGTTTGATTATTAATATGATCAACTGTGCTGATAATTTTCATAATATTAGACCAGCCCTGTATTCCTGGCATAAATCCCACCTGGTCATAGTGGATAATCCTTGTGATATATTGCTGTTTTTTCTTTGCTAATATCTTATTTAAAATTTTTGCATTTATATTCATTAATGAAATTAATTCATAATTTTCTTTCTCTGTTTTCTTCCTGCCTTAGGTAACATATTCATTTCATAAAAATAATTTGGTAGGATTCCTTCTTTGCCTATTTTCCCAAATAGTTTATGTAATGTTGGGATTAATTGTTCTTTAAATGTTTGATAGAATTCACTTATGGATACATCTGGCCCTGGGGAGTTTTTCTTAGGGAGTTCATTGATGGTTTGTTCAATTTATTTTTCTAATATTAGATTGCTTAGCAATTCTATTTCCTCTTTTGCTAATTTGGTCATTTTGTTTTTTTTTTAAATATCCACATATTGGATTATTAGATTTATTGGCATATAATTGGGCAAAATTGCTCCTAATAATTGCCTTAATTTCCCCTTCATTAGATATGTAATCCCCTTTTCATATTTGATACTGATAGTTTCTGTCCTTCCATTTTTAATTAGATTAACCAATACTTTACCTACTTTGTTTTTTCAAAGAACCAACTCCCAGTCTTATTAATTAATTCAATAGTTCTTTTACTTTCAGTTGTATTAATTTCTCTTTCAGTTTTTTAAATTTCCAATTTAATCTTCATCTGGGGGATTTTAATTTGTTCTTTTTTTAGTTTTTTAGTTGCATGCCCAATTCAATGATCTGATGATAGGAATTTTTTCTTTTTTTCTCTTACCTTCTTTTTTAGAATCAGTACGGGGTATTGGTTCTAAGGCAGAAGAGTTGTAAGGGCTAGGCAATGGGGGTTAAGCAACTTGCCCAGGTTCACACAGCTAGGAAGTGTCTGTGGCCAGATTTGAACCCTTCTACCTCTGGGCTTAGATCTCAATCCACTGGGCCACCTAGCTGCCCCCCCTACCCCCATGATAGAAATGCTTGATGAAATAAATTGCTGTGCTGCTTCTCTGAGAGGAATATTTTTTGATTGGGTTGTATTAGAAGTAATAAATATTTGAGGGAACTTCTATAATTGTTTGAGTTGATGAATTGATGTTAATATGAAGTATAAAGATGTTTGATACAACCATTGTGAAGTTATATTTATATCTTTTCTAACTGTTAATTCATATTTTTTGAACTGCAAATTCCTTAATAAATGGTAATTAGTAAAGTATCAAGTATCTATTTAATCCTAAATATAACATAGATTCTTTAAATCCATTCTATTCAGTTTTAGAAAAATAGGTGCAAAAATAAAGCTAATAAATCTGTACATGAAATCTTTAAATGGAATAGGAAAGAATTTATCTCCAACTTATTCTGCCTGCAATTATTAATAATCAACAAATTCACTTCAGGAGCTCATAGTATATTTTTAATTTAGTCTAACAAAGATGCTCTATTATTATTCTTTTTGGAATTTTACAATAAATATGATGTGTGTGTGTGTGTGTATACACATATATAGTATATGCCTTCCCTGAAAATCTCTGTGTCTTGAGAGCCAGTGGCCATATACAGACAGGTCATTGATTTTCATCATAAGCAGCAAACCTTTTCTAAAAGGAATTTTTAGGGAACTCTTTGAAATTCAATAAGAATGAATCAACTACTGTTCTGCAAATGAATACAAAGTGTTTACTATTTTAAGGGTAAATATTTGTTACCATGGACACCTGAAAGATGTAGTTAATTCTGCCTGTTTTGAATCTATTATCTTATATATTTATATTGTATTATCTTGATTTTGATCTTGAAATGTTAATAGGATTTGGATACATGGGTGAAATTTCAGGCAGAGGAAGCTATTTGAGCAACAGGAGTAATAAAAAGCAGCAAACTAACTGTAAAGATGGCTGTGAGTAGTAGAGACATTTGCTAGAATACTTCTCCAGCTGAGCAAGTGATAAGGCAAAAACAGTAGAGCTAACTTGGAGGATTAATGTCAAACTTAAAAGAAAAGTCGAGGCTATTAAAATGTTTATAAGAATCTCTACAGGTTACATAGTACCTTAGAAGATCACATTGGCATTATCAGTGTTTTTCTTTATTTAAATTATTTTGTTAAATGTTTCCCAATTACATTTTAATCAGGTCATATGTAAGAATGTTGCTGGGAGTGTTTGACACACCCCTGCTATGCAGAATATACCATTCTGATCCATCTATAGAGTATATAAGGTTGGACTACAGTTTTGTTGATACTTCCTAAGGATCAAAGGCAAGAGACTTCTTTACATGGAACCAAAGGTCAAAAGTCCATCATAGGTCAGCTAGGAAAAATAAATGTTCATTAAACTAACAGAGAGCCCATTTACAAAGCAATCAACTTCCAGGAAAGCTCTTATGCTAAATTCCTATACAAAATATAGATTGCATGAGTTGTGCCCTACTTCTCAAAGGATCCTCTTGCTGAATGCTAATTGAAGCACAAAATAGGAAATTTCCATTTGATAAGGTACAATAAAAAAGTTAAAGGTCCCATCACTTAAAAGGTTAATAACCCCAAGGCACCCAGAAAACCTAGTTATCCAGAGTAAGTTACTTTTATAATGTTCTAGAATCTACATAGATACAATTTTACTCTTTCTTCTGAAAGAAGCCACTACTACTACTTAACTCTTTTTTTGTGCTTTTTAAAAAGAATTCAATTAATAATAATAATACAGTGCCTACTATGTGCCAGGCACTGTACTTCACAAATATTAGCTCATTATTCTACAGCCTGAGGAAATGAATCTTTTTCTATTTTTAGATACAGTTTGGGACTGTCTATTCACTGATATGCCCTTCTAAGAAAAAAAGCTAAAAGATTATTACTTTCTTCTGTGTCTTAGTTTCCTTGTCAATACAATCAGAGTATCAGGTTGACTAATTGGTCCAGCTTGAATTCTAAAAATTTGAGCAGAGAATCATTTGCAAATACTGGCCTCTGCAACCACTAACTTGGATTTTACTAAACTTGGTTGATGTTGCATATCTCTTTCTATAAGAATGTCTGTTTAGCATATATATAACTACTTGTATATTCAATTTTGGAGTCACCTACCACCACACACACATACATACCTCTTTCCAATGATTTATAGCAATTGGCCATCCAGACTGGTTTGGTGAAATATGTCATCGTGGTTAATTTTGTTCATTTGTTTTGGTGGGTTTGCCTTTATTCCATTGAGTTTCTTAACTTTGTTTCCTTTCCTAGGTAATTTTTACCTTAAACATGTCTTACTTGTGTGACATGACATAAAACACATTGCAAAAATTTTATATCAATATCTGTCTAATTGGATTCTGTCAACACTTTTCAGAATTTGCACCATCCTGGGATTGTAAACCTGGAATGTATGTTTGAGACCCCAGAACGAGTCTTTGTAGTCATGGAAAAGCTACACGGAGATATGCTAGAAATGATTCTTTCTAGTGAAAAAAGTAGACTTCCTGAGCGAATTACTAAATTCATGGTCACACAGGTATTTTTTTCTCTTTCTTGAAATAGGGAATAATTTTAACTTTAAAGAGAAATTATGCTTTTGTGTTGGAGGGAGGTGGGAGAACCTTATCGACAGTTTGCTGTAGGATTTTGTTTTGTTTTTAATTAAAATGTTATAAAATTCAGAATGTTTAAAAAGTGATGGTAGTCTTAAAAAATTGAGAAAAATCTTCAAGGTAGCCTTACAACAACCTTGTCAATAAGTAGTTAGGACATTAATATTCCTGTTTTTTGTTTTTTTTTTTAATCAAGAAATTGATCTAGAGAATTTCTGCTCATTAAGTCCCTTTAGTCCACTTGATGAAATCATGCCATGGTCTTTTTTTGGACTGGAGCATTTCTCATGGAGTTGGACATTCATTCATTCATATTTGGTCCTTTGCTGAGGGGTACTTTTCAGAGGACATTTGATCAAATCTCCCCCACACAAACCCCACCCATTTGCCTACCCACTCCCATTTCCTGTGAAGATGAGTACACGACACAGTGAAAAATTAAATGACTTCACCAATCACATGAGGGCAACTTCTAACCCAGGTTTCCTGACTGCACGACTAGTGCTTTTTGCATGATGACACCCCTGCTTTTCAATAATAAACTTGACATGAGATATTATAATTTTACTATTGCAGTGAAACCTTAACAACTTTTAATGACAACTAATTGATAAGACTTCGATAACTATTTTTTCCATCCAATCCAGCAGTGACCAGGGGGATCTTAGTTGGAACTAACCCCCCAGAAACTTGAGCTCCTTGTTACAACTTAGAGCATTATACTCTCTTATTGACTGTTAGATTTTTCTCACTGCCTAGACAGATAAATATCCTAAGATTTAAAATATCATTTTATTTCATTCACAGATACTTGTTGCTTTGAGGAATTTACATTTTAAGAATATTGTGCACTGTGATTTAAAACCAGAGAATGTACTGCTAGCCTCAGCAGAACCATTTCCTCAGGTGAGTGTTGTGCCACTGCCTGAGATTTAAAAGAACAGAGTTCATCAGAAGTGGGATTCCTTTTGCATATAGAACACTGTATGAGGTGCTGGTGGTTAAAAAATAAATGGCACATCAGACTAACTTTTAAATTTGTTAGCCCTTATACTTTCCACTATGGTAGCTTTAAGTTCTTTCTATTGTCATTTGTATTAGCAGTTTTTAAAAATTAATATTTAATTCACTATGTATTAAGCTGTTATTTTGTGGGAATCAAAGTACTGGGTCCCTAGGTTATGAAGACAAAGGTGTCCTAAATTCTACTTTTTGGCAGACAATCTTCTTAACACTAAAGGAATTTAGATTCTTAAGACTGAAATGATCTGAGTAAAATTCTTCAAGGTGATATTTTCCTTCTTGCCTAGTAATATGGTAAGAAGGAAGAGATCAATTTAAAAAATGAAGTTTCCCATTAGAGCTTTTTTTATCATCTATTTACTTGTTTATTTATTTGTTCATTTATTTGATTGTTATTTAATGTCATTCATAGATTAATAATCCAGAAGTATGGAATACATATGGTTTTGCATATTTTATTTAAACTATTTCAAATTTCATATTCCTATAGTTTACAAGGCATTTTGAAATAGTTACAATTTTATACTCTTTGGGGAGTTTATATATACAAATATTTGTAAATCAAACTACACATATGTAACTTAATAATATTTTTTATTTCCAGGTGAAGCTGTGTGACTTTGGTTTTGCACGAATCATAGGTGAGAAGTCCTTCAGGAGATCTGTGGTGGGAACCCCCGCATACCTCGCACCTGAAGTTCTCCGGAGCAAAGGTTATAATCGTTCTCTGGATATGTGGTCAGTGGGAGTTATTGTTTATGTGAGCCTCAGTGGCACATTTCCATTTAATGAAGATGAAGATATAAATGACCAAATTCAAAATGCTGCATTTATGTACCCACCCAATCCATGGAAAGAAATTTCTGGTGAAGGTAAGAATGAAATTTCGTTTTATAATCTTGAGTCTAAACTCTGTTTTCTTCCAAAGCAAGTTTCTCCTTCCCGTTTGACTCTTTAAAATCATCTCTGATTCTTTTTACTTGGCCCCACATTCATTTTTTTTTAACCCATATCCATTGGTTCCAAGGCAGAAGAGCAGTAAGGGCTAGGCAATGGGGGTCAAGTGACTTGCCCAAGGTCACATAGCTGGGAAGTGTCTGAGGCCAGATTTGAACCTAGGACCTCCCATCTCCAGGCCTGGCTCTCAATCCACTGAGCCACCCAGCTGCAACCCACATTCATTTTTTTTAACAAGATCAATTAAGTTTTATTAAGGGCAATTTGCCTTGAGATGAAAAAATTTTGGATCTATAAAATCAACTGGTATATAAACTTGGGGATTTTTTTGTTCCCTACGTGTTAGGAGAGGCCTTGGGGAAGCAGGGACTGGAATGGAAAAGTGCTGAGTTACTGTCCTCTTCCACTAGATCTTTGGGAAGGATCCTGATCCAGAATTCATTCTGCCCCACACAAAACCTATGAGCCTATGAGCAGAATGGTACAATGCACTGGAATGTGCATTGGGAGTGGATATACTTTTAAGCAGATCAATGTGGAGCCCTTTTGGGTGGGGAGGCAGGGAGTGATCAGGGGCCAACATTCAAAAGGGGCCTGTGCCCAGGGAAGGAGGGAAGGAAGATACCAGCTGGTTTGAGCAGGGGTTTTTCTTTTTTCTTTCTTTCATATTCTTTAAATTGCCCCTTTCCTGTTTCATTAGCCTATTTCTCGTCACCTTATGTGTGGACTGAGCATTTTCCTTTTAATGGATCTTCTATCTTGGATTTTACTCCCCAAAGTCCTTTATATAATTATCACTCAGCATTCACTTTTTAATACTTTTTCCCCAGATACTTGTCTGCTCAACAACTTGCCTTGGACTTCCATTGTTAGCAGGATGTCTTCCATTTCCCAACTTTAGATTTCCTTTTAGCTATGCTGTAACTACTTCTAGATGAGCAATCCACTTGAATCAATTAGTTCTGCTTACCACCTTCAGTATAGTATACTTTTGCCTTTTCTAAAGGCTTACCTTCTTCCTTGACTACCCCAACTGGAAGTGTTCCCATAGAATCCTAGATAATAGAGCTAGAAAGAACCTCAGAAGCTTTCAACTTTCTCAATTTACAGATGAGAAAACCAGACACAGGGAGCGAAATGACTTGTCTACTCTCATACAAGTTGTAAGCTACAGAGGCAGGATTTGCATTCAGGTGCTCTCACTTCAGAGCCAGCATTCATTCTTTTGTACCTGTTCTCCCATGCCTTCAGTTTCTACATAACTGGTCTGTCCACTTGTGACACTCTTCATTGTTTTATATGTTTCATGTGTGAATGCTTTGTTTCTGCAACACTGGATATTACAAGTTTCTTGAAGACAGAAATGGTGTCTTACTTCTATGGACCCTCCGCCATATCTACTGTATTACCAATGATTTGGGTCAAGCCACCGAGTCTGTTACTAATCTGAGATGAGGATAATAGCCTTCTCAGTCCCTCAGAGTTGTTGTGAGCCACATGTGGGATGCTAGAATGCTCTCTGCAGCCCTCCAAGTCCCATGTAAAGGCAGTAGTTGTGAGGAGGAGAGCCGATAGGAGAAATCAGGGAGTTTAGCAACCTAAATAGGAATAGGGGTCCATAAGAGTTTGTTGTTCAGTCATTCTTCAATCATGACTGACTCTTTATGACCACATTTGGGGTTTTCTGGCAAAGATACTGGAGTGGTTTGCCATTTCCTTCTCCAGCTGAAGGGGCCTGAGAAATTAGGCTGTCAATGCAGACTGTAGCCAGGTGATGAAGGCCTTAAGTGACAGAAGAATTAATATTTGACCCCAGAGATAATAATTTGCTACTGTAATTGAGTAGGGCAGTGACGCTGTCAGACTTGCACTTTAGAGAAATCGCCAGCTTTGTGAGAGCAGTCGACTGGGCATGTGGCCTGAGATGCAGAGTAAAGAGTAATCCTAAGGATCAGGAAGCATTGGATGGAAATAGGATGAGCTTAATAGAAAAGGTGATAAATTATATTTTGGACATGTTGAATTTGAGATATGGTATACTTCCAGCTCAAAATGTCTAATAGGTAGTTGGTGGTACAGATTGGAGCTCACAAGAGAGACTAGTGCTGGATATATAGAAATGAGAGTCATCTTCCTAGAGATAATATATAAATCCATGGGAGCTGATGAGGTCACCAAAAGAGGGTCCAGGAAAGAGCCTTGGGATATACCTACAGTTAGGGACTAGGATATGGATGATAAGCAAGCAAAAGAGACCAATGAATAAAATAAGAGGAGAGAATAAAGAGAAAGCAGTCTCACAAAATCCCAGAGGAGAGAGTATCCCAGAACACAGGTGATCAGCACTGACCAATATTGTAGAGAAGATTGAAAGTAGGCCATTAGACATGGCATTTAAGAGATTTTTTGGTCACTTTGGAGAGTTCTGAGTTAGTTCATTATTGACATTGGGAGCCAAATTGCAGTAGGTTGAGAAGTCAGTGAGAGAAAATGATGGTAGGCAGTAGGAATAGACAGCATTTTCTTAGGCATGTGATTTAAGAGAGCAGAGATAGAGAATAATAATTTCAGGGAATGCAAGGTTCAAGTTAGGGTTTCTTTTTAAGAATGAGGGAAGCCAGAGAATGTAGAATCAGTATATTAGGAAGAACTTGACGATTAGAAAGAAGTGGTGCTTGTGGGGGTAATCTGTTAGAGATAGGAGAGTATAAGATAGAGAGCTTGGCTTTGTCCAGGAAAAAGGCTCTATTTTTATCAGACTGGATTAAAGGAAGGGAGAATTGGAAATGAGAATTTGTGGAGAAGAAGGAGGTCACAACAGGTGGCTTCAGACATGAAATATTGTCGTACAAAATCATAATACTATTCATGAGGTCAGATTTAATCCCCTTGGTTTGGAAGTGTTTGTTTACTTTTTTTTTTAAGTAATATTAACTTTCCTTCTTCCTTAGCAATTGATTTAATAAACAACTTGCTTCAGGTGAAGATGAGGAAACGTTATAGTGTTGATAAGTCCCTCAGTCACCCCTGGTTACAGGTAAAATTATATTCACTTGCAATAATCTCTCTACTAGTCTCTCATTAACTGATAATAAATTCCTACATATAAATAAAATTATTTGATTCCTCTGAAACTCTAGGACACTTCTCAAGCCAATTTATATGGTTAGACTGAATTGCCAGTCATTTTTTCTGCTAAGATTTCTAAGTCACTTGTCAACCTTAAATTTTTCAATGCTGGATTTTTTTACAATTCATTTTTTAAATGAATATTTCGTAGGCTTTGGGCATCCTATAAGTTGCTGACAGTGGTGCATTTCTTTATACTGTCCCTACATCTTATTTATTACTCTGCCAGAGCTGGAACACTTGGGTTTTAGAACAGAATAATGTTCCCTTTCAATAACTAGTAAAAAGTTCATTTTTGTCATTAAAATAAATCCTAAAACATATGGACTTAAAATATGTTTGTTCTTACATAAAGATTTCTTAGGTTACAAACAGATTCTTATATGGAAATTTTCAAGAACCCAAAGTATAATACAAAGCTATATAATGATAACAGAAGAATGAACTAAAGTTCTGTAGCGGTGCTCTCATATTTAGAGGTCATAAAATACCAATTAATGATAAAACATAGAGGTTCTCTAAGAGCTTTTTTCTCTTTGCAAAAGCTAGAGGGGAGCATTTTAAGACTCCCTTCTAGCAGGAGGAAGTATTCGTTACGATAAAGTAACTTAATTTTTAAATTCTGAAAATGTTTGCATGACTTGTGGGATGGGGAATAATTAATCAAAAGAAACACAGATGCTTAATAATATTTAAAATGTATCTTATGATTTTGGTTGTCATTGTATTTTTTTCAGGATTATCAAACTTGGCTTGACCTTAGAGAATTTGAAACACGAATTGGAGAACGTTATATCACACATGAAAGTGATGATGCGCGCTGGGAAGTGCATGCAAATGAGCACAACCTTGTGTACCCAAAGCATTTCATTATGGCTCCCAATCCTGACGATATGGAAGAAGATCCTTAAGCTACCAACATACTTATTTAAGAATGAAAGGTTTCTTTTATGTGCAAACCGATAGGTTCTGCATAAATGTTACTTTTGGTTAGGCTTTTGTCTGCAAGGAATATGAGGAAACATGCAATATCAGTGACACCAATACTGTAGTTTGTAAGACCAAGGTACAGGAGAGGAGAATTAAAGTAATGAAAGCAGAATGAAGAATTCTTGTGAACATCTAGAAGAGTGTGCAATCATCATTTTTTTTCTGTACCTTCAGTTACTGTTTTTTTTCTGGCATTTAATACAGCCTCCCTTTTCCTGTCTTTACATTATGGAAAATCAAGCTAGTGCAGGTTGTTTCATAGCCTGATCAAACGTTGCAAAATTTCAGCTTAGTTTAAAAGACTAGTTATTGGACAGGCTTGAATTTTAAGAGATCATTGGGAAACAATGAGCATTTAAGATTTGCTGTTGACTCTAACATTTATTTGAGTGATCCTTGTAGGAGTTGAAGATTTTCCCCTGAATGTATAAAGGGGGGGGGGGGATTAATTGATTCACTTTTCTTTTGAAAGTGAACCAAACTTTTAAATCAGTGATTCCCAACCTTTCTGGAGTTGTGACACTGTATATATAACATGGGCAAATAAATTTTAAATTAGTGGATTAATTTTACTTCAAAAATTTTGTAACACCCTTTGAGATAATGGAATCTACATGGGTGATAAAACCAAGATTACAAAGCATTGATCTAAATGCCAGGTTAGTAGTATACTGTTATAGCCTGGCTCTGGCTGCTAAATATTCACATTCTTATTAACATTTTAGTATCCTCGTTGGGAGTCTTAACTTTTATTTAGCACAGATCTACAGATCTATTTATCAGGTTATTGCTACACGGGTGTGACTAAATTAAGAGGGACAAGTGTGTTAAATATTCACTAAGGTTATTGATAGGTGAAAGTTTTAAGTAACACTTTAGGTGTTACCAAGTACAGACAACCAAACCATTCTTCCTTTCCTTTGCATTCCCTAGAATGTGGAGGGTCTTATAGCTATTTAGACTTTTTAAAATGAAGTACACCTTGATTGAAATAGCAAACACCTTCTAGTAATTGTAGAGTCACCTTTTTTTTGTCTCTGTAACACTTAATTATTCCAGACAGTCCACCTGTCCCTGGGGTGGAGGTAGAGGTGTGCTGGAGCCAGCTCTGGCCCAGGTGGTCCATTTTTAGTGTGAGCATTTACACCCTGGGCCTTGGCAAGTCCTACAAATTGGGGCTTATGTTGATTGTGACTTAAGGAAGTGAGGGAGAAAATGTTAATGATGCAGATTAAATTTGAAAGTGTGCTGTGGTTTTAAGTTTTAATTTTTTTTCTCCAAGACCCAGTTATTAAACATTCACCATAACACCCTTGGGTGTGGTGGTTTATTTTATGTAATTAATAGATATGAAATAGTTTCCTTGTAGGTCCTCAGCATCCCTAACAACCATTGCTATTATATAGCTGCCATCAGATGTCCTAGCAGTCTTGGGCCAATTGTTATTAAAGCTAATAAATAAATTAATTCAGCATATACTCATGAATTTCTGATTGTAGTTTCATGACACCTCAGAGGTGACCTATTGCAGCCCCCTCATTGTACATTTGAGGAAGATGGAGTCAAAAGAACTAAGTGATCTATTTCTGGTCCAAAGGCTACACTGGACCTTGTCTGTAGTTCTCTGACTCCAAATCACCCACATTTCCTCCCTTCCACCTTGCCTCTCCACGGCCCCCACTGATACCCGCTAACAGCCCTCACTTAAATGGCAATGTGAGCGGCAGAGGCAAAAGAAGGCATTCCTCACATCTCTTTTTAGGGATGGCCTTCCATGGCGGCAGCAGGCTGACAAAAAAAACAAGATCATTTTTTTTTCTACCCAAATGTACATTTGCTATACTCGGACGGCTTCAGGCTTTTTGCAAGTGTTGCTATCTGTAGCAGGATCAGGTAATTTTTTTTAAAAAGTCACACCAACCAAGAAATCTAATCACTATATCTACTTTGTGGTAGTTAATGTTCCACAGTAGCTACAGTGAAGATTTCTTTTGCATTTCCAAGTACAAGCTGTTTGACAAGTCCAGCTGCTAACTAAGGTGACCGAATCATAATCCATTCAGAAACATCTCTGGGTGAGCTCCCTTACTAAAATCTTACAAACTGTCCACATTAATTTAGAAGCAAAAAAAATTACTTTAAAAATTGCACCAACTAAATAATGTTATATTTCCCCAAATTCTTTCAAAGTTAGCCTGTTTTTTACAAACACACACACACACACAAAATTAAGGATGAATGAGCCAGATTATCATAGCAGACATGTGGAATGCAGCAGTGAAGATTGGGATCAGTGGTAATTGGACCACATAATAATATTTTTTAAAAAAACTGGAATGTTATTAGTTTGCTAAAATTCTGTACTAAAACATTGCAAGCCATGAAATTAATTGCACTCATTTTTTTAAAAAAGTATAAGTTTTAAGAAATCAGTTTGTTGTTAAGTCACTGTCAGATAATGTGGAGTTGGCTAAATTACTCCAAATGCTGTATAACCTGCATAAATAACCTTTTTTTATCTTGAATTCAAGTTGTAATTGTATGAAAAATATTAGTGTTTGCTAGAAATATTTGTTATTGTAAAATATGAAGCCTATGACACTGTCCAGTTCTTTTTTAATATTTTTGTTACATTCTATTGTTTGTAAATATCTTCTTAATATCTTGGAAATAAACTGTATTTCCCTATTGAATTGACCATTTTTGGTGCGAAGACTTAAATAATTAGTTGCCCTATCTCTTCAAGACCTTTAGAAATACATTTTTTTCTTTCTTTACTTACTTTCCTGGATCTCAGTAATGCTGGTCAGAACTAGGGGCACTTATTAAGAGAAATTGGTGCTTAATTTCTTTCTAGAATGAATGCTGCATATGGATATGAAGGTCTCAACTCTATTAATACAATATGACAGCATATGAGGAAGGTTTTCTGCATCATTTCGGAATCATTTTTACTGTCCATAGTCTCAAACTAAAACTTGTTCTCAGCTGCCACAGTTATCAGAGAACTAAACAAAGCCTTAAGTCTTAAGAAGAGGTATTATTTAATTATAAAGGAATAAGGGATATAGACTAGATGAGAAAGCTCTATCACTGCAGGTGATTTCTTCAACACAGTCTTGGCGAGTTATCCACAACAGTGGTGGCGGATTCAAATACAATATGTTAGGAACCCTGCAGGCCACTTCCTGCCAGTTTTGAAATGTAATGTTATTTATGTTTTATATTATTTTTATTTATTTTGATGAGTATTTTCCAATTAATTTGGTTCCAGAGGCACTTTTAGAAATGTTGATGGGCCATGTGCTTGATCCTTCTGGCCGATATGAAAATAGGAATTTCCTTTCATTTGAAATTCCTATTCTTGTATTCACTCTACATCTAAAACAATAGTTATGAATACTATACATATCCAAATTCCATAAAAAATTTCAGAATTCTGTAATCATTTCAGAAGGAAACCCCTTATAAGTTAATAAATTTTATTAACAGTTTAGAAAGATGATAGTGCATTTTGAGATGTTAGCTATGGCACAAAGTGAAAACTCAACTCTTAGTTTTTCTCTTTTTGTGGGAGAATTCAAAATGGGAAAGAAGAGTTTCTAAAAGGTGGGGGATGGGGAGGAGGTGAGCACAGCTGAGAAGTCCTAGCTGAGGACTCACTTCCAAATGAGTTCTCCAAAGCCAGCTACAGATGACGGTATTGATTCTGATTGGCATGTGTTTCCACCTGCAAGTCTTTGATGGGGCAGTAAGGCAAAAAAATTAAATCGTTCTCCCATCTTCTTGGGATTCATTAGCATATCATAACCATGAATGAGCTGTTTCCTTGTAGTGGTGTCACTGGAATTGTCCAAAAGAACCTGAAAATGAGGTTTTTCTTAGTAATAAATACTCTTTGATATTCTCCCCCAAATTAGTTTACCAACTGTCTGGTACTAACTGCATTATTTTCAGATCAGAGAGGAAGGCATGCATGTAATGTGCCATGCTTTGGCACCAACAATTGATTCACGCCCCCTAAAATTTTTCTTCAATAGTTCAGAATTCTGTTTTTTGTCTCTCTTTTCTTCTCTAGGAATACAAAATAAGTATGTGAGGAAATATAATAGTCCCTGAATCTTAGGTATTCTCTAAGGGATAAATGTTCTTATTTGGAATAACATTTCAAATAGTACACATACTGGCAAAGTACTGTTAAGAGTTTTGTACAACCATATTATGAATTCCATTAGATTTCCTGTTTTAAGATAATCATTTACCTCTCCATAACTAGGCTCCAAATTTGCCAGCCTAGCTTTTTGAGTACTTTTTAAAAAATACTGTATTCACGTGCAATTGTTGTTTCATGCTTTTGACTACAACAATAAGACATTTTCAAGCTATTCCTGATACAAACTACTTAAATCACTGAATGTAAAAGGCGGCAGATGACTGAAGAGCATCTAGTTTGGTTTCTTTTCTTACAGATGAGAAAACAGGCTAAGAAAGATTTAGTGAATTCAGATAACTGGCATATTGCAGGACTGGAGCTAGCAGCTCCTTCACATTTAAGAGATTTCTTAAAGGAATATCAAGAAGATTTATAAATCATGCAGTGGTAACAAAACAGACAAACTATTACCTTCAATCGGACGTCAATACCCATATTTTTTAAAAAACTACATTGCTGTATAGGTCCCAAGGAGGCCACTTTCCCTTGAGTCATTCTCCGCAAGTAACTGAAGTCCACATCAGCGGTTAGGTCTGCTGTTCCCGGGGCAATTAAGACATCGTGAAGCTTGTGACCACAAAAGCCCTTAAGTATAATAAAGGAAATGGTTAGTTTTGACTGTTTGTGACTGCCAACTGTAGGAATAAAGATTAAATGCTATGATTTTTCAAGTGCATTGTAGATAATGTGCCTATAATATAGCTAAGATTAGGAGGAAAACAATCCCAGAATGATTAAGAATTTAGCAACTACGAGATTTGACAGTTCACAATAACCAGTCATACTAGACTGGAATTAAAGTAGAATGTGGAAAAATTCATGAAAGGGGTCACAAGTGAGAGAGGGAGCTGATGTAAGAATTAGGATCCAAGGGTAAATGGTTCCTTAAAAATAAGGTTAAAAAGCCTTCCTCCGCTGTTTGTTGGGTTTTTTTATACCTCTGTCTTAGAATTGATTGGTTCCAAGGCAGAAGAGCAATAATTAAGAGCATTTAGGACTTGCCCAGCGTCCTACTGTTAGAAAGTGTCTGAGGCCATACTTGAACCCTGGCCTGGTTCTCTATTCACTGAGCTATTTAGCAGCCCCTTCTCTGCTGCTTCTTACAGTAGAGAAGTGCCCTGGGTTCTCTGAGACTGCCAATGGAGCCTGAGCTCTGTCTGTCAGGTCATGCCAAGCTGGAAGTACAGGCCCAATGCTGTATCCTGGGAACCATTTGGTAACTTAGTGTTAACTGTTCAGAGAAGTTCATTACCAGATTGGCTACCGGATGAAGACATAGTTATAGAAACTCTCAAAACCTATTTTTAAAAAACTCAAACCCCATTTTTAAGCTCCAGTGATGGGGTTGGAAGTTAAACTGCAAGGGTAGAGAAGCAGTACGAGTGCAGCCCTTAGTCCTGAAATGACGTGTCTATGCCATATAACAGTGGCTCTGTCCAGGTACAATCTCATTACCGCCCTTCATCCGGCTCTCTGACGTCAGAGCAAATACTGACAAATTTTTCAGTGGCTTTACTTGCCTCATCTACAAAAAAGCATCTGTGGAGGATACCTTTCTTGATCCAGAGGAAATAGGCTCAAACTGCAGACTAAAGCATACATTTTCAGACACTGTCCAAGTGAAAATTCATTTTGCTCTCTACTGTACATACTAAGTATAAGAATTTTGTTTTATTTATTTGTTTTCCAATGGGGGAAGGATGAGGGAGGGCAGGAGAGGGTGCAGGGATAGAGTAACCCTCCAAAAATTTAATGAAAAAGAAGAGAACAGAAGAGGATGGGATGAAGCCTGGAAAGATTCTGAGAGGCAGATAATTTCATGTCAAGAATTTATGATAGCGTTTTTTTAAAAGCCAGATATATAATAGAGGTTTTCAGTTTCCTATAAACTCCTTTTTTTGTTTTATGTATATGTGGAAATGCTTCTCTTATTTGATATTTAAGTTCAGAATTTTCAAAAAATGAAATTCCAAGAAAAGTAGGAGGCAAGGTTAGAAGCCGAGAAATCACAAGGTAAGGATGGCACTGGGAAGGTTGAAAGAAGAGCTCAGAAGGCCACAAAGGGGAGGAAATATGGAGGAATAAAATCTTTCTGAACATCTCTGAGATCCTGGGAAATGAAGTGACATGACTCTGTAGGGAATTTGGTTGGCATGATGGTAACTTCCTCACAATGCAGAGTTTGTTTCATAGACTCTTCTTGGAGCCTGGTGAAGCCTATAGACCTTTTCTAAGAATAGTGTTTAAAAATGCACAGTATTACAAAAAATCAATTCTATTCAAATATAGTTACCAAAACTTTTTTATTAAATTTACAGACCTCAGGTTAAGCACCTGTTCTAATTTCACCCATCAGCCTAAAAGTAAAAGCAGAAAAGGCAGACAGTTGAGATGCTATTGGATTAAAAATTGGAAGGGAATAAAGAATGGTAGGTTGGGTGAAGGCAGGGATTTGGGAAGGATGTCAATATATGGTGGAACTCAACTATCTAGTGAAAACTGTTGAGAAAACTGAGATCAGCCAGGAACCAGTAATGTGGTAGGCATTATGGTAGTTATTGGGATACATGCTTCCTAAGAAACACAGTCCCTTGACCTTAAGGAGCTTACATTCTCCTAGAGCAGTATTGGTAAATCTATGGCACATGTGCCAGAGGGAATTGCTCCCTTCCCTCTTTCCATGAGCACCTGAGGACATTTCTCACATCACCCTGCCCAGCAGCACAATAGTAACACTTCCTCCTTCCCCTATCTGGGGTAAGGTAGGGGGCTCACATACTGTGGAAGGCTTGCAGTTTGGGCACTTGGACTCTAACAGGTTTGGCATCACTGCCCTGGGAGACAACAAATGTTGGGGAGCTCATCAGAGAAAGGGAGCTTTGGACTAAGAAGCCCCAGGCTGTGAGGAGAGTCCCAAGACACAAATTATCACATCCCTTCCAGCAGCAAAGCTAATACTGATTTGATTATTATTCCATGATCAAAGATTAAAAAGTTAGGGGGGGAGAGAGAGAAAGATGTATAGCAGCAGGGCAGATGGCAAGATCTTCTGTTGGCTAGATCCTGCTAGTCTCTGTAAAAAGCCAGATCAATCAGCCAGTAAATACGTAGGAAGTGTACTGTGTGCTAGGCCCTATATTAGCTGCTGGGGATACAAAAACAAAAATGAAGCAGTCATTGCCTTCAGAGAACTTATATTATATTGGGGAAATAATACATAGACAAGCACCTATAAAATCCATATAGTCTCAAGGTGACAAACTGGGGAAACAGAGTTTGGTGTGGGACCCTAGGATTGGACCACTGTTGACAGTTTTCAGTTTGTATGAGCAGAAAAGATTCAAAGGGGAAAAAAACCCCACAGAACCTTAAAGAACATAAGATACAAATTTACTTTTATGATGAACAGACACCCTTGTTACTAATAGGTAGTATTAATGTCATACGTACTCTGAAAGTGTCCGTCTTTGTGCCATCATGGCCATAATCAGCAATCAGTGCAGCACCTCCATTTTCTTCAATACATTTAGAAAGGATCTGAATGATAACTCCAGCATCAGGACACACTTCCACATGATCCCTTTTTTCATCCGGCTAGCACAAACAGAAATGCAGAAACAAATAGTCAAAAAGCTCAGACCCAAAACTTTATTAATATGCACATTTTATCTATAAAGAAAAATTATATTTCATATATCTTTTTGTGTTCCTTATTTTTAAGGAATTCTATATAACTCTGTGTGTGTGTGAGAGAGAGAGATCTGATATTTACACATTAGTGGAGTTTTGGTTTCCTCTAGTAAAAGATGCAATTGTCTGAATTACTGTTACTAAAAGAATACTCTTTTACTTTATGCAGATAAATATGATTTAAGCACTCTTAAGACTATTATAATTGTTACTGGTGTCAATCTTCAAGCGATAGAAATGGTACCTAGAATTATTTACCTTCTAATTTAATGTCAGTGTATAAGGCCCTCAATT
This sequence comes from Monodelphis domestica, assembly GCF_027887165.1. Classification (NCBI taxonomy): domain Eukaryota; kingdom Metazoa; phylum Chordata; class Mammalia; order Didelphimorphia; family Didelphidae; genus Monodelphis; species Monodelphis domestica. Next base: position 674,049,497 of record NC_077227.1, read on the forward strand.
CTTTTAAAGAGTATTTTAATCAGATAAACAAGCACACTTAAGATTATTATAATTGTTGGGGGCAGCTAGGCAGCTCAGTGGATTGAGTGCCAGGCCCAGAGATGGAAGGTCCTGGGTTCAAAACTGGCTTCAGACACTTCCTAGCTATATGACCTTGGGCAAGTCACTTAGCCCCCACTGCATAGTTCTTACCAGTCTTCTGTCTCAGAACCAATACATAATTTTGATTCTAAGATGGAAGGTCAGGGTTTAAAAAAAAAAGATTATTTTAATTTTTACTAGTATAAATCTTCAAGTGATAACCTATATCTACAACTATTACCTTCTAATTTAACATCATTATGTAAGGCCCTCAATTCTTCAAGTGAATTCATAATTAAATTATAAATAAATCCAAGTATTTTTTGTATTTTCCAAAGCACTCAGCACAGTGGTGGGTATAGAACTATGTAACTTATTAACTTAATATACCCCAGATGCTGAATTTGATTAGTTCTACTATTAAAAAATTATAAATATTATAGACATGCTAGTACGTAAAAACTTATTCGTATTATTCTTTATTGTAAACTTCTGGGAACAATCTTGATGGTTCTGGACTGGCATAATGTCCATTTCTTTCAACTTCAGGGACATTTAAGCTGATTCAAAGCCTCAAATTTTCATAAAGTCCAGAACTAGGTGGATCTTGGAAAAGCAGCCAGTAGATAGTGTATTTGACTTCTACCAATTCTTTTGCTCATCACTGAGATGAACGCTGTTAAATGGTGTATCCAAACAGGCATGAAGTTAGTTTCGTTCTAGACAATGAATGGCCACATTATTTTCATGAGAGAAACGTTTGCTTCTTCCCTCGTCACAAGGGAAACTGGAATAGTTGTAATCCCTGCTCCCAAGTACCCAGCAAATGGGCATTTGGTCTTTTCTTGAAGACCTCAAATAACAGGGCGCCCACTAGTTCTCAAGGAAGTCGAGTCTACTTTTGTGTAACTCTAAAGGTTACAGTATGAATTTTCATTAAACTTGCTACTTTTTTGTAGGTTCAGTGTGCGGCTCTTAGCAGTGTCTTCTGTAACAGTTAAATTAGTTCTCAACTAAAAGTATTATATTTTTAGAGATTTATTAAAGATTATTAGAAATCAAGGAAAAAGAAATACAAAATAAGAAAGCACGTTCCTAGGGCACATAGCCCATTCACAGCCACTTACATCTTGCCTGCCAGGTAGAGAGACGCATGTGCTTAGAAGCGGAAGAAGAGAGAGCAAAGTAGGCGGAGAGCCCCTTTAAATAATAATTTGTGATCTCGCACTCAGGTGAGGACTCAGGTGAGTTTATAGGGAATTCTGGGAACTACCAAGGACTTCTGGGGATTGAAGTCTGGGGTTCAAATCTCCATTTTTACACTTCTGATAATTAAAAAGAATGAATGGGGACATCCAGGTAGCACAGTGAATAAAGCACCAGGCCTGGAGTTGGATTTAAATATGGCCTCAGACATGACCTAGTTGTTTGCCCCTGTGCAATTCCCCTAACCCCCACGCCCAGCCCTTGGTGCTCTTGTGTCTTGGACCATAGTAAGACAGAAGGTACAGAGCCCTTTGGAAGACATCAGGGCAACCTGGACAGAGCTCTGGCCTTCGGGGAAGAAAGATTTATGTTCAGACTCGGCTTTGGACATTCATGTTCCTTGTAGGACCAAACAAGTTTTTACTGAGTCATTACCACGTTCCCGGCACGATGCTAGGCAGCAGGGACAAAGAAGGAAACAGTCTCTCAAGGAGACAAGCAGGGCATACGTAAACATGCTCGTCACAAACAGAGTATCACATGGGAACATGTCTTTATATAGGAGTAGACAAGGGAGTCGGGAGGGGGGGCCCTGGCAGGCTTCTCGGATGAGCGACATCTGGAAGGAAGGGGAGGAGGTCAGGAGGGAGGGCACTGCTCACAGGCAAGGCACAAAGCGGGAGTTGGGAGCACCCTGTGTGAGGCTGAGAGGCCAGTCTGGCCGAGCTGCAGAGCGCAGGAGCGGGAATAACGCTGAGGCAGAGGCGGGGGTTGGGGTCAGGTTGCGCAGCGGCCTGAGTGGCTGGGAGCGCAATCTGGAAGCTGCGGCACTAAGCTAGGTGAGAGGCGGTGAGGGCCGAGGAAGTATAACAAAGGGGGAGACCCAAGGGATGGGGATCGGAAGTAATCACACACTGACCTCACTGGTGTGTCAGGAGGAACAAATGAGACGGCGTCCAAGGAGCACTTGGGCGTAAACATGAAGGCTCTATATGAGTGGTCTGGCCTTTTCATTTGCGTTGTTTAGTTGCCTCGGTTGTGTCTGACTCTGTGACCCCATTAGGGGTTTTCTTGACAAAGGTACTAGGGTAGTTTGCCATGTCCTTCTCTGGCTCATTTCATACAGGAGGAAACTAAGGCGAGGGATTTGCTCAGTTACACAGCTAGTAAGTCTTCCTGATTCCATCACTGCACCACCTAGCTGTTCTCCTTAGCAATCCCACAGCAATCCCACATTCATTCTTTTACATGACACTTTTTCTCTGGTAAGCTTTGGGGAAATTCTTAGAATGTCATACCCTAGAGTGCCCCACTCACTCACAAAGGCAAGTAACCACAAAATCCTCCATCACCGTTTTACTCACTTTTGGAAATACTCAAAGCCAAAACCCAGGAGGAAACACACTTGTCGATGCGGTGTTACTGCTGGAATGGACCCTAGAGATCATCCAATAAATTCATTTTAACTAGGGAAGTTAACCAGAGAAATGAAATGACTAATCAGAACAATAAATTAGTTACTGACTCAGCTGAGGCAGATGGACAAACTTTAGGAATTATGGGATAAATGTAAAGTTAGGAAACCATTATTTTTATAATTGTTTTTAATAGTAAATTATCATATTTTAATAACATGAATAAAATAGAAGGCTTTATACTAAAAATTTGCTTTTTATCAATTAGAATTAATTTTATATCCTCTTAAAAACTGCCGCACTGTTTATCTTCATTTATGAGCTTCTAAGAAAAAAAAAGTTAATGATGGCTCATGGGTAGAAATTCTTTCTTTGAGATGAAGAGGAAAAAAGTAGGTTTAAAGGTAACCCCGGGAATGTTTGGGCAACTGGATCCTTTAATTGCTAACAACAAAGGACCCTTGGGTCCTGGTATAAATTTCTTTGGATTGGGCCACAAGGTCAAGTGAATAGAAAACAGTAATTACAGTGGAAAGCTGGATGATTTTTTGCAAAGCAGTCTTAGTGCTGAGTTAAATTAGTAGGAAAGGAAAAGCATAATGCTGGCAATAAACTTAACTGAAGGAGGCCTGCTCGATCATGTTCTATCCTAAGAGAAAAAGAGGACTTCTAATGGCCCACAGTGAGTTTAAAGAAACAAATAAAGGGATCCCCTTCCAGATGGTGGAACCTGGTTGTTTTCAAGGACCTTTAGTTTAAGAGCATAACTGTGAGATGCCCATCTCTAGCTTCTTAACTATTAATAGGGTAAGGTGACTATCACGTGGTATCTTACTTTCTATCACCAGCTCCTAACACTGAAGTAGACACTTTATAAATTTTTAATTGAATTACTTTTAGGAAATTTTAGAAAGCTGTGAGAAAATATAAAACAGTGACAGGAATAGGGTCATCTTAGGTGTGGATGTAGAAGGCACCCTGGGGGTTAGCTAGTCTAATCTCTCATTTTACAGAGGAGGAAACTAAGGCCCATAGAGGTGACAGAACTTGCCCAAGGTCACAGGTAGTATTTTCAGAGCAAGGATTTCTTTCCATTGGACCACATTATAAAGACAAAGCCCTTGGGTTTTACATTGATTATTGCTTTAAAAGTATCAGGAAAAATGGTAATAATAAGTATTCTATTTACATTTTGTTTGTTAATAGGATGATTTTGGGGGGACACTCAAGTAAATATTTCTGAAATCCTAATGCCCCAAAACAATATCAAGAGTTTTTGCCCAATCTTGTGGTGGCAAAAAATTGGAAAATGAGGGGCTGCCCTTCAATTGGGGAATGGCTGAACAAAATGTGGCATATGTTGGTGAAGGAAAACTATTGTGCTCAAAGGAATAATGAACTGGAGGGATTCCATGGAGACTGGAACAACCTCCAGGAAGTGATGCAGAGTGAAAGGAGCAGAACCAGGAAAACATTGAACACAGAGACTGACACACTGTGGTACAATGAAACGTAATGGACTTCTCCATTCATGGCAATGCAGTGATCTAAACAACCTGAAGGGATCTATGAGAAAGAACACTATCCACAGGCAGAGGGAAAACTGTGGGAGTAGAAAACACAGAAGAAAAACAACTGCTTGAATTCATGGGTCAAGGGAGATATGATTGGGGATGTAGAGTCTAAGTGATCACCCTGGTGCAAACATCAATCAAAATAGGTTTTGATGAAGGACAACAGTGGAATTGCAGGTCAGCTAAGGGAAGGGGGGGGGAGCTGAGGGGAGGGAAAGAACATGATTCTTGTAACCAAGGGAAAATGTTCTAAATTGACTAATTAAATAAAATTTTCAACAAGAAGAAAGTTTTTGCCCAACTTATAAAATGCCAGTCTGACTGGGGTGTGATTGCCATCTACAGGCCAAACAGGAAAAGGACTTTTAAAAGAGTTGAGATGATCTTGAAAGCTTATTTTATTGAAAATAAAGGTAATTTTCTAATAAAAACTAGAAATTGAGCAAATGAGATATTTAATTTTAATACCTTTTGAAAATATTATAGGGCAAAAAAATCTGTTATTGCTTCATATGGAAGTTCAATCCTAGAAGATGCCATTACTGCAACTATTTCCCAATTAATTGGCTGACAGTAAGAAAAAGCATACATCTATAGGGAAACAAAATCTGTGATCAACAATTAGCTCTTGGTTGATCAAACCGTGCATGGCACAATGCTATACAATAGAGAATGACAAACATGAGGAATTCAGAAAGACATGAGAAGACTAGTATGAAGCAATGCAAAATGACAAAAAGCAAGAGTCAAAAGAACAATATACACAATGAAGGTAGCAATAAAGGGGGAAACACAATTCTGGCTAAAAATAGCCATTCTCAGTGGTTAGTGCCATGCTACCAGAGTTAAAGGACACAATACTGTGCAGAGAAAAGAACCTTGGACTTGGAATCAGAAAACCTGGACTTAAATTCCAGCTTTGTCACCATCTAATGGTGCAACCCTGGGCAAGGTTTCCTTTCGGGTCTATTTTCTCATCTGTAAGATGAGAAGACTGGACCAAATGACCTCTTAGATCTCTCCCAGTCCCAAATATAATTCTACGACTGTTTCTGCTAATAATCAATAATCTAATTCTTTTTAGGGAAGCAGGAGAAATGTGCTTTTCTTTGCCTTGGTGTTGGTTGAGAAGATTTGTCATGTTAAAAAAAAAAGTATCAATAATTTTACAAATCAAAATAAAATAATGTAATTTAAAAAATAATAACATCTATACTATACCTTTCTCCTTTTACCTACTCTATGAGGTGTGAAATGAAAAATTTGATCTCTCTATTATGATTATTTCCCTTTTCCTCTTCTGAACTTCCTTATTCCTGTTAAGGGTACCATCATCCTTCCAGCAAACAGGTTCACAACTTTGGAGCCATCCTTGTCTCCTCACCCTCTGCCATCCTGCACGTCCAGTCTGTTGCCACTTCTTATGAATTCTGTCTCCACAACATCTCTCTCTCTTACTCACTCACATGGCCACCATCCCTGTTCAGATCATCACCACCACTTGCCTCCTAATTGGCAGTCTCCCTGCTTCCAGGCTTACTCTCCTCCAATCCATCTTCCACATGGCTGCCAAAGGGGTCTGGCCACAGCCCTCACATTCCAGTGACTTCCTATTACCTCTAGGATCAAATACAAACTCTTCCATTTGCCATTTGAAGCCTTTCACAACCTGGCTCCAAGCTCCCTTTACAGCCTTATTTCACATTTCTCCCATTTGTGGGTTCTGCAATCAGGCCCACTTTGTCTTCCAGCTGTTTCTCATGCCCACCTTGTACCCACAGCCTGTGCAGAGGCTGCCCCCATGAATGGAATGCCCTGCCTCCTCACCTCTGCCAGAATTCCTTATCTTCAAAGCTCAGTTCAAGGGCTTCATGAGGTTTTTCTTCAGCCCCTTAGCCCTAGTGGTTAGTGACTTTACCTCCAAACTACTCCAAATTTACAAATTATTTGACTAGATGCTGCATATACTTATATATCCCTATATGCTTATTTGCCATCTCTAGATTTGCCTCTAGAGAATGGAAGTTCCTTGAGAGCAAGAACTATTTCACTTATGCCTTTATTTCCCTAATCTAGCACAGTGCTTGGCACATAATAGAAGTTTAAAAATGCTTGCTGATCAACTGACTTTTTTTGTTAGATACAGCTACATAATCATGAGATAATGGAAGCTGCTCAAAGTTAAGGGGAAAAACAAACAAATATATCTTTATCTTACCTGAATAAAGGTTTCTGCCGGGGTGGCAGAAGGAGCCAATACAAATCTCAGTTTATCAGAATCCTGTGGGTCTACATCAATGAACACTTCACGCCATCCTTGTTGGGTTTTCTAGATAATTAAACAAATATAATTTGGATTTGATTTTCTAAGTGGCTCCCGCCCTATGAATACTTTCTGTATGGATCTTCCTGGTGAAATGTAGGAATATTGCAGGTGACAGGCAGAAGTAGCCACAGAGCAAGGATATATTTCTCAGATTAAAGAAGGAAGTGTTATATAGGAGTTAAATGTTAAAAGTAATAGGTGAGAGATAACATTTATACATATTACATATTACATATTCTGTTAGGTGGAGCTTTATACATATCACTATATGTATAAAGCTCCACCTAACAGAATAACTGCAATTGTTCTTGACATTAAATGCTTATAAATGCTACCAAATCTAAATTATGCCCATCAAAATGAGGAAAAGTGAAAAAAAATATTCTCAATCTCTGCAAATAATTTTTAATGTTCTAAAAGAATGAAGAAAATATTTCCTATATGTCACATTGGAACACAAAATACCCTTTCCCACCTATGGATAATTAAATCCCCATAGTAACATTTATTATCCATTACAATTTTTATAGCATCTTTCTTAATGTTTTGTTGGTGTCCATTTTTCTATTATTTATTCCTAAGACTTCAAAATTTCATGACACAAACAGGTTTAAATATAACTTCTGGAGACAAAAATAATTGAAGTAGTGAATAGCTAAAGTAATAACATAAAGTTCTTCTTTGCACCATGTTGGATTCCTACTCTTGTTAATAAGCAAATGCAGAATTAAAGTTTTTCCATCATTACCTGAAACTTATGCACAGGAAGAGCATCAAAAAATTCATGTGCTAAATAAAAACTGTAACCTGTTTAAAAAGAGAAAAGGAAAATAGTAAACATTTAAATATATAATTTTACCTTTTTGGACATATACTGTGTGGAATTGTTTTATTTGAAAAAAAATATATATATATGTTTGTTACAAGGTTTGTTCCCCCTGTTTAAAAAGTTGTGTTTTGTTTTGTTTTTTAAATCCAGGTCTTCCTTCCCTTCCCCACACAACCGAAAGTATCATCCAGCAAAATATATAGATTATTTTTATTTATTTATTTTGTGTTCCATTTCCCGGTTCATCCTCTGGAGGTAAACTTGGACAAGTTATTCTTCAAATATTAAATCTATACATACAGCTGTACATAATGTTCTCTTGGTTATTCTTCATTATCTCATGAAGTTCTTTCCAAGTTTTAAAAATAATTAATATGCTAATTGTTTCTTATGGTGCAATAGTATTCCATCACAATCACATATCAAAATTTGTTTAGCTATTCCCCAACAACATGCATCCCCTCAATTTCCAGTTCTTTGCCACCCTAAAGAGAGCTATAAATATTTAGGAACATAGGTTCTTTTCCTTTTGTCTTGATCTCCTTGGGAAACAAACCTAGCTGGATCTACAGATATACAGAGTTTTATAGCTCTATGGGCATAATTACAAACTGGTCTCCAAAATGGCTGGATCAATTCACAGTTCCTCATCCCTTCCCAACACTTGTCATTTTAGCCAATCAGATGGATGAAATATGGTATCTCAGAATTGTTTTCCTGTACATTTCCTGTAATGAGTAGTGATTTAGAGCATTTTTTCATATACCTATATATGGCTTTGATTTTGTAATCTGAAAACTATCCAAATTTTTTTACCATTTATTAGTTGGAGAATGGCTCTTTATTTCCATAAATTTGACAAAGATTTCTAAATGTTTTAGATATAAGAACTCTATCCAAGAAATTATGAAAAAATTTCCCCAATTTTCTGCTTTTGTTATCATGTAGGCAATGTTTTATTTGTACAAAACTTTTTAATTTAATAGACTCAAAATTATTCATTTTACATATCACAATACTCTCCATCTCTTATAGACTCATAAATTCCTCTCCAATCTAGAAATCTTTTAGGTAATATATTCCCTGTATTAGTTTTTTTATTATCTCCTCTTATGTCTAGACCATGTATACACTTTGATATTTTCTTAGTGAATGGTATAAGATATTAGTCTATGCCTACTTTCTGTCAAACTATTTTCCAGTGGTCCCAGCAAATGGTGATTTCTTATTCTAATAGCTTTGTATACAAATACAAGGTTACCATAATCTTTAACTACTCTTTATTGTATGTTTATTCTGTTCCACTAATCTATCTTTCTATTTCTTAGCCATTACCAGATAGTGTTGACAATTACTACTTTATTATAATACAGTTTAGAATCTGGTTCTGCTACACTTCCTTCCTTTTTTTACAATTTTCATCAATTCTTTTGCTATTCCTGATCTTTTATTCTTCCAAATAAAATTTTAAATTATTTTTTTCTAGCTCAATAATATAATTTTTTGGAAATATGATTGGGATGACATTGAATAAGTAGATCTGTTTAGGTAAGATTGTTATTTTAATTATACTGGCTCTGCTTATCATGAATAATTAATATTTCATTAATTCATTTGTGTACAGAGTGCACTTGATCATACTGATAAAATAATAAAATTAATAAAAATCATATTATTACATCAATAAATGCAGAAAAAGCCTATGATAAAATACAGCACTTATTCCTATGAAGAACAATTGGCAAGCATAGGTAGAATTTTTTTTTAAATGATATGAAGGATCTACCTAAAACCAGCGAGTATTATTTGTAATGAGGATAAATCAGAAGTCTTTCCAATAATATCAGGAGTAAAACAGAGATGTCCATTATTATTAATATTATTTAATGTAGTATAAGAAATGCTAGCAATAAGAGAAGAAAAAGAAATTGAAGGAATCAGAATGGGCAAAGCGGTAATAAAACTACCTCTTTTTGCAGATGATATGATGGTATAAGTGTAAAATCATAGAGATTCAACTAAAAAGTTAATTGAAACTATCAGTAATTTTAGTAAAGAAACAGAATATAAAGTAACTCACATTAATTATCAGCATTTAAATATATTACTAACAAAGTGTTGCAAGAAGAGAGAAAAAGAGATACTCTATTTAAAATAACCACAGATAGAATAAAATATCTGGGAATGTATCTGCCAAAACAAACTCAGGAACTACACAAACATAATTATAAAACACTTTTTACACAAAACAATATACTTTGTAAAAATTTCCCAAATTATCCTTGTGGATGACAGCTGTCCCTTTCTTCCTTTGCTATGTATATCCAGAATTATTCCACTCTATTGTAGTATGCCTGTTTCCAAGCAAAGTATGTCACCAGCTTAAAAAACAACACATAGAAATAAGGTTTACAACATAAGCCAGACAGTGGACAGTTACTGCTATCTTCATCTGTCAAATAACTGAGGCAAAGAGAGATCAATTGACAACGGAAATTCATATCACTTATTAGTTAAGAGAAGAACTAAAGCGTCTCAAATACTGGTTTTCTAGTGGTGGGAGTTTTTCTGGACAAGTTCAGTATTTTATTTACTATTGAAAATTACCATTGAGATTCTAAAAAGGGACTAACAAAAACTTTGGTCTAAGTAAAAATAGATGTTTTTAAAAGAAAAAAAATAAATTTTTACATATTAGGACTTTCCTTCCTTCAGTTATTCTTGCCTTTGGCTGCATAATCAGTATTAAATATCAATCAACATCAACCAATAAACATTTATTAAGCACCTGTTCTGTGACAGGCATTGTGCTAAGTGCAGAGGATACAAAAAGAGACAAAAGGCAGTCCCTGCCTTCAAGGAGCTTCTCATCAAATGGGGAGTTTATATTAATCTAACCATACTACAGTAGGTTGATATTACTGAACAAATGAAAGACAAAAATTATAGGGAATGGTAACTTTTAAAAACTTTTTTATATATTAAATGAGTAAAGCATGGTCTTAACTATTACAAGTTAATTTTCTTTTTAAGGTGCTCTTTCCTCTATAGTTAAAGTCTTGTACTGTAAGGTAAAAAGCTCATTGTCATTTCAGTCATTCTGAGGTGTACTGATCAAAATGCTTAAGCCAGTCAATACAAATTCATACCTTGTGGCACATCTTGCAGACTCCGGTACCAGTAAATGGGAATTCCCGACTTTGTGATGCCTTTCATGTACACTGGTGATTCAGCATTGTGCTCTAGGGTGACCGTCTCATCAGCCAGGGTCAGGGCTTGGATTTCACTTAATTTCTGGCTTACTTCCACCAAATGTACAGAAATGTCACAGTTTTTTAGTACAGACCCAAGTTGACTGAAGACCTAAGTGTAAAGGAAGAAATACATTTGCAAAATTTAGTGCCAATAAATGAATATTTTATTTTTAATTCTATTTATCACAATAAATTAAGTCAGAGGAAAGAGCATTTATTTTTGGTTTTAAAGAAAATATGCTTCAAGAAGCCAACTACCTTGAGGTATAACAACAGAAACATTACTTATTAGAAATAGTAACTATAACTTTCAAAAAAGGATCTAAGCCATATCATTCTGTTTGCTTTAAATCCCTTTCAAAGCAAAACAATTATAATACTGGAAAATCTAATATAACATATTCAGTGAGGCCTTTAAAAACACACACACACACACACAAATAAACCAATAAAGCTCGTGAGTTCCAAAATATTATCAACACAAAAAAGGTGGTTGGATTTTTTTTTTTGAAATCACAAAAAATCCTACAGATTGAAAATCAAACTTTCTAAATATTATGAGTAAATGACCATACAACTTGATCAATATGCTAGGAAAGTGGGGCATTAGTTGCTGCCTCTTCTCTGGTAGAGTGTGCAGGCATACATCGTGCCTTTACTGTAGAAGTAAAGAATGAATCAGCTGCTGCTCTCCTCAGCCTTCTCTAGCCCATCCTTTTCTAGATCTCAAGGTCTGGCTGCTTTACCTCATCTTTGGCCATCAAATCAACCTCTAAGCAGAGAGAAAAGGTAAGCCCCACGATCCCAATGACTTTCCATCCCAGTCACCAGCATCTGGGACCTTGGAAACCTTTATCAGCCAAATGATCTAAGAGTACCCGGGCTTAGGAGTCTGAGGCCAGAGAAGGAGAGGCCAAAGCAAAGGATCCTCAAAAAAGCCTCACCAAAACCTCCCTTTCCCCCCAATTCTCTTTCTCTGTCCTCTAAGTGTTTCTAAAGGAAAATAGAAGGACCTTTGGTGAAACATTCCTTTTTTTCTGTTGTGTTTCATACTGGGCCTTAAGGAAAACCTTGAGTAGCCTGATGTAAAAGAAGCTCTTCTCCATCCAGTATCTTGTAACAATGAATGAGCACTACATTTGGAGCAGAGTCATAGATTCAAATCCTACCTATGCTAACTTTGTGACCATAGGTAAGTCTCTAAATTTTTTTGGGCCTTCATTTCCTCATCTGTAAAATGACAGTTAGACCAGATGACTTCAAAAGACCTTTCCCAATTCAAATCTGTGATCCTATGACCTACACAGATGCTTGAAAGTTTCAAGCACTTGAAATTAATTTGCATTAGTAAAGTAGCTGTAAAGGAAGGATTTGGGAAAGAGAGAGAAGAGGGCCATGGAATATTATGAACCTGCAGAGTGAGAGGCGAACCTGTTTGGAATCCAAAAAAAAGGGGGCTGAAGGAGTTCTAACTGCCAGCCTGGGGGAGTAAGAGAGGGCTCTGGAGAGAAAGCCAGCTCTTGGAGCCAGCTCAGACTTCTTGCTAGCCTCAGACTGATTCCTGTGAGCCATTCTGCCAAGACCTTAATCCTGCTAGAAGCCTAGAAGACCAAAGCTTAGGGAGAGGAGCCAATCAAACTGCCATGGTCGCCTCAGAGAGAGCATACCTCTCTGGGGTGGGCCCGAATCACTCTTCACCCCATTTTCCTATAGCAAACCTTTTTTATCCTAAAGACTTGGTATCCTGTATGAGTTTAACTTATGACAAAGATAAGACAGCTGGGAACTTTCTGGTGAGCTCAGGAAGACAGAGCAGCACCAGCCCAGCCAGGGAAAGAAGAGACTTTGAAGACAAAAGTCAGTTGGGAGGGGGGCTTAAGGTAGAAACCATAGAATTAGGGGCCCACCTGAAACCCACACTCCTACAACCTCTTCCTATTATTCATAGAATAAACCTCATTAATCTGAAAATGCAGTCAGATGATATTTGTACTGGCCAAGGACAGAGAACGTCACCATCTTTGTTCTCTGGCCTTAGAAGGAGCAGGCCTGTCAGACCAGGTTGTGGTCACCTGTCTATACCATCATTACAGGGTCTCCTTCTTACATAACAGTTTTGCTATTTCTTTGCAGAACCCTGTTATGCCAAGAATCACTCTCAGTTGCCGTTTGGTCTTCGGCACACTGAGGTTTTGGATGTCAGCTTCTCTTTTCTTGGATATCTATGTTGTCCCCTTCTCCAATATAAAACCGAGATATTCAACCTTGGGCAAGCACCACTGTAATTTTGACTTTGATACTTTATGCCCTCTCATATAGCTCACATAGGAGTCTAGTGCTGTCTCTGAGACAAATTTTGGCTGTGGGACTGGCTAAAAGGATATCATTGATGAAGTATACTATAGTGCTTTCTTTAAATATGATTGTCTTTAGATGTTGTTTTAGGATTTTGCAAAATAGGCTTGTATTTTCAGACAAGCCCTGTGGTAAACAATACTAGGTTATCTGGGTTCCTTCCCACATAAATGCAAATATTTTTTGGCTGTCGTCATGGATAGGGGTGGAAAAATATGCTGAACAGAGATCCACAACTGTGTAATGCTGGGCTTTGCTAGGAATTTCAGCTAATATGGTTTCAGGGCTTAGCATGATGGGATGGGACTTTATGATGAAATAGTTTACTGTTCTCAAATCTTATATGAATCTCCATGCTGCTTTGCTTTGACTGTCTGGTTTTGTTTTCTTGACTGGCATTATGAGTGTATTGTATTCAGAGATTATTGGTACTATGATTCTTTTGGCTTAGCAAGCTTTTGATTATTGGTCTTATGCCTTTGGTGGCTTCCTTGCTAAGCTTGTATTGAGGAATACGTGGTGGTGTTCCTGCCTTAGTTCTGACCCTCACTGGTTTTGCAGATTTCAATAGCCCAATGTTTGTGGAGTGCTCAGCCCATACCCCACCTGAAATTTCACTTGGGATTGCAAAAATTGAATTCAGTTCTTCATCACTTTCCACTGTATTGAGAAATAATGGTGGATAAGCACACAATGTATCCTTGGAGAGATGCAGGAAAAATTTTCCCTAAAGGATCACATTGGATTGTTGCACCTATTTTACACTGTAGGTCTCTCCCTAAGAGACTGGATGGACATTCTTGGATTAGTAGAAAAGTGTGGCCAATTGTCAGTGGCCCAAGGATAACCATTTTGGATTGTAGTTTGGGTACCCTGAGTCCTTCCAGTAGCTCCCATGACTTGTACTGATCCTACTATTCTGCTATTGTCAGGAGATGTTTTCAATATTGAGTTATTGGTATCCGTGTCAAGGAATGCTAGATAAATCTCTTCTACTTTTATCATCACATGTAGTTCATTTGTATTAGGCTTTTGGAATACTTCTACTATTGGTGCTTCGAATTCAATTTTGCTTAAGTCCTAATCATCTGCTCTGTGTGTATCTACATTGGCTACTGTACTTTCTTCTAGAGATGTAGTTTGCAACACATCTGCTGTTTGCCTTGGGATTGCAAGACTTGAATAAGTTTGGGGACACTGGGAAGTTGGGTTCAGGGAAGTTAGCGGGTGGTTAGCTTATTCACTAACCATAGAGATTTTGATGGACTGAACTCTTTGACATTAGGGTTCAATGTGGATTTCTGCACTAGATCAGTGACAGGTGGCTAAACCTGTTTGCCTATAATCAGTATAACCAGTCTTTTCAGTGCATAATATAATTGTAGAACTGGAAAGAAAAACAAAAAAGCAAACGCCAGCTATTACAGGAAGGTAAGATTGTGCTCTATCCATTTCAACTTTGAGCCATTGGACATTGTCATAGAGATTGAGCACAAAGTAAAATATAATCAGGTATAATGACAAATATGAGGTTATAGCACATGTATAGGAATTGGGAAATGATTGCCATCACTCCCAGGGCTAGAAATAGTTTTTGTGCCATTGTTGTTGAAAAAAACTTCTCCAAAGGAAAATTTGCATTTTAAGTCCATTCCTTTAAGAGCTCCCTGCCCACCAGAAGCTGTGGTCTCTTCTTATTGGTTGGCTCAGTTGCTAGGTGGAGTTTGGCATGGATCAGGGAAACAAAAATGGCTGCCTACTATTCCCACACTGACTTCACCCCTCTGTGTAGGTCTTGATCTTCTTGTGGCCAAAACCTGCCTTCCTGACTCCCAAATCTTCTCCAAAGTAAGAAGATTCAAAACCTGGCCTTGCTTGCCAAACTGTAATGTAAAAAGGAGACCCTGTAACGATGATATAAACACGTGACCAGGATTTAACGCAATCTGGTCCGACAGGCCTGCTCCTTCTAAGGCCAAAGGACAAAGATGGTGACAGAGCGAACAAGGAAGTGGCAGAAAGCCGCAAATGTTCTATTTCTGCAGCCTTTGAAATGATCTGTGATTTTATTGGCTGGGTACTTCTTCCATAACCCAACCAGATTGGGTTAATATGGCCAGCAGAGTTATTCTCCAGTAACCAACTCTATGGAGATGAGAACCTCCAAACTGCTCTTGAGTGGTCTGTGGATCACAGACAGTATTCTGTCCCAGGCTCTTATCTGTAATCTTTCCAATTTGGTAGGACTGGCCACAGCTTATACTTCAGTAACCTAGGGTCCCCTCCACATCACAGTCAGGCATCACAGGAGGATTTTAGGGGAGCCATTCACATCTCAGTGCAAATTTGTTCAGTCAAATTGCTTTCCTAAGACTTGACTAGACTGAACTGAAGGAATGGGTGTTACAGACTGAGAAAGCATAAAAGAAAAGCAGCCAGGGACAGGAAGAACAGGAGAGGAGAGGAAGTCTGACTTAGACTAGCTTAGGGTCCTTTGGGGCAGGCCTGAATGGCGTTCTACAATGGGATTTTGGAACAAAATAGAGCACTGGGCTTTTGAGGAACAAAGGTGATGAAAGGGAGATTCCTACTTCCAGTTTTGCCAAGGATTGGCTGTGGCTCTTCCCATCTTCCCAGGGGCCAAGAAAGTCTTTTAATTTGTCAGGTCTCTAATTCCACTCTACCCTTCACTTTACCTAGAGTTTGGTAAAGAAAATAGGATGGATGATGATGCTTACAATACTTAGATGAAACCTTGAAAGGGTAGGCACAGGGCTTGTTTTACACAGAAATTAAAGTACAAAAGAGTATCATACTATGGTCAGATCTGTATGCAAGCAACTTGGTGGGAAATAAGTTAGTACACAATAAGTATATTTTGTACTCTTCTTTACACACATAAAAGTATAGCATAACATTGATAAATATATAACTCCTTTCCATCTCTTGCAACTCTTACAGACAGAAAGAATGAGATAATAAATAGAAAAATGAGACAGTGTCTTGGGGGATGAGAACTATGGAAGTTACATTCACAAATTCAAAGGGGGAGTTAGCAAGATTAAACTACATGAAACTTAAAGACATCCTAAGATTACCTACCCTCAAAATATCACCAGTAAGAGTGCCCCTACCTGGGCCCAATTCCACCAATTGGAAAGTTGAGCTTTTTCCAGAGGCCATCCACTCACTAATATACCATATCCCTAGTAACTGTGGAGAGAAAAAAAAATACATTAAAATAAATACACCTATTCAAAATACCTTTCACTTTATATAGTATGTATATGTATATATACATGTTGACAAATATAGTTTGATATGAAAAGTCACAAAACCACCTATTTTCCTCCTACTAAACAATTTTTTTTTTAATCCTTACCTTCCATCTTAGAATCAATACTTTGTATTGGTTTTAAGGCAGAACAGCGGTAAGGGCTAAGCAATGGGGGTTGACTTGCCCAGGGTCACATATCTGGGAAGTGTCTTGAGGCCAGATTTGAACCTAGGACCTCCCATTTCTAGGCCTGGCTCTCAATCCACTGAGCCACCGTGCTGCACCTCCCCCCCATCCCCACCCCAAGAATTTTGAAAGGCACTCATAAGCAGTTACATACATGTGCACAAACACACATACACACACAATGTAAAAATTTAAACATATACACACAAAAGTTATACTTGTTTTGAAATTTTGAGTTTGTTCCAATGTGACTGATATATTAGGGAACAATTTGAACTAACATGAATTTGCTTATGTTCAATTTCTTTCAAAGAGTGAGAGTGCAGACAAGTATACCATTTCACAGTAACTTACAAGCGGTCTACCTTCTGATACCTTCCTTCCTTCAAGGTTACAGACTCCGTTTTATATATCATCTGGTATAGTAGGAACTGTGGGCAGAGGAAGCTGGTCTATAGTGATACACCTTCCATGGCCTAAAGACCAGAGTTGTGGCCTGCCCAACTTTCTGGATACTTTGTCAGCCTAGGCCATATGTAAACTATGTAGGGCAAGTAGCTTCTCAGGACCAATAACTGCCTCACGTCACTGATGCCACCATTATTTATTGTAGTATTTATGTGTTTCTTAGCAACTTCCAATGTATAAAATTGTGCATTATCCTGTCCTTTTTTAAAGTTGTGTCACTGATGAAATTTTGAGTATTGTGTCCCTTGACCCATTTCCCCTACAAACCTTATGGTTTTTATTTTTTAATTTTGCAAAGGATGGTACTTTTTGGGAGCCCATATATTACATTATAAGAGAATTGACTCTAATTATACATATAATGAAACAAAAATTTCATTATAGCAATGTTTACTCCAGATTGGAATCAGGTATAAGACTGATTCATCTTTCCTGCCAAAGGAAATTGATTCATTAAAAAACCAAGAAGACTTTCATGTAATACAATCTTTATTATAAAGTGGTTCCATGACATAGACCAGAGGATAGATAGTAAAGAAGCTTTAATGTGTGTTATATTCACAAGTAGAAACACATAGGCATATGAACACATTCACATACCTAGGTACTACATAGCCCTTAAGTTATATACAATATACTTTTTTATCTGGCCTTAAAGAGTCAGTTTCATTATTTTACATTTTCAATTCACATAACAAACTCTAATATTGGATTCACTTTTACATTTAGTATAAAATACTTACCTCTCCAAAGATCTGACTTATTTCAGGTGAAGTAATAAAGTCCCCTCTTTCTCCTATCATATCTTGGTGTACATAGTAGCCCTGAGGAAGAAGAAAAGATGTTAGGAAAATGTAAAATTCATATTGAGAGATAATGCTTTTCTTTGATTTGGAAAAGTAGTCTTCCAACCTATTCTTCTAAAACACATACATATGTGTGGGATGGGGAGAGGAAGGGGAGGGAAAAAGGGAAGGAGGGAGAGAGAGAGAAAGAGAGAGAGAGAGAGAGAGAGAGAGAAAGAGATTTTGTCTAATCATAAAGCAGTCCCTCCACTAAATAATCAAGTGAAAAGAAAAAAGAACATATAGATCTTTCTATTTAAAAATATTACAGCAATCCTTTCTAAAAGTATGGGAAATTAGCTTTAGTAAAACAACAACTTACTTTGCCATTAGGTACAGTCTTCGATCTTTTCCATGTTTTATTGATTATATTAGATACTACCTTTTTTTGAATAGTCAGAAAACTTACTTCTTCTATTTCTTGTTCTGCTGCTGGCCTTAAGTCAAGAATTTGCTTTATCTTTGCTGAAACTTCAGTTCCCTACTCTACAAAAAGACTGAACTGTCTTTCTCTGCTTCATATAAAAATAAAAAAACATATATTCACTGAACAACTTTACCAGTTAATCATAAAGCTTTAAAAGAAAAATTGTAATAAATTGTACTATTAACATTGCATAACAATCAATTCTTCTTCAAACAGGTACCAAGTCCTTTTGATTCTCTGATCATGTCTCATTCATACAACAAATACAAAGGCAGCTTTGGCTTTTCCTTTTTTCCCCAAATGTCTTTACTACTCCATTTAATTTCACTACCCATACGACCCCACCCTTTGGACCAGCTTCCTGACTCTCTGCCTAGTTTCTTGCAACTTTACCCATCCTGTACCACCATAGACAGATTCAAGCTCCTAAAATGTTTTTAGCTAAATGTCCTGCTTAAACTTAAAACTTTATATAATTCTCCATTTTCTATTTCTAACTCCTTAATTTTGTACTAAAAACTATCCACTTTCAAGTCCCAATCCATACTTCTCATTTTTTTTCTCTTTATATATTCTTCAAAGTGAAGCTTTCATGGTGTCCATATTAATATGCTCAGTGTCTCCTAAATATACTTTAGTTATCCCAGACTCCTATCTCTCTGTTCCAATGGTTTCTCCTTGTCCTGAATGCCTTGCTTTCTTCTCACTAGTATTAAATATTTCTCACGTGTAGATCTGATCATAACACTCTTTTGTTCAAAAATCTTCAGTAGCTCTTATTCAGAAGCCATCTTCTTTTGAATAAAGTTCAAAATGTTTTCCAACTTTTCCAGACCTTTAAAATTTGAAATCATTCTACCTTGCTACATATCTTACTCTCTTCAACATACCCCACAGTCCACAAAACTGCACAAGTTTATTCCCTCAACAAACCGTGTATTCTCCCATTTCTGGCTTTTGTCCAGTTTCCTATTTCTAGAATCTCCCTTATCCCCTCCCTGCTAGTTAAATTTCTATCTATCTTTGAATATCCAAAAGGCCCTATTCTGCTCTCAAAAGATTTTATTTGCCTAAAGAAGAAATATTTTCCTATCCTAAGGTCTGAAATACATTAAAGTTGTACTCCTGAGTTACTAAAAATGTTGAGGATAACATCTCTACAAAGTTTTAATATAAGCCAAAATGCATGTTAACAGAGAGCAAGGAACTCGTATATCTCATAGGTTTCACCTAGTTTATGAGATTAATTAGGTAACATCTTAGAAGATAGAGAATGTACCTGAGATTCAGAATCAAAAAGTTACAATGAATGGGTTGGAGAAAATAGCAGCAGCAAACACTGAACAGTAAAGGTCCAGCAAACGCCAGGCCTAAATATGTGGAAGTAATATTTGGCAGGATGACCTTCAGCTAGGCTGAGTAAACCGATCAGCAGGGAACTCAAAATAGTGCCTTGATAGACTTAAAAGGAATAGCAAGAAGGGTACATGAAAGCATCAGGGCTGCATCTATCATAATTTTGCCTAAGGTTATGCTACTATAGAAGAACAATAAGACTTTAGTTACCTTTACTGGGTTGGTTAAGACTTCCTTCATGTATTCAGCCACCGTAATGGGGCCAGTTGCCTTTATTTTGTATGTGAGATGTCGAAGCATTGGGGTAACATGATTACTTTTTGCTGACTCCTTTCCTGAACTGAAGTATTTCACCTTCCAAAGGAAAGGAACAACTGCAAACATTTTTAAGGGGGAAAAAAAAACATACATCCAGAGCTAGTTAATAACATTCCTTTATACTGTACTTTCTTCAGTTTTTTTAATCTGCTTTGTGAAAAGGCAGCACTCCCTCTGCCCTGCCTAACAAGAAACAAAAACATAACATAAACAAAAAACATTCCATATCATCTGTTTAGTGTTTTCAGTCATATTTGACTCTTCATAATCCCATTTGAGGTTTTCAGGGGCAAAGATATTGAAGTGATTTACCATTTCCTTCTCCAACTCATTTAATAGATGAGGAAACTAGGTTAAGTGACTTGCTTAGGGTCACAAAGCTCCAAAATGTCAGAGGCTGGATTTGAATTCAGGTCTTCCCAGGCCCACTGCATTTCCTAGCTGTCCCACATATTATTTATGCTGCATTAGCACCACAGCCAAGTCTAGAATTCTCCTTTAAAGTAATACTCCGATGCTTAATCATGGTGTAGATTGAGTTCCTTAAGTCTATGTCAGTTCTGGAAGGTCCAACAAAGTATAAAAGCTTTTGACTACTTGACATTTACACAAAACATTTTGCATACAATATATGACTTAAGCTTTACAACATCCTTATTAGGGAGGATTTTAAGAAAAGACTTGGAATAAACTATTATCAGCTTTGACAAATTTGAAGAGGTTCATCATCACTAAGGGCTAGTCATCAGAGAGTGGACTTTGGGGGACTTCAGCTCCATCTACTAAGTCTCTGGAGAAGGTGCATTCTACCTCAGTAGAGAAAAGTAGACATAGTGA